>NC_067138.1:51097657-51430157 GCF_903995435.1 Acomys russatus | reverse complement strand
TGAGAAAGTCGTATCACACTCTCCACTCAACTGTGGAGAATATTCTGACCATTGGCTAGATCTGGGAAGGGGTTTAAAGTTTACCTCCTGTATTGTCCTTGGCTGGTGCCTTAGTTTGAGTGGGACCCCTGGGCCCAAATCTGCCTATCATATTGTTCTACTTGTAGATTTCTAGGACCCTCTGGATCCTTTTATTTTGCTGTTCTCCCATGAGTCTCTCATTTAGAGTCCCAATAGGATGCCTTCCCCTCTGTCCCAGTTTCCTGGTAAGTGAAGGCTTTTGTGGGACATGCCCCTTGGGCTAGTATGCAGATATAAGTGAGTATATACCATTTGATTCTTTCTGCTTCTGGGTTAACTCACTCATTATGATCATTTCTAGAAGGCAAATTTTTTAAATCTTACTTGAAATACAATGTCAAGGAACTACCATTAAATGGCAAATGCTTCATATATAAATATTACTATTTAAAATTTTTATCTGAGACTATTTATATTTAATGTTTCATTTTAAAACCACATTCAATACGTATTATGGAGAACAGAAAAGTGACAATCAGCCAAGTGACAAATGAAAATAAAATTATATTTTAAAACTTAATGAATACTTTAGAAAATGCAATTCGTCACAAAGAGCCACCCTAATTGTGATATGTGTTATATACCTTCCAACTTGCTATTTTACATGTTCCATCTTCTTCAGCATATGTCTCTGTAAATAGACAAACATAAATTTGTAGAAGAAGCTGCTCCTGTTCTTTCCATATGAGCTCAATATTGTTAGCAAGCTTAGCCCTATTTCATTTGACCAACGATTAAAAGGCATGATGGGTTCTTCAATTATTATGATGAAAGGCGGTGCTGGGGAGCTTCTAGTTCAAACTCATCGTGCAATTCACAGATGTCAAACAAACTATATTTACATATATTATGGGTGGATACTTTCATATTCTGGTGCTTTGCAAGGGGACAATATAAGAAGTTCTTCCTGTGTCATCACATCTGTCACTGAGTTTCTGAACAATCTGAGGGGTTTCTTGTTATCAGACAATCTGTACTTTTTCTGTGTAAATTAGTCATCAACATGTTTTGAAACCATTTTCTATTTCTAAAATGTGCATCATATGTGGCAGTGTGGAGGCCCACTCATCCACACAGATCTTTAAAATAGCCACCACTAAGAGAGACAGCAAAATGCAAACAAAGATGTAACAAAAAAGTGATGACCATTTCAAAGCTAAAACATTTTAATGTTGCAAGCCGATTTGCAGATGTAAATTATGGAAATATTTATTTGTATTAAATATATATATATATATATATATATATATATATATATATATATACTTTCAAATTAAGGCTCTTTTACATGGCTGTGACATTAGAGTTATTAAAAAACACTTTACAAACATTAATTCTCATCTCAATATCCTTATAAGCAATTTATTGTGGCTTATGTTTTACAAAAGGAAAATCTCAGATGTAGAGAGCATTACCATTTTCCCACAGTCACACAACCGTCAAATAGGAAAGTAAGAGAGAACTCTATTTTGTTTCTCAAGACAGGGCTTCTCTGTGTGGCCTTGGCTGTCATGGATTCCTGTTGTAGAGCAGGCTGGCCTTGCACTCAGAGGGATCCACCTGCCTTTGCCTCCCTGAGTGCTATGATTACATGCATGTACCAGCATGCCTGGGTGAGAGAATTCTAATTTTTAATTTTCTGTTTAGTAACATTTTCCATAAAGGTAGAGAAAGGTATAATATTAAAATAAAATTGACTGTTTAGTGTTGTCTTTTAAAATAGGGGTTTTATTGTCACTTAAATAATTTATTATATACTTCTGTGAATCTTTATTGTGGCAGATGGAGGGACCTTAAAAAAGTACAGGAACAGAAGCCTCTTTGATAAATGCAGAATGAGACATTTCATTCTAGAGAACTCAGGAGCTGCCTGAGATCAGACCACACAGAGTAAATGGACCCTATAAACCTACCAACATGATGGTCAAATATGTAACATGAAAGGAAATGAATCAATTTGAAAACAAGTCCATATATAATTTCTGGAAAAGTGTAAAATAAAACTAGTGTAACCCCACAGTTCTACAACCTTAGTTTCTCTATATCCCTAAAGAAATCATAAAACAACAATTTGTAAAAAGAAAATGTTTTTATTTATAGTTTTGCCAAACCTAAGGGAGAAAGGATAATTCCTGTACCCATAAACATCATTTTAATTGTATTTCCTGTTGCTTTGATAAAATACCCTGTCAAAAGCAACTTAAGTGAAGAAGGAATATTTATAGTAAGGGCAAAATGGAAAACAATGATAATCTTCAAGTAGAAAAATTTTTAGGAAAGAGTACTACATAGGAATCTTAATTGAAAACATGATTTGTAAGAAAGAGCCAAATGGGAAAAACAAAGCAGGCATGAAGGCAAATCTTGATGTTAAGTTTTGTGGGGAGAGGGTTGGTCAGTGTGGGGAATCAAAAGAAACATGTAAAGAAGCAAGAATTTTGAGGTGAAATATGGAAAAACATTTGGTAAGTAGTTGAGAAAAGAAAACTATGGAAAATATTATAAAGATAACAAAGAGCTGTCACTATAGGAACACACTAAATATCTCCCCAGGCTTGAACATACGATGCTGTGTAGAACTTTCTTTGACATCTCTTAGTGGCTACAGTAGCCAGTGATTTCCCTTGGCCGTGGTCTCAATTATTTACAATGCTTCTCTTAGTTTGTATTTCCTCAGTGGCTAACTTTTCCTTTTTCATTTCTTCATCCGAAAAACAAAAGATTTCCTTGATTTATTTATCTCTCTATCAAGTAGCTGTAAATCCAAACTAAATTGCAATTCTAATTCATCACAGAGTGGCTACAAAGAAAACAAAACATGTTAGTAAGGAATGGAGGGTTGGAGTAACTAACTGCTGGTAACAATATAAATTTGTCCAGTCATTATAGGGAGGCTTCTCAAAAACATAAAGAGTGCACTACCACATGATACAGCTACTCCATATCTGTGTATATGCCTCCAGGAATCTGAGTCAACATGCAACCGAAGTACCTGTGTATCCATCAGAGGAATGAACAATGGAACCAACTGGTACATAAACAGACTAATGGACATAAAAATTGTGACATATATTACATATATGAACTCTGGTGCCTCATATTTGACCACCTCCTCTTGGTGAGCAGGCCTGATGGCACTCAAAGAAAGAATAAGCAGGCTACCAAGATGAGACTTGATAGCCTATGACCACATAGTGGGGGAGGAGTTCCCCTCAGTCTTAGACTTAGGGGAGGGGAACAGGGTGAAAGCGGGAGGAAGAGAGGAGCAGGAAGATACAAGTGATGGGATAACAATTGAGTTGTAATCTGAAAAAATTAAATTAAAAAATGAATATGTGTGTGTGTGTGCACATGTACTTGTATCATTTTACTCAGTCACAAAGAAAAAATAAATAAATAAATAAATAAAAACTAATTTGCTAGAAAATGTTTCTAATTGAGATCATCAGGTTTAACCAAACTAGATGAAAAAGACAAATACTACACACTTCCTTTCACATGTGCAATTTGGGTAGAGGAAATGATGTGTAAGTAAAGGAGGGAACATTAGGATATGGAAGTAGATAAAGGAGAAGAACAAAAATGAATAGCAGAGAGGATACCTCTGAGGTTTAGCTTTAATTGCCATATTGACACATCGTTGACTTACCTAGGAAGAGAATCTTAACCAGGTGTTGTTTGTGTTGGATCAACCTATGTACATGTCTACACAGAAAGTATGGAGTTAAACGATGTGAGAAGACCAGCCTCTGTGGGCAGATCCTCCACAGCGGGAAGAGATTAATCAATCCGACCACAAGGAAGCAAGTGGATGAACTTTTACATGGAATTTTCTCTGACATTTACTGTGGATTTGACTGGATGCTTCAAGCTTCTGCCACCGTGACTCTATTGCAATGGTCAAGTACAACCTGAAACTCTAATTAAAATATATCCTTTTCCTCCTAAGTTGCTATTTGTCATGGTATTTTAGGAATAGAAATGAAACTGTGACATAGATTGAAACTGAGGAACTAGACCCATTGCTGTGATAAACATGAGAGTGTATTTTCTTTTTTTTTTTTTAATTTTTTTTATTAATTTATTCTTGTTACATCTCAATGGTTATCCCATCCCTTGTATCCTCCCATTCTTCCCTCCCTCCCATTTTCCCCTTATTCCCCTTCCCTATGATTGTTCCTGAGGGGGATTACCTCCCCCTGTATATGCTCATAGGGTATCAAGTCTCTTCTTGGTAACCTGCTGTCCTTCCTCTGTGTGCCACCAGGTCTCCCCCTCCATGGGACATGGTCAAATGTGAGGCACCAGAGTACGTGAGAAAGTCATATCCCTCTCTCCACTCAACTGTGGAGAATGTTCTGTCCATTGGCTAGATCTGGGTAGGGGTTTAAAGTTTACCGCTTGTATTGTCCTTGGCTGGTGCCTTAGTTTGAGTGTATTTTCTTTTAATGGCTTTGGACTATTTTGTGAAGGAGTATAGAACACTTGATATTCTTGTAATATTTTGCCTTAGATTCTGTCTGTGCTAAAATTTCTAAGAGCATCGATGATTATTCCAGGACTCAACACCCCTTATGTGAAAACTTATTCACTCAGACAATGAGAACATGTTTCCTGCCGGGCGTGGTGGCACACGCCTTTAATCCCAGCACTCGGGAGGCAGAGGCAGGCGGATCGCTGTGAGTTCGAGGCCAGCCTGGTCTACAAAGTGAGTCCAGGATGGTCAAGGCTACACAGAGAAACGCTGTCCAAAAAAAACAAAAAAAAAAAAAAAAAAAAGAGAGAGAGAACATGTTTCCTTGAAACCATTATTTATCATCTGCATCATACAGATTTGAAGGCATGAAAGGCACACCAAGATTGAGAATCATGGAAAGTATAAGAGGTATGGCATGGTGTAGTGGGGTTCAGGGTCTCTGCAAAGAGTCTTTGACCAGCTATTCTTAAAGGAAATACATCCATAGCACCGGATCCCAAGATGCTAGGACTGTAGTATATCGCAAAGGGTGGTTGTGAAGGTACAGTAGCATTGAGAATGAAGGTGTATGTTACAGGTGGGAGAACTGGAAAGACAAGGCTACCCATGCCGTTTGGAGCCAAGGCTGTATTAGGAGGTCTAGAAGCTAGAAATTAGAGTTACAAGATTTGGTATTTTTACTAAAGGATTTTGGGGTTAATTTCATCTGATTGCTTTGTTTATTGTGATGTGCTGATTTTTTTTACTTTTAAATGACAATGTTTATTCTATGTCACTACATAGGAGGGTTAACTAGTTTTCTTTGTTTTTTTCAAGACAGGCTTCTCTTTGTAGCCTTGGTTGTCCTGGACCTTACTATGTAGTTCATGCTGGCCTCAAACTCAGAGATCCATCTGCCTGTGCCTCTCAAGTGCTGGGATTAAAGGCATTCACTCCCCATCCCCAATCCCAGCTCTTGTTTTTCATTTACAATAGCTCAAAGTTAGCTTTGGGACTTTGAATACTGAACTTTATTTTATATTCAGGTAAACCTGATACTTTAAGGACAAAGGGTGGAAAGGTATGGTTTTAAAGCAATGTGTTTGTACATCTAGGTGGAGTCTGTGTGGCTAGGTCTGTCAATGACACAACCTAGTATTATCTAGGAGGAAAATCTTGATGGCAGGTTATCTAAATTGGCTTGGCCTGTGGGCATGTATGTGGTAAATTCTCTTAACTATGTTAATGAATATGAGAAGACCTAGGCAGTATGGGCTCAGATTTGTTGGATTTTTGTTGCTGTTGTTATTGTCGTTGTAGCACATTTCCCTGTGTTGCCCCGACTATCCTGGAACTCACTCTTAGATCAGGCCATGCTAAAACTCAGAGATTCAAGATGTGTCCCAGATAAATATGATTAGTGTATTCACATGTTCATATACATACTTGTAAGGACTGTTACAAGAAACCCATTTGCATGTTAATTCCCACATTAAAAAGATTATGCACTAGGAAAAATATCACTCTGTTTAAAGTTTTGCACCATTTCTAAGTCATCCTTACACTACTCCAGGTCATACACTAGCAATATTTTTCTCTGTAGGGAAAGGTATGGTACATTAGTGTATGTAGCCCATGTCCTCACTGTCACAGCTGTTCATGGAATGTGACGGCAGCCAAGGACAATAGCAAAGAAGGACTGCAGCTTCCTTGGACTAATATCTCAGGAGCCAGAGTTTACTGCTTTATTATTATATTTATCATATTTTGAAATGCAAAGTTTACATCCTAAATTTCTACAAAATAGTCTGTTCAGCAGCCAAAATAAGATAAGACTATATTGCCCCTCTTAATATGATTAGATTAAGAGTCATTTTCTCAGAGGTAATCCCTGTTCTCCCTACAACAGTGGAGAATAAGATGTTGGCTATATCTGAAAGGGAGTCTGGGTTACTACATGCTCTGGCGCTCTCAATTTAATCACTTCCCCCTGGTGGGGAGGCCCAGTGGGAACACAAAAGAAGGGGAAACAGGCCATATGGATGAGACCTGATAGTTTATAGTCATATGGTGGGGGAGGAGGTCCCTGACTTCCAAAGGGCTAGAAGAGGGGAAGAGGGAGGGGGAGTGGATATGGGAAAATACAAGCAAGAGGATAACAATTGACATGTAGCCGGACGTGGTGGCGCACACCTGTAATCCCAGCACTCGGGAGGCAGAGGCTGTCGGATCAGATCACTGTGAGTTCAAGGCCAGCCTGGTCTACAATGTGAGTCCAGGACAGCCAAGGCTGCAACAGTGAAGCCTTGTCTGGAAAAACCTGGAAAAACAAAACAAAAACAAACAAACAATGTAATCTGAATACATTATAATAAATTAAAATAAAGGGGTAATTTTCTACCATTTTCAACATGTTTAGGTATTTCTTCTTTTGTGTGCCATACTACTCACAGTGTGATAAATCCCTTACACTAGATCAGAAATGCAGTAGAGTATATGGTGCTTGAGTCCACTAGTGCATACAAAGATAACCTTAACAGTGGATGACTTTACTTTGTTTACTGACGTTGCATGTTAAGCTTAATGTCTAATTTGAGGATAAGGCAGTTCTGGATGCTGTTATAATCTAACACTATAAAGAAAACATTAAAGGCTACTGTATTTTGAATTTTTAGAAAAGCAGATGGAACTCATCTGTGTCTAATAAACCTCCTAATAGGTGTTACTACCTATTAGATATACTTAGATACACCAGCCAGATACACTTTCTCTGTCTTAAATCCCTGGTGATTGCTGTTCCACAAATTTTCTTGTACTATGAACTAAATTGGATTTATGAAGTACAGTCACTCAGCTTACCCTCATTAAGTCATGTATTGAAGAAAAGCTATTCCCATTTGCTGAAGACCATGTACTAATGGAGATCTAACTTGATGACATGCTGTATTATATATGGTATCTGTGTTTAGAGCCTCAAATTAACAACCAACAGTATTCCATTAGAATATAGTCTTAGATTGTTTTTTAATTCACTTGATTTTTTTTGGTAGAGATTATTTTGAGAACTGATGCTGTTCCCAACACAATTGCCTCATTATGAGGTAGCTTACCCTTTGCAAATATTCACATGGCTCTTATCATTTTATGAGCACTTTCACCTCCGTTCCTCACTTGTTTTTTTTTTTTTATTGCTTATTTTTATTGTTTTATACTAGATAGTTCAATCATGTGCTTTGCCCTCCCACATTCCTCCCAGATCCTACACCCAATCAAAGTTTGTGTGTGTGTGTGTGTGTGTATACACACTAACAAACCAAAAAGAGAAATATGCTGAAAAGAAAAGATACAAAAGCTTGGAATATTGGTTCACTATTCCTGGACATGGGCCTTGCAGTGGTCTGTGGACTGTAACTCAATTTCATCCTATTGGAAAAAACTGATTTTTTCCCCTTCAAAGCAGGAATCTATTACAAATAGCTTCTCTTTTAGAATTAAACTTTGTGTTTACTTCCCCTTCTCTAGGCTGGAATTTTGTCTGGTTTGAACCTTTCCAGGCTTGTGTGAGCTGTCAGGGTCTATAAGAGTTAAAATATGTATCAGCACTGTTTGTTGTTTCTGGAAAACTCCTTTTATCCTCATGGAGTGCCTTTATTTAAATTTCTATATGTTGCAGCAACTAACTTTACATCACAATTGTTATTATTTGCAGATTTTGACCTCATCAACTCGAAGATCTTCCATGTAATATTGTTTTATATATAATATAAATTTAAAGAGCAATAACAGTATGTATGTATGTATTGATACGTGTTGTCTATATCGATATGATATACTATAAAATATATATAGTATAAAACACTAAATCACATCCAAATTCTGTAGTGCACAGTATGAGTACACCTAAATGTGTTTCTCTATTCTCTTGGCTTTTAAATCTTGTTCTTGACCACGTACTTTTTAGAAATAAAGCTATGTTTATAATTTGCAAGAGAAGCAGTAGGTACATATATCTCTGAAATAAAAGTTTATTTTAAATTATTTTTACTCTATACTGACACATTTTACTCCATTCTATTCAATTTATTTTTATATTCTGGCTATGAATCATTAAATATACAGCCCACTGATAGGTTATAGCTAGGCAAAAGGAAAAATGCTATTCTGTAAGAATAATTTCACACTGCTTGATATTCCAGTATGAATGAGTGGGAAGTTGGACTGTAGAGAAGTACATTTTAGAATGTTTTCAGACAAAAGATGAAACTATTTAGCTAGCATGTTGTCAGAGATATATTAAACATATGGTTGCTTATTTACAGATAACATGCTTATGAACTATGGTTGATATCTTTAAAATTTTTTTAATTAGTTTCTTTTTTACATATACATTTATATTATTACACACATGCACACACACACATACACACACACATAAACATATAATAAACTACATACAGCAAGAAGAACCACCACAAAACAATCAGGAATTTTATAAATGTTACATTCATAGTGTTTCGGCTATTTATATGGAGTAATTTATCAGCATCAGTTCATACAATCTTTCTGCCTCCTCTTCTATGTAGATCCCTGAGCCTTGAAGAAAGAGATTTGATAAAGATTTGCTATTTAGGACTGAGTGCAGCAAACTCCCTTAGTTCTGCAGATAGTCCAGTTATGGATCTTTGCAGTAATTACTATCTACTGTGCAAAGAAGCTTCTCTGATAAAGGCTAAGGGGTACTGGGTACAAAGTATATAATTAGAAGTTATTTAATTGGTATGTTCCTTTAGTAGAATAATAATAGTAGATATTACCCTCAGTTCATGACGAATCTAGTTAGAGGTTCTTAGTCACTTTAGCAGTGTTTATATGGGTTCCATCTAATGGACTAAGCTTTAAATCAAATTTCTAAAATGTGGTTGGTTATATCCATAGCTTTTATGCCACTATTGCACAACTGTATCTTACAGCCAGGTCATTGTTGAAGAGTATGTATCTGGTTAATATTGATGGTTACTTTTCTCCTCCAATATGGTGAAAAAGCATTTCCAGCACACACACACACACACACACACACACACACACACACACACACACAATGCTAGTCAATAGCTCTGAAGCACATAGATGGACACCAAGTCAATTTGTCTATGTTTAATAACATAAGTAATAACTTCTTACAAACATCTCATGGGAGTAACCATTACCTTTGATGATAACCTGCAAGGTTCATGGGGCTCTATGGGTCCACTTTAGCTAATAACACATGTATACAAAAAGTACAACACTGGCACTTGGAGTTTTACTTGGTTATAGTAAATGCCCCAGCTGAGGCATTGTGTCCACATTAAATGGTGATTCCATTTAAATTTCATATATATACATATATATATATGTATATATATATATATACATATATGTGTATGTGTCTGCATGTCTGTGTGTATCTGTATGTGTAAACTTCTTTTATCATGGGTTTCCATGTGGATTTTTAAAGTGCCTTTAGTTTTAGTTGTCACTCCACATATCCCCTCCATTATCATGCCCTCTAAGTTTCTTTTCCATTTAATACTGTTATTATAGTTTTCTCTGTATCTCTTCATAATTCTATTTTTTATTTCCCCTATCTTTGAAGATACCCGCCTTTCTTCCAGACAGTTATATATCTCCAAAGTTTTGTGAGTATTCCAAATAAACACACGTACACACACACACACACACACACACACACACACACACACAAACACACACACCTTAAGTACTATCATCCACATATGAAAGAAAACATGCATTGTTTGCTTTTGGGGTTTAGGTTAATTCATTCAGGATGATTGTTTCTAGTTCCATTGATTTTCCTGCAAATTTTAGAATATCCTGCTTTGTAAATGTCCCACATTTTTATTATTTATTCATCAACTATTGGGCACTTATGCTATTTCCAATTTCTTGATATTTTAAATGAAGCAGCAATGAACATAAGGAGCAAGTATATCTATAGAAAATATATTGTCTGTTGGTATATCCCTAAGTGATAATAGATGGATCTTATGGTAGAGCAATTTTCAGGTGTTTGAGGAACCCCCATCTTGACTTCCATTGTGCCTATATCAATTCGCACTCCCACAGGCAATGAGTATGTTCACTTTTCCCAAAATCCTCACCAATGTGAGCTGCTATTTGTTTTATTGATCTTGACCATTCTGACTGGAGTAAGATGAAATTTCAAATTAGTTTTATTTTACATTTCCCTGATGGCTAAGGATGCTGAACACTTATGTAAATATTTCTCATCGATTTGTGGTCCATCTTTTGTAAACTCTCTGCTTATTTCTGTACCCAATTTTTAAAAATTAGATTGTTTGCTTTTTTGATATTCAATTTCTTTAGTTTGTCCTTATTTTAGATACTAACCTTCTGTTGGATGTATAATTTATAAAGATTTTCCCCATTCTGTAGGCTGCTATTTTGCTTTAAAAGTGGTATGCTTTCTTCTACAGCAAATTGTAGCTTTATAAGATCCCATTTAATAATTATTGGTCTAACTGTCTATGCTACAATTATTCTGTTTAGAAATTCCTTCCTGGGTCAATGATCTTGTAACTATTCCCCATATTTTTCTGTAGAAGATTCATAGTATCTCCTCCTATCACAAGGTCCATGATCCATTTTAAATTTTGTGCAGGTTCATAGATATAACTCTATTTTCATTCTTTGACATGAAGCCACACAGCTTGAATATACCATTTGTTTAAGACGCTGCTTTTCCTCCAAAGTGTATTTCTGGTTCCTTTGTCAAAAATAAGATATTTATGAGTGAGTTACATTTTTTCTAAGTCTTCAAGCGTATTGTATTGATTTGTGTATCTTTTTATATCAACACCATTCTGCTTTTATTTTTGTTTGTTTGTTTTTGTTTTAGTTCTTTTTTTGAGACCGGGTTTCTCTGTGTATAGCCTTGGCTGTCCTAGACTCGCTTTGTAGACCAGGTTGGCCTCGAACTCATGGCAATCCACCTGCCTCTGCCACCTGAGTGCTGAGATTAAAGGTGTGCTCCACCACACCCTGCTCATTTTGCTTTTATTACTGTAGCTCTGCAGTAGAATTTGAAATCAGGGATAGTGACACTTCCAACAATTCTTTTGATATTTAGAATTGTTCCATCCATCATGGATTTTTTTTGTTTGTTTGTTTCCAAATGAAGTAGAAGATTGTTTCTTTTTCCATTTTTGTTAAGAATTGTGTTGGAAATTTTGTGGGGATTGCAATAAACCTGCAGATAGCCTTTTATTATTATTTTGATATATAAGCAGGAAAGGCCTTTCCATCTTCTGGTGTCTAGGTGTCTCCTTCACTGTTTTCTGTGTCTTAAAGTTCTATTATATAAGTCTTTCACTTACTTCATTAAATTTACCCAGAGATAATTTATATTATTTGAGGCTGTTGTTAAAGGTATTGATTATTTCCCTGATTTCTTTCTCAGTCTATTTGTCACTTGTATATAAGAAGGCTATTGATTTCTGTATGTTTATTTTCTTGTATCCTGCTACTTTGCTATAGAAGTTTCCTGGTGGAGTCTCTATGGTATTTTATGTATAAAATCATGACATACGCAAATAAAAATACTTTGATTTCTCTTCCTATATATATCCTCTTGATGTCCTTCTGTTGTCTTATTGTTATAGATAAAACTTTAAGTGCTGTAATAAATAGATTTGCAGAAAGTGGATAACCTCATCTTCTTCCTGATTTTAGCAGAAACCTGTAGAGTTTCTTTTCACTTATAATGATCCTGCTAAGGAATTACTGTAAATTGCCTTGATTATGTTGAGGTGTGTCCCCTGCATCCCCAATTTCACCAAGACTTTTATCATGTAGGAATGTTGGATTTTTTTCAAAAGCCTTTGAATTTTGATTTCAAGTATTTTATTGAAAATTTGTATATCTGTTTTCATAAGGCAAATTATTCTATAATTCTCATTTTTGTTGAGTCTCTGTAGAGGAAACATGAGTTCAAAATGTGTTCCTCTTCTGCATTTGGTGACTTTCAGACAGATGTGCTGACATTTCTGTTTGGGGAAAATTTTATAGAAACTCTTGTCACTGTCTTCTGAGAGCTTCACACTATCATCAAAAACATGCTACCTTTTTGGTGAGGCATGTTTCTCCCCCCTCCTACCCCTTAGTACTGATCTTTATCTTAAAACTGCTTATAATAATTTGGAAGACTTTCAGCTTTATAAGATCTCTATCCATTTCAGTTCACGCTGATAATTTTCAAAATTATGGAGGGTGGGGTCTGACTTTCACATGAAATCTGGTGCCCCATATTTGACCACATTCCCTGGATAGGGAGGCCTGGTGGCATTCAGAGGAAGGATAGCAGGCTACCAAGAGGAGACTTGATACCCTATGAGCATATACAGGAGGAGGAGGTCCCCTTACAGTCACAGTCATAGGGGAGGGGAGTAAAGGAAAAATGGGAGAGAGGGAGGAATGGAAGGATACAAATGATGGGATAACAATAGAGATGTAATATGAATAAATTAATAAAATATATTAAAAAGTATGTTCTAAGACCAATATCATAAGACACACACACACACACTGCCAAGTTAATTTCAGCTTAACGTTTATTCCCTGAAACGATGCTGTGTCAATGACTCACTAAGTATTTTTAGCATGCCTGGGTCTGTTTAAATGAATTTTCAAGGCATCCTTTCAGTATGGACTCCTAAAAGCAGTTTTACAGTTGCACCCAGGTTTTCGTAATCAGACAATGTTTTCCTACAATTGCCCTAGATTTGATCTGTGCCTGGAAGCTGTTACTTAATTAAGAATCCTTTGCCATCTGCAGAAGTGGGAATGAAAATCCATGTTATTTTTGAATTCATTAAATTGAGTCCTCTTCATACCTAAAAAGTTCTTTCTTTAGCTTTCTCTCCCTTCTCTCATATTATTATTGAGAAACTAGATGAAACTGGACAATATTTTATACTTTTACCTAGAGACCTCAAATCAGTCTACCAGATGTTTGGTATGATTTCTATTTTCTAGGGTAGTCTAGCTAACTTTTTAAAAATTTAATATAATTCATTCAGATTACATCCTGAATGCTATATCCTCAACTAAATCTTCCCATTCCCACCTCCTCTCCCTCTTGGAAGTGATCAAGTCTGGCTAAGTTTTAGTGTCAATGTCCTGGATAGTTTTATGTCAATTTGACACAAGCTGGGGTCATCTGAGAGGAAGGAACAACAAAAATAATTCCTACGTAAGACCAGGTTTGTAGGCAGGCCTGTGAGGCATTTTCTTAGCAAGTGATTGATGGGTGATGTCCTACAACATTGATTGTGTTATCATTCCTAGGGGAAGTAACCTAGTAAGCAGCACCCTTTGCTTTTGCATCAGCTCCTGCTTCGTGGTTCTTTCCCTATTTGAATTCTTTTCCTGACTTCCTTTAATGATGACAGTGATCTGTAACTGTGGGCTAAATAAACTCTTTCCTCCAAAAGTTACTTTTTGGTCATGGTGTTTCATTACAGCAATAAAATGCCTAACTAAGGCAATCAGCTGGATATTAACTAGTGTCATTTGGAAGAGGGAATATCAAATGAGAAAATGCTCCCCACCAGATTGGCCTGTGGACAAGCCTAGGGTGACAATTTCACGATTAAACAATTGATATGGGTCTGCTCATCTCATCGCAGGGGACATCCATAGGTAGGTGGTCCTGGGTGATATAAAAAAACAGTTTAGCAAAGCATAGGGCTCAAGCCCGAAACCCGAACTCCTTTATGGCATCTGCATCAGTTCCCAAAATCTAGTTTCTAGCCTTCTAGACTCCATCTCCTGCCATGACTTTCCATAATGATGGACGACAGGCTATAAGGTGAAGTAAAGCCTTTCCTCCCCACATTGCTTTGCTCACAGTGTTTATAACACCAATACAAAGCCAAGACACAGGATATTCAAGTGCAGTGGCAAATATGGCACTGAGGCAAGAGTATGGGTGAGCAATCTTAAAGGAAACTTCCAATCCAAGTTATCCCTAAATAAAATATATCAATTTGTTCTGAGAAAACTCTACATGAGATTAGTAATTTGTTCATTGATGATCAATCATTTCTATTGAAAAAAAAAACAGGTAAATGTATCAAACAAATAATTTGACTAAGTATAAAACAGAATTAGTAATGGTGTGATTTAACTATTCATACTTAAGCTATATTGACTTCTGATATCTACTCTATCAAATATTCTCAAATATTCATAGAATCACTTTTTGTGAAAATAACAGAGATTAACATACATGAAAAAGATCCTTTTATTTTTAAAGTCCAAAGATTTTAATATGTTGACCCCAACATCTGAGAGGTAGTAGAAGGGCTTCAAGTTTTAGGCCATTCTGATCCATTCTGATCTGCATAGGAAGTTCCAAACCAACTAGGGCTATAAAGTAAGACACTGTACATAATATAAATTACATATTTATATATTCATGATAATTACTAGGGTTACAATGTCCCTTGGAGGGTAATGACTGATGCTTGATATACATACAATAAGCTTCTAGCTTCCTTAGTCGGAAGCTTTCAATACATACAGACTGTCAAAATGAAGTGAATTTCCAATATTATCTCTGTATGAATCTTGAAAGTTTTCTTCCAGTGGGATGAGATATATCTTGGCATTAAAAAGTGTCAGTGTTGTCTTATAGTCCACTGGCATGTCAATATCAAAGACACATAAAGAAAGAAATAATACTTTATAAAAATAAGAGCTTTGAAAGAGGAGTTTCAAACATCAGTCTTCAGGCAATAAAGATTATCAGAGTGTTTCAGAAATGAAATTGTAACGGACAAAATAAATTTGCCACAACATGGTGAATGACTAATATAAATGACAAAGTATTGCACAGTTGTCTCTCCACGACCATGTAACCTGGCACCAGGATCCCTTGTGAATAATACAATTGGTGGGTGCTCTACAGTTTAGTATAAATTAGCATTGTACTTTTTGTATGTATGATATGCATCTGTAAACATTAAGATTTCTCTTTCTGGTGTGTAGTGTCAATACTATCAAAACATTCTGTAAATAGCTATTATGCTGAATCGCTAAGGAAAATGCAGAAAGAAAAGTCTGCATGTTCAAAAAGGATTCATTTTTTTCTTAATATTTTTTGTCATTTGATTAACATCATAGAGATTGAACTCACAAATTTGAGGAACAGAATTATTAGACTTAATTCAACAATCACTCTTGGTCACCTGATTAGAGCTGTGTACCCACCCTGAGTGGCAGTTCTCAATAGAGCACAGTCAAGCTGTGGGTTATACTCTGAACTGGACAACAGAAGAGATGCATTAAAAATGTAATGTGGGCCTTAGAAAGGACTGGAAGTTGATTGTGTTAACATGATGGAGCTGGGTAACATCTGGTGCTTGGTAAAGATAGTGTTGGCAAAGCCTCAGAAACGATGTGATGTACTGTGATTATTAAACTTTTAAAATAATTAAAAGTTAATGACTGTTTTCTAAATAAAAACAAAGAACATGTAAAATAGAATAAATAGCTAATAAAAGTTATGATAAAATCATACCAATTTGTATTAAGGTAAAAACAGAATACATTTACATGTTCATACAAAAAGATTCACATATACCTCCTTCGCTTAAAAGCATGGTATCATGTGTCTATAATTCCAACAATTCAGAAATCTTGAGATAAAACTGTGACCTCAAGGACTGCCTGTGTTACAAAGAAAATCCCTGTCTCATAAGAAGAAGTTCACAATTTATTTCTATAATACATTTTTTACTCATTGATATTTTATAACGTTGATTGAGGAGATATTTGATTACAGTGAACTGTTATATGCATCTACCTAATCTAGTAATATGTATTTCTTTAGAAAATCTAAGATGAATAATATTGAGAGAGAAAGAGGTTAGAAGATGATCTGTGGCATGAAGGGCAGTGATAGAGGGCTTACCTAACATGCATAAGACTCTACGTCCCATAAAAAACAAAAATAAATAAATATACAAAAGGCATATACAGCTCAGTAGTAGATCTTTCCTAGCATGTGCACACAGTTTAAAAGGGCATAGCCCTTCATGGTGTAAATGACATGGAAGCAGGAGTATAAAATTGGCAGATCATACTGGGTTAACAGACAAGTAAGAAAGAGAGCATGAAGGTGGTATTCATGCTTTCTCCTTTCTATCCAGTCTCGGATCCCAGCCTATGAGATTGTGTCATTTATATGCAAGATGAATATTTTCTTCTCAGTAATACATCTTTGGAAATGTAGAGATATACCTAAACATCTATCTCCCAGGTGATTCTAAGTATAGCCATGGAGATGATAATGAAGATTAACGGTCACAATATTTTAAGGGAATGGTGGCACATGCCTTTAATTCCAGCACTCAGGAGGCAGAGGTTTGTGGATCAATGTAAGTTCAAGGCCAGCCTGGTCTCCAATGTGAGTCCAGGACAGTCAAGGATACACAGGGAAATCCTTTCTTGAAAAATAAAAAGGAATATTTAATTGTATATGTATATGTCTATATTTATGGATACTTACATATACCTCTGTGTGTATATGTAAAATATTATAGACATATACATATATACATCTATATTTATATAGATAAAAATAAATATATAATGACTCTCACTAATATCTGTAGTCCAATAGGACCTGCTTTTGAATAATTACGAAGTCTAAATAATGCAGTAATCTTGAGGAAACTGAACAGTGACTTCTATATTTTTCTTCTGTCGGAATACACATCCATATCATTTGGCATGTTTCAATTGGTAACATATGAATGTCCTAATGATGAAGGAAAAGTTGATTATCCCCATGTAGACATTAAATCTTCCTTCATAAAATGAGCATCCCTTTAAAGCTGAAGGCTCCAGTGCATTATGAATATGAAGGTAGAAGGTAATAATGAACACTTTATTACAAACATGTGTTTGCATTTCCCAGCTTCTTCTCATGATTTCTACATTTTGTGTAATTTGTCATTTCACCATCTGTTAGAAGACAGAGCTGTCACTGGTGGTTGTATTACTTGGTAAGTAGTGCTCATATTAATCTACACATGCATAACAATACTTTAGTATCTAATCTGAAATAATGTGTAGGTGACAATAGCTGTTGCAGAGGTCCCATTTGTGAACAGCACTGAAAATAGAATGGAATAAATATAATTTGTAATCAACTAAATTGAAATTGTTCTAGAAATATGACCTTAATTTATATCCTAAAACCTTTTAGACAAAATTCGGCTCTGTTGTACCTCTGGCAGGATACACAATACAAAGCTTGTGACCTTGAAAATTGCAGAGTAAGTTCCTGGCTAAGTAAACATCCACTGGAATAAGGGGATTGTATGGACCAACCTTAAAGTTTCTAAAATCATGAGCTTCTGGAGAATCTCTGTAAAAACAGGCCGACTGGAAATCACAGGCTACTTGGATCTATAGTGCTGAAAGTGAACTATACATTGATTTAATATGTTTGCTGTTTCTAAATGACAAGAAAAAATTCAAATTTGAAAACTTAAAATATGTCATTACTATCAAATAATTTTATCTTGCTAAAATTTTAATTCAATTTTTACAATTTTATTTGCTTAGCATTAGTTTCAATAAAGCTTAAGGTACTGTGCAGCAAAACTCACTATTGTAAGACACTCAAAATATTAAGAATGTCTATGCATTCTCTAATCCTATAATCCTAAGGAATATATTCCATTGAGAAGATAATTAAAATTTTAATACAAACAAATTAGTTTTGACTAATACATCTCTTATTACAATCCTAAATTAATATCCTGTGTGTCACAAGACAATTTATACTGATATATGGAAAAAATTGAAACTCAGTAAAGCTGAAATCATAAGTGTACACACATATTTGTAAATATCTGTACAAGAATACACACATACCAACCTTATGCCAAATTATTTCCCTTTGATCTATGGGTTTGTTCAGGGTTACAGCACTCTCATCCTAATTGCTGATGGGAGCAGGGAGCAAGTAAAGGCTTGAGTAAATGTGTATTATTGAGATCAGTATGGCCATGTCAAGGAATCTGGTGAGTTAGGCCATGGAAAATGCCAAAGCTTTCCCTGAGCTAGGCTGAGGGAAATGACTAAACCTCTTCTGGTCTAGTGTGTGTGCAGAAAATATCCACTCTAACTCCCCCTGTGTTCACAGCCTAAATATAGTTTCTCTAGAAAGCCTGCTCCTAGCATGATTACCTAAACCTATCTCTTTTTTCAGCTGTATATTATAACCTTGCCTCCTTATCTCTTTGAAATAACCTTGTCTCTCTGTTTGACTGTAAATAATAAAATGTGAGCTTCCAAGTTGCTGAAATTTCTCCGTCAGAGAGCCCAGACCACTCAACCCCAGCTTTTTTCTAGCTGTCACTTGTGACTCTTTTCTTTTTTCATTTCTTCATTGTCCCTGTCAGTTTTCCTGTCCTGTCAGCAACCAGGTCTCATACCTCTAAGTAGGCCTCTGAATTTCAAGTGGCATAAGTGCTTTTCATGCATAATTATAGAGTAAAAAGAGAAAATGTAAAAAACACAGAATTCAAGCCGGGTGTGGTGACACATGCCTTTAATCCCAGCATTCGGGAGGCAGAGGCAGGTGAATGGCTGTGAGTTCGAAGCCAGTGTGGTCTACAAAGTAAGTCCAGAACAGCTAAGGCTACAAAAAGAAACCCTATCTCAAAAAACAAAACAAAACAAAATAAAAACCAAAACAAAAGCAACAAATATCAAAAAATATAAAAACCCCACAGAACTCATTTGTTCAAAACTGTGTAATGGTAGCTTTTTTTTTTTTTTTTTTTTTAGAGTCCTGATAATACATGCTTTAATTCCCATCCTGAAATGCCCTCTTAGATGGATAAGTAGATATCAAGATGATGTTCTCTAACTCAATGGTTGTAAGATTTTCTTTCTTTATTCAGTCAATAAACATTTGTTCTGAAAAAAATCAATATTCCCCAACCCCCAGAGTGAACAATTCCCATCAGACAGTTAAGGATACTTGTCTCTTCTGATAATGACTAAAGGACATTATTGCTCAAAAGGAAAATTGAGTCATCCTGAAATAATGAGAAAACTCCTTCCACTTCTTCCTGAGAGTAGTGTGGGTGATGACTCATTTACCTATAGATAATTTGTGAAACAGGAAATTCATGGACCTTTCTCACTAGTGTTCAAGCAGTGAAGGCAGGTATTTTCAAGACAAGTCTGCTTTTCCTGGGGGGACTCTTTTTCAGGATATTTCTTATGATCTGAAAGAATAGCCCATGGAGATTCTCAAAAGTACAATGTAAATGAAGCTGTAGTCTTTGGGGGATGCAGAACCATTGCTTATACACATGTGGGGGCACCTGGGGAAATTTTCTGTTGCCTTTGTTTCTGACGTGGCAGTAAGAACCTGCCTGCAGATCCAATGATATATAACCATAAAGGGACATTTTAACTTTCAGGAGATCTGTTTATAGTAGAAAAGACATCAGAATCAGCTATGAGGCCAGAAGACTATGATCATGGATAACTTGGCTGGGAATAAGTTGAATATAGTCTGGTGTGGGATTCTAACACTGCCTTTCACTACACCTTGAGTATCGGTGCCTCAGAAGTCCATCCTGTTTGATAATGTATCCCTGAATACTAGCCAATTGTGCCACATAAAAGATATATTACTATTCTCTTAAAATTTCCCATCAGATTAACTAAAGTAAACATTGACTGGTTTCTTCCTGATTACCTCCCTCCCTTGTCTCCCTCATCAAACAAACCTCCCAAATTCTCTATAACAAGCTTCTGGGATTCCTATTCTTGGAACAGTTACTTTAGGTAACTTTTCCCCTGTGCCTTTAGGATGTAAAAACAATGATCCAGGAGTGAAGTTCTCAAGGACCTTCAAGTGATCCCTCTGAAGTGCAAACACTAAAAAGATAGCCTCCATCTCCCAGCCTCTATGGTAGGTTAGGCTCCTAACTTTGATGAGCATTAATGAGCAAACAATGAGGGCCTGATCACATTGACCCACCTCCTCTCTAAGATTTTCTAGGCACCTATTTCATTAACTTTCCTCGTCATTTAAAGAGCTGCGTTTTGTTTCCCTGGTTAAAAAAGACTTGACCTTATTACAATAGCTGTCAGTATATCTTCTTTGCTGGGTTACACTCTCTATCTGGTGCGATTTTCTTCTGACAGAAGAATGGCCTTCCTTGACTTAAGGTGAGTGTTCTTTCTTGTCTTACTTATCATGTGGGTTTGTCCCTTAGTTCCAACTTTCTTTTGCCTTCCTGCCCAGTTGTTGTACACTTGAGCCTATAATAATATTCAACCTTTCAAGCTGACTATTAAACATGAATTTGCATCAATAGTGCATTGTGGTTTTTGAGCTTGGTTCTGGTCTGATGGCTCAAGATGATTTCAAACATTTTTCATAAGTATGATTAGTTTTCCTCTAATCTATCACTTGGCTCTGTTGGCAACAGATATCCTTGATAAATGCTACACTGTCAGGAATAGGTCTATGGCCACTAATCTGGGTTAAGGAAGTATCAGTCCTTAAAGAAGCCTTCCTTGGTCCTATAGGTGGCTTTCTACTTACTCTATAAGACTAAAGTGACCCATAATTTCTTATATAATTTTCAGGCCTTTGAGAATTATAGAGTGGTAGTAAGCATAGTGGAAAAATACTCATAGTTGTTGAATCCTAATAAAAGTGATATTTAGAATCACTGGTGATCATACCCATGAAGGCATTTGTGTTCTTTAGTGATCCCAATGAAAGAAATATACATGATATTTTCACCTGGGCACTCACACACCCACAAGCTTGCACACACCCACACCAAACTTCTCCCACAAACACAGAGTAATATATACTTTAAATACTATAACATCATGTCTAAGCTCTGAGAAAATTTAGCCCCTTTCTGTCTTTCTTCCATAACTCACAGCCTTGGACAATTGGCCAAGTTTCTCCCAGATCTTTTCTCAAACACCTATTACACATCCCTCCTTTAAGTTTTCAAGAAAACAAAAGGATCCATCTCTCTGTGATTGCAGCCCCTCTGATGTATTTTTTTTCCTTGCTGGTAAGGAGAAATGGTTTGGTCACAGGTAAAATATCTATTTAAAAAAATAAAAAGATACTATAAAAATGGCTTTTTTGTGTTGTCAAGTTTAATTTTCTGCTAGGTTTATTTATTTATTTTCTTATGTACTTATTTATTTATTTGAAATTCAACTTTTATTTGTGTCTAATACATGTGAAGTGGAAGTTTCTGTTTTATTTAAAAATCAGTTGTGTCAAGTGATGTTTTGCTGGAAGCTGTCTTGTGAGAGGGCATGTGATGTTTTGCTGAAAGCCTTCTCCTGTAAGGGGTGTGATTTTTGCCAGTGGTAAAACATCTTTGTGTGGACTCTGAGAATATAAGTAGACGCCCACAGAGAGTGAGAACACTTGTTCCTTGATAAACCTTGCAACGGTTTACATCGCATCTATGGTCTTTGCCTCACAGAGAAAAATGCTCCAGAGAACATCTTGTGGTACTCCTGTAGATTCTGGCCTCATGCTGATCAGCTAGCAACTCATGCCAATCAGAAAAGCCGTGCCACTGCTACTGATTCCTGTTGCTGTTTGGTATTTGCTGTAGGACTGGACTGCTGGTATCTGAACAAAGTAGAGTGGAATGGCCCTAAGCATTTAAAATGATCCCATGCCCCACCTCTATTATACTTTATTCTCTCCTATGTCTGAACGATCAGTTAGAAGGAATTTAAGAATCCTAAATAAAGTAGGCTTTCGAAAAACCTAAGCCTACATACAGGCCTTGGAAAAAAAATGGTTAGATATCACTAAAATTTTCACTCATAGGATTCTTCAGGTCAGAAATATCTGTAGGTGTTGGTAAAAAAAAAAAATCAATGTGTTCTATGAAGAAATGGCAGCTCATTCTTCTGCCATCATTGAAACATTTTGCTGCAGAGAATTTAGGATTATGGAAGTTTCCTGGCAAAAGCAAAAATGGAAAAGTTTTCGGCCATTCGTGTTAGAAGAGAACCCCAAGGTTGTCCCCATCTTTTTCTCCACGTCCCTTTTCTTTTTCTTTCCAGAAAATATCTTTGTCAGCATAAGTTTAGTCAGCTACAGAAGTTTAAAGATGGTTTTCTTCTCACCAAAACTTTTACATTCATTTCTTTAGCCTGTTTTTATTAAATTACTTAATTAAAATATAATTACATATTTTACCCCTCCCATTTCCTTACTCCAACCCTTCTCATATACACCCCTGTTACATGCTAACTCAAATCTATAGCTCCCTTTCCTTTGATTACTATCATAACATATATAAACATATCAATACAATATATAGAGTCCAGTTAGTATTGTCTGTGTATCTATGATTTCAGGGCAGATCACTTGGTAGTAGATGAACAACTTAGGAGTTCATCTCTGAGTAGGTCTTGTTTGCCTTCTCTCATCAGTCACTATTTTCCTGTAGTTATTTTGTTAGGGCTGGAACCCTGTGATATTTCACTCTTCGACATTAACATGTCTACTGGTATCATGCTCCTTGGGATCTATTTTTGGTAAGTATGTTTGAAACTGAAAAGTTACTGTAACACAAAGGACAATAGAACAATATAACAGCCGACAGACTAGGAAAATATCTTCACTAACCCTATATCCATCATAGGGCTAATGTCATATATATATATATATATATATATATATATATATATATATATATATATATATATATATATTCAAGAAATTAATATATATATTGAAGAAATTAAACACTGTTAAACCAAATGGTCTAATTAAAAAATGGGGGGTGGGTACAGAACTAAACAAAGAATTCTCAACACAGGACATTGAATGGCTAAGAAATACCTAAAGAAATGTCCAACGTCCTTAGTTATCAGGGAAATGCAAATCAAAACAACACTGATATTCCATCTTACACCTACCAGAATGGCTAAGAATAAAAATTCAAGTGACAGCCCATGCTGGTTAGGATGTAGAGAAAGAAGATTACTCCTCCATTGCTGGTGGAAGTGCAAACTTGTACTACCACTTTGCAAATCCATCTGTCAATTTCTCAGAAAATTGGGAATAGTGCTACCTAAGACTCCCCTAGACCACTCCTGGGCATATACCTGAGAGATGTTCTGCCATCAAGCAAAGATGTCCCTCAACTGAAGAATGGATAAAGAAACTGTGGTAAATTTTCACAATGGAATACTACACAGCTATTAAAAACAAGGAAATCTTGAAATTTGCTGGCAAATGGATTGAACTAGAAAAGATCATCCTAAGTGAGGTAACCCAAACCCATAAATACACACATGATATATACTCACCTATAAGTTAATATTAGGCCCATATTGATGTCCTCTTGTAGATTCTGTACAGGGGTCATAAGGCCAGATGTTGGGACTTATATCTGGATTTTTGGGAGAGTGGTGAGAGTGGTATGGAAGAGTGCGGGATGGAAAGTCCCAGAGGATTCAGCAGTCCCACAAAGAGAACATCAAGAATGGCAGAACTGTACCAACCAGAACTGTAGCACCAACGAAGGACACTGCATGCAGTGAACCTAGACCCCCTGGTCAGATCTAGTCCATGGACAGCTCATTCTCCACATTTGTGAGGGGAATAGAGATTGCCTCTGACATGAACTCTGGTGCCCCTGACCTTATCACTTCTCCTTGGTGGGGAGGCCCTGAAGCCAAACAGAGGAAGGGGATGCAGACTATCTGGATGAGTCTTGATAGGCTGTGGTCATATAGTGGGGGAGGAGGGTCCCTTCTGCAAATGTCTAGGGGAGGGGAATAGGGTAAATGAGGAAGGGAGGATGGCAGCAGGAAGACACAATCATGGTGAAATCTGAATAAATTATAATAAAAGCAAGTGAGAAAAAAGATGTCAAAGTTGTTTTAATTTTTCTTCCATTAATTCTAAGAATAAGTAATATTTTTGAGCAGTTTTTTAACAATTTTTATTTCTTCTTTTAAAAACTCTATTTTAGCTACACTGAGAACCCCTGTCTTTAAAAATGCAAATATAATAATAATAATAATAATAATAATAATAATAATAATAATAATATAAAAACAATAATAAATTGTAATGTATATATACAGATACATTTGTATGTGTTATATGCTATTTTAGGTAAATATGAAATAATATGATACCCTATGTGTTTTGAATGTGCCATTTGGTTTTGTTTGTTTGTTTTCTTGATTGTTTCCTTACCTTTGCAAAAACTTTTTAGTTTTATGATGTACCACTTTGTCAGTTGTTGATATTAATTCCTCACCAAATGGCCTCCTATTCAGAAAATACTTTCCAACACATATAGATAATATATTAACTGTGTGTGTGAAAATACAAGCTCATTAATTCTGTCCTCATCTCTATTGGTCTGTAGTGCAACTAAATGTAGTTGTCTGTGATCTTACCCAATGACTCCTTGATTTCATGACCTTGCCTAATACAGATCACTAGGGTGGATATTGTTGATAGATTTTTACCAGCTCCTGTAATGGTGCAGAGGGCCTGAGAGCCCAGACCTATAGAAGATGAGTTTCTTTTCTAAAATATTGAAAAGATGGGCTCCATCAGTCAGAATATCACAACTCCAAGGTCAGGGCCAAGTGCTGTGTAGCTAGCATTTCAGAAATCACCAGAAGGAAAGAATGTACAGTGTAGAAGTAAGAAAACACATGAAAGTCGGCTATCCAGGATGACGAGTCTACACAGAGAGAAGGGCTGGATGAAGGTCTCAGTGCTGAGAGCACTATCATAGGACATTGAATAGCTATTGAAACAAACACGACTTAGTATCCCAGTAAACCTACAGTTCAAAAACAAAACAAAACATAGTCCATAAATTTTTACAGAATGAGTTTCCAGCAAAACTGAAAACAAAGTTTCTTTTAAAAAAGCAAAAAACAAACAAACAAAACCCCCAAAACTAAAAGGGGTTTTGTTGTTAAAAATCACTGAAACTTTCCACTTCTTTACCCAGCACTGGAATATATCATACCTTAAATTTTCTCAGTCTTTGCATATATATCCACTCAATGATCAAATAACACTGGTACCTTCCTAAGTCTTTAAGAATTATTAATAACTCTATGGCTCCATGAATTTACGTAATAACAGCACACACAATCCATCTTTTGGGAAGTCTGCAATAGCTATTGCACCCTTAGGTTTCTGGCATCAAAATGATTTTGATGAAGGGTCATTCATGAAAGCTGGTCTTCTTTACTATCCTATATATTTTCTGAAGCTTGGACCAAATATTTGCATGTTTCATTTTCTTTTGCTTGAATGTCTTTTGTGGTCTTCACTCCATGATACCATGATTACTATTTGCAGAAATACATTCACTCTAGTACTTGGGAGGTTTAGGAGAGGTGACATGATGTTTATTTCTGTGACATTGACTTTCATGCATCTTGGTCTGCCATGAGACAAAATTATCTGATTGAGAATCACCTAAATGTCCATGAGGTATAAGATAGGTCAGTATCTGAACTGGCAAGTTTTTGGCTCACCTGGTTGTGAGTATCATATAATCTTCTAAGGGCAAACAAAGGAGGAAGGTTTCTGTCTGACTGATGGTGCTGAGAGACGGGTCTTCTGTTCTTGACCCTCTTCTTTGCTGTTTCCTTCCTGGCTTTCGGGTTCAGACTGAATGTGTTTTCTCAGCTTTCCAGATCTCAGACCTTCACGTTTCAGAAATGACTTTGATGATTCTATGGTGAGAAAGGACTCAAAAGTTGGGGCTTTCTCATCTTCCATAGCAAGAACTAATCATTTATAGCAAAGCTGTTTTAGACATAATGATATTTATATAAATTATGTCAATATTCTAATGAAGAGACAACTGTGCATATGTGTAAATCAAAATCAAGACAAAAGTGAGTTAATCATTCGGTCAACATGTGTTGTACTGTTAAAATTGAGAAGAGATAGGCTTAAAGTCTATCGTCATCATCAGTATCTGCAGAATTAGGTGAAATTACATTGACAATTTGTTTTAATGAATTGTAAAATCAAATGCAGTAATAACTTACTTGCATTGGGTGAAAGAGTAAACTTTATACCCTATTCAAAAAATCTGATACAAAAATTAAGGGATGTGAAGATAAGAATATATTTAATAAAAATTAAACTATTGGTGAAATTAATGTCTATTAGCAGAAAGCAATATTTAGTGTATCTTTATAAAATTATCACATTTTGATCCCAAGCTTGATCCAAACTGTAGAAGTCAAGCCAAAATTTGGAAAGCTATTGAAATTCTGAGAGCAAGGACAATAAATTGTTTATTGTTATTTTTCAATTCTTAGGGAATTTTGTGTTGAGCAGTATTTATAGGCAAACACGCTACCTAGATTTTAAGTTTGCCAACATGTTGTAAAATCTAATAAAAGCATTTTTACCTCAAATTCTACCTCTTCCATATACTTAGGATGCACGAAATAAGGCAGATAAATAGACATAGACTTTTTCAAGTTAAGACTAAGGTTGTGAATCTGGAACCAGCTCCTTGGAAAATTGACCTCTCCTGTCATCCTTGCAGCAATTGATGTTGACTTCAAGCTCCTCTGATGGCTTCCTGCCTGTGTTCTATGTGCTTGCCCTAAAATCTCATCAAGAAAACACTGGAAATATCTCATGGATAATTATATTTCTCTTGCAAAGATGAATTCTGATCCTTCTTCTAGGTCACATGTAAATATGACATTTGAGCTTTTTTTTTTATTCCATAAACAGAAGCAATGATTCTGAAACAATGTAGAAACAATGCATATAAAGAAGCTGGTGTTGAGAAACCAGAGAGAATTATTACAGTGATTACTTAGTAAGCTGAAGGTAGACTATGACTGACACTCAATATCCACCCATTACCATATTTTCCATTAGCTGTATGCCATCCTAAGCAACATCACACTGTGGTTCCATGGCTAATTTTAGCTGGAGCAATGCAAATTATTTCCTGTGTTCAATTTACTTAGTTGATATGACAAGCCAAAAGAAAAGTATAGCTATGAACTTTAAGTTAAAAAAAAAAAAAAAAAAAAAAAAAAAAAGCATACAATGTGCTTATTATTGATGCAAGGTCTGTTTCAATCTACCCTGTCCCTATGAGAGAGTTGTAGTAGATATTGCATTTCTGGCTATTGAATTTTACATTTTGTTTGTATCACTGCTGCTTTAAAATTGTTTAATGCATTCTGCGCATTTCTTGAAAACTAGTGCAAAGTATAGTTGCAGTTAGGAAAAGAACTTTGAAATTTATGATATAAAATATATTCAATATAAGCAACGATTGATATGATTATCTTTAGCAGATAATTCAGTACTTTCTTGAGCATTTATATTTTAAATTTCTGTTTTGGAATAAAATAAAAGTAAGTGTCCACCGTTGGGCTATAAACTAAATTGAGAAACAATCACCAAGGTATCCGTTTCAATCTTCTGTAACTCAGGTAATAATTATAGTTACAAAAACCAACATTTTGCAAGAATAAATAATGCCATAATTTTTATGTATGTATATCTCAAGTAACCTTGAATAGAATCAAACATCTTTATCAATGTCTGTTGCTTTATAAAGAGGAAATTTTTTTCATTATCAAACACATCTATTCAGTAGCAATATATATGTGATGTTAATAATACTTAAATTCTATTTTTCTTTAAAAATAACTTTTTTATGTAAGCATCTTCCTAAGAAGTTAATATTTAGAAACTTTTCATTTCATTTCTCCTTTATAAATTAAAAATTTGTGGTGGAGCCACATGTTCTATGTGGCTGCATCACCAGCAAAGCTATTATAAGTCCACAGACAGGCATAGATCAAATTGTGACTCAATCAGATTCGCATTAATCAAAAGTATTGTCTTGCCAGTACTGCTATCTCATCAAATGGAAAATGTTTAAACAAAATACTAATTGTCCCTCATATTTTATAACTTTTAATAATTTCTCCACACATGTTACAACCACAAATATTTATATCTCATGTATGAAATGTACCACACATCATAGATTCCATGGGTTACAAGAAAAGCCTTACAACTAGTGCAAATGACTAAGTTAAAATAAGCTTGTCTTATAATTGAAAGTTTAGTCACAACTAGATAAAATAGAATTAAACATTAATATATTTTAAACAAATGTCTAAAAGAAAATTGGAGTCAGAGGATAGTTCAGTGTACCATGTGAAAGGCCCTTGCTTTGATTAGTAAGGGCAAACAACCAAATAATAACAGCGAAAGAGTATTTTCATATGGAACACAGACAGAAGTGATATTGGAGCTGATATTTTTAAAAAGCTCAAACCCAGGAACTCTTTTGGATTTTGGAATTTTTGGCCAGTGAGATCCCTTAGACTCTCATACAACAGGCTATTTATTGCCAATGCTACTATTTACTCTCCACAAATTGAATGTAAATCTCTACCACTGAATCACAGACTATGAAACAGTCAAGTTCTCTTGAAAGTTCCATCCCAAATATGCTTCTCACATTCAGCTTATATTGGGCTGGAAAGTGCTATGCATGATACTGGTGAGAAGTTATCATTAAACATCTCCAGCTGTGAACTCAGTGCTGCCCTAATGACTGGACTAGGAAGGTGTGTCCACTAGTGCAATAATGGCATAGACATCATGGAGCTAACCAGCTACTTAATAGTTGTATTTAAGGGGCACTCTGCAAATTGAAACACATAAGTGGCATTAATATGTGGGCCAAAGATCTGTGACTAGAGATTATAGGCCCTGAGGAGGAGAACCTATCAATATTATTTTGCTATATGAATGTAGTATTAAACCCAATCCTAATGATTTATCATTACTCCCACAGATTAGGTCATCTACTTGGCCTCATCAGAGAAGTTTCTGCTTGAAATAAATTGAAATTATCACAGGAATCTATATCTGGTTAAGTTATAGACAATAAGTGATCCTAGAATGCTCAGCCCTATATCATATTCCTTCCTCCCAAGGTACTAATGAATCATAAAAGGGAGAAGAGAGACTGAGACTCCAAGGTCACTGATGACTACTTATAAAGAGTGTTTTCTGGACAGTCCAGAATAGTTGCACATAGGAATTGAGAATGTTTGCATCAGTTCACACATGCTTGAAACAGAAAAATTACAGCATGGAGATTGAAAACTTCATACACTGTCCCAAACTTAGCTGAGGAGCTATTGACGATTGATGATAAGGGAGAAAGTTAGTTTTGTTGTTGTTGTTGTTGTTGTTGTTGTTGTTGTTGTTATAAGTGTAAGTAGAGCATGCTCTAGTTGAACGCTATACACTTTAGATTAGATGGTCAGTATGCATTGAACTTGATGGGTTTTAAAAAAAAATTTCTAAACGATACTGCACAAAATTGGGCTTGTAGGGAAAGGCAGCGGGTCTGAGAGGAGTTAAGAATGGAGGAAGGACTATAGTTAGAAAACAGTGTGTAAAATTATTAATACAAAATATCAATGATTTTGTTCATAAATGAATTAGGAGATTAACTAACCTGGAAAATTCCCAAAATCTGTCTCCTCTCTTTATTGGAATACTTACACCCACTCTGCTCTCATACAATTTATACAATGATTAAAATAGATTATACTTATGTACTCTTGGGCCAAGGTTAGATCCTCAGTATAGTGTCCAGGAGAACTCACATTAGACTTCAATGAGATTCAATGACTGATACTAAGAGTAAAATCTCCTCCAGTAGTGTGACACCATATTCACAGTGGCATCTCCTAGGTTTAGTTTAAGGCTGTTTTCACAGTCTCAGGATCTCTTTTGTTTGTGATTTACTGCAAATCTTTCAATAAAGGATTGAATTGAAGAGGTTAATAAAGCATTTTAGGATTGGAAGATATATGAAGACAAGGCATGAATTTTGGTGAGTAAATGGTTGTTTATAGGCAAGTGAATTTGTCCATCTGTGTAATTTATAGTCCTGAGGAAGCAACTGTTTGATAAATGTGTTTGTTGGCTATATGAGCTATTGTGGAGTTCTAGAAGGGAAAATAAGGTTCTTATTATTCTATAAGAATTCTTTGAAACAAAATTTAAAGCCTTGCAACATGCTTAATCTTGAGATGTGAACTCTGAGACCCAAGGTTGCTAGTTCTCATAAATCCAAATTGCTACCTGTCTTCAGCAGAAATAGGACAACAGAAAAAGGACCTTATGTCATATGAATAGATTTTATATCTCATTATAGGAGTAGAATAAAGGTGGGGCTAGTGCTAGATAAAAGTATTTGTACAGAGAAACGTTTTACCTGAGTCAAAAAAATAATATGAACCACTTGATCCGTCTTTTGTGTGTGTGTGTGTATATATATATATATGAACATTTATACATCTACATATTTAAATATGTATGTGTACATAAGCATATATGGCATATATATATTTACCCTATGAACTTGACAAAAGATATTTTAGTGATATTCCAATTAGACAGTATATGTCTGGTCCATTCTTTTCTAAATTGTATAGTAGATAAACCTGAAATATATACCCAGACTCTAAAATATTTGCAAGTAGTGAAATGTGTCCACATAAAGCTATGAGCATATGCTGTGGCTTGAGTTTTTTTTTATCATAGCCATTCTCATGGGTGTAAGATGAAACCACAGAGTCATTTTGATTTGCAAGTCTCTGCTGACTGAGGTGATTGAGCATATCTTTTTAAATTTCATTTAATTAATTTATTCAGATTACATCCAATTTCTATCCCATACCTTGTATCCTCCCATTCCTCCCTCCCTCCAACATTTCCCTCCTCTATGTCTGTGACTGAGGGGAACCTTCTCCCCCACTATATGATCATGGACTATCAAGTCTCATCTTGGTTGCCTGCTTATCCTTTCTCTGAATGTCACCAGGCCTCCCCACAAAGGGGAGGTGGTCAAATATGGGTCACCAGAGTTCATATATTTCTCAGCCATTCAATATTCTTCTCTTGAGAATTTTCTGTTTGGCTCTGAACCTCATTTCTTTTTTAAAATTTAATTTAATTTTATACTTTTACATATATATTTATATTATTATACATATATACAATAAACTGCATACAACAAGAAGGACCACAAAACAATTAGGAATTATATAAATGTTACATTCATAGTGTTTTGGCTATTTGTACTTGGCAACCTTGGAGAAAACATCTTTCCTATCTTGATGAGTCTATAACTTTGAATGTAAATCAATATCTATAATTTCTTATCTGTATTAACCTAAAAATGCTTATCTAGACATAAAAATATCTTAACCCCTAAATAGCTAGGCTAATTATAAAACTAAACTATTTGGTCTTCAACCTCATCAGAGATGAGAAGGATGAAATTGATTGCCTGAGTATATCAGGAATGCAGGATAGTAGCTTTCCGAATATGAAGATGGCAGAGACAGTTTTCTACCTGAATTATCATCCAAAACTCTCCACAAGGTTGGAGCATGATCTTCAGCCTTCTGGCCCATTATAGCTGAAGGACATATTTGTGAAGCAGAAACTATTGACCATTTGTTTACCCTGTCTTGGCAGAGTTTGGCCATTGACTCTGCCTGCCTACAAGGTTGCCCATGTTTAGGCAGAATTTTGTCTGCAGCAGAAATAAGGCAATTTTCCCCAGTGGCTTGTTTGTCACATGTAAAGCCATCTCCATAAGGAGGTTTTTATTCTTATCATCTTCTCTGAGGTAAGCTGGGTGTTATCAGGAGTTAATCTGTTTTATTGTCAAAGGATCCTTAAAAATTATTTTAAAATATTTAAATCCCATATTCACAAGTCCTTGAAGTTTTTGAAGACCTTATCTAACTATTTTACCTTATCTATCGATAGAATCCTATCTATTGTTAAAGCTAGGCTTATATTGTTGTAATGAAAATAGACTAGTAATTGACATGGCCATGAGTTGGTCAAATAACAAATAATTTGTACTGTTTAATTATCCTAAACAGCCTGCAATAGCACTTTCAAAACATTGAAAGTAAATCTTATATTATTATTGAGTTGTATGGGTACACTACCTCTTATTAAAGTAACAATATATTTAATGTATATGAAGAATAATTATGAATTTGAGTTCTATACCACTGTATCAAAATTGAAGTTATTTTGCATCAAGATGGAAAATTCTACACCAATGAAATAAAAATAACCATGTTTGTGAGTAACAACTGAGGCCTTAAGTGAGGAGTATGTTCTATAATATACTTTTTGTTCTGTCAACCTTATATATTTCTTTATTCCCACCTTCTTTCTTTTCATCCCCTAACTCCATAACTAAGAAAGAAAGATAAAGGAATAGAGAGAAATCCCAGAGTCCTACATCATTTTCTCTCTGAATAAGATCAGTAATAACTTATAAGCAACTCCAATGAAAATAAACATCTGTATCCCAAGAAAACATTCAAAAGCCCTACCCAACCCCCTTAAGGGAAATGGAGAATCGTTTTCTTTTTAAGGCTTCTTCTGCCTAATTTGGGACCGTGGCCCAAATAAAAATGGGAAAAATGGTTAAGGAGGCTAAGGATAGCATTTATGGTCCAGTTTCTAAATGTTGAGAAATTCCTGGTTGAGAAGTCCTGTGTAGGACCGTCTAAAATGCTGGGCCAATTGGGATCGGAAGCTTTCTGATGAGGAACAGCAACTGAAGCACTTTGTGCTGGAACATAAAGGATGCAGGATGTCAGTGTGAAGCATGTTCAGAGGAATGAATCCTGTCAGATGTGATCCAGTATCAGTGTCTGGTTCTTTTGTTATGAACACATAGTTTCTCACAAGCATTATACAATATGAGGTGTTCAGGATGTACAGAACAGTTAAGGCTAGCTCTCTGCTCTTTGTATAAACAGAAGAAATACATCTATAAATATTCATTCATACCATGCAGAAAAATGGCATCTAAAAGTAAGTCACATGGATTCTGTAACCAACAGGAAGCATTGTCTATACATAGACATTCATGTATCAGCCAGTCTCAAAGATATTCCCATGCAGTGTGATTAGCTTTATAAGTTACCTGTTGGCACTGCAGTTTGAATTCATGAAAGTGCAGACTGGCTTGAGTTAGGAGTCTGTATCATTTCTACCTTCTTTTAAATGTTTATGTTATTAATTATAACCTATTCACACTACATCCCAGCTGTGCTCCCTTCCCTCCTATTCTCCCATTCCCAGCCTCCCTCCCTCCTCTGCTCTTTCCCTCCCGCAGACCCCCAACAAGGCAACCCTCTCACCCCAACTATCTGCCACCATTTTATTAGGTTTCCTCAGGATTTCCTGCATCCTCCTCTCCTGTGAGCCTGTTGGCTGTCTTGTTTAGAGGCAGGGTTCAAACCATGGGTTCCAGAGAACATGTCAGAGGTTCATCAGCAGTCTCCCCCACCTCTCCTTGGAGAATTAGCAGTCTATTGGTTACATCTGAACAAGGGCTCTTGGTTCTCTGCATGTACTTTTCTTGGTTGGTTCATCAGTTCTTGCAGCAGCCCTCCCTGCTCATTGTCCAGATTTGTAGGCCCAGATGGTCTCCCTGTGGGGCTCCTGCTCCCTCTAAGACCCTCCATCCCCCAAGGCTTGCATATAATTCATTCCCAGATCTTCTTTCATAGTCCTGCTGCAGGTCCTAGCATTTGTCCTGATCCGTCACTGGGTGGAGTCTCTCAGAGGACATCTATGTTGGGCTAATATCCACTTATAAGTGAGTATATATCATGTGTGTCTTTCTGGGACTGGGTTTCCTCTCTCAGTAGGATCATTTCTAGTTCCATCCTTTTGCCTGCAAATGAACCCCATTTCTTAACTGGATTATTTGGTTTGGTGGTGTTTAATGTCTTGAATTCTTTATATATTTTGGACATTATCACTTGGTCAGATGTAGAGTTGGTGCTGATCTTTTCCCAGTCCATAGGCTTTTGTTGTGTTCTGTTGACAGTGTCCTTTGCCTTATAGAAGATTTCAGTTTCAAGAGATCCCATTTGTTAATTGTTGACTTTAGACCCTGAGCTGTCAGTATTCTGTTCAGGAAGTTGTCTCCAGTGACAATGAGTTCCCCCAATTTTTCTTCTAACAGATATAGTGTATCTGGTTTTATGTTGAGGTTCAAGTGACAGCACATGCTGGTGAGGATATGGAGAAAAGGGAACACTCCTCCATTCCTGATGGGAGTACAAACTTGTGCAACCACTTTGGAAATGCATCTGATGCTTTCTCAGAAAATTGGGAATAGTGCTACCTTAAGACCCAGCTATACCACTCCTGTGCATATACCAGAAAGATGCTTAACCATCCTGCAAAGACATTTTTTGTTCAATTATGTTCATATCAGCTTTATTTGTAATAGCCAGAATCTGGAAACAACCTAGATTTCCTTCCACTGAAGAATGGATAAAGAAAATATGGCACATTTACATTATGGACTACTCTTTAGATATTAAACACAAGAAATACTTGAAACTTGAAGGCAAATGGATTAAACTACAAATGATCAAACTGAGTGAGACAACCCAGACACACACACAGACACACATGGTATATACTCATTTATAAGCAGATATTAGCCCAATATGGATGTCCTCTGTGAGTCTTCAGTAAGCGGGAGATCAGGACAGATGCTAGAACTCACTGCTGGACTCCAGGTGAGAATGGTATGGAATAATGGGAAAATAGAAGGTCCCAAATTGTCCAGGAGCCCCACAAGAAGACTATCCAGGCTGACAGATGTGGACCCAGGGGGCCCTGCACAAACTGCTGTACCAACAAACGACAATGTCTGTAGCAAATCTAGGCCCCCCTGTCAGATCTAGACAATGGGCAGCTCATTCTCCATGATTTTGAGGAAAGTGGGAACTGCCTCTGATAGGAACTCAGGTGTCCCTGTTTTGATTAATTCCTCTTGGTGAGGAGGCCTGGAGGCACTCAAAGGAAGAGTAGCAGGCTATCCAATGAGATCTGACAGGCTGTGTTCATATGGTGGGGGAGGAGGTCCCTTTCTTTCAGAGGTCTAGGAGAGGGGAATAGGGTGAAAGAGGGAGTGAGTGAAGGGGAGAATGGGAAGGTACAAGTGAGGGCTAATAATAGGGATGTACTCTAAATAATTTTTTAAGATCTTTAAAAAAAAGAAATTATGAGTTTTAATGTGGCTGAAAGACCACATGAAGTCCACATCAAAGCATCATCTGTGTGCTAAAGTAAGCCATGGAACTGTCGTGTTTTTAGAATGCCTTGTCTGAGCATAAGAAATACAAATTCATGAAATGAAATGGTATTTGGCATTCTAAAAATATGCATGCAAGAGTTTCTTAAGTCTTTCTTGTATTTAAAAAACTCCTAGCTTTATGAATTCTTTTTTCTCCCCTCCATCTCTCTTTCCCTTCTTCGCTCCCTCATTCCCTCCTTCATTCCCTTCCTTCCTTCTTTCTTTCTACTTTCCTTTCCCTTTCTTTCTTCTTTTCTTATTCATCTTTCCTATCTCTCTCTTGGCTTTCTTTTCATCCTCTCTTCCACTTGTCTTTTCATTTTCACTCCATTCTACAACTGGTTCTCCCCCAAATAAGGGTAGTTCCTGTACAAAGGCTATTGAGAAGCACAGGAGTATGGATCATAACTATGTATGTGGACATGTCCTCATAATGCACCTGAGAATTATAAACTCGTCCCATGTAGTAATGAAAGCAGAACCCACAGTGGGACAGTTATTCTCATGTAAGTTTTATGGTGTCTTTATGTTGTGGTCAAACTCATTTACTTCATTTGAAATAATATTGCTTCAGTTATTGCTTCTTCTGTTTCAAGAAAGCATTGGAGTTAGTTCAAACCTAATTAGCTATTCACATAAATTCCATATGCTTCTTGCCACCAAAGGTTCGTTTTGATAAGCAACAGCATATAAAACATAAGAAAACTTTTCATCAAAACATTCAGCAAGGAGGTCAGTGTAAATTAAGTTTACATCTTTTTAATAAAATGTTAGTGATTACCCAAGTGCTTCTCATTTGTGTTTTATAAGATGTAATCTACAATTCAAATGAAGTGTACTGGCTGTGTGCACATACATTATCATGATTACCCATTTAGACATTAGTTCCTGCCATTTAAACAGGCAATTGACATACTTTGAGGGAGGGAATTGTAGTGATTTACTACGTGTTTGTGATAATTATTATTGACTGGCTTCTGAATCAACGTTAAGATGTGCCTCCAGCTTAGTTTAGTCAGGTGTTTCAAGATGTTTGACTGAAGAGAGAAACCTTCATCATGGGTGGCACTTTCAGTTTGCAGATATTAAAATGCTCCCTGGAAGAAGCAGCATATTCATAGCTCCCTTGTTGCGTCTTTCTGAGCTGCTGTGGTGACCTTCCACCGCATCCATACCCATGACTTGGGGGTCTTCCTTTTAATTTAGACTCAAAACTAATAATGTGCAGAAAATGCAAAAGATTTTGTCCCAGATTGGATTAGATATGACCTCTGCAGCATTTTGGACTTAGGAAGTACTGGTTTCTTTACTTCTTTAGAATCTAAATGTTCACTGTAAAACTACTAAGCTGCTAAGTATATTAAATATTTAGCCGGGCATGGTGGCACACGCCTTTAATCCCAGCAATTAGGAGGCAGAGGCAGGCAGATTGCTGTGAGTTCCAGGCCAGCCTGGTCTACAAAGTGAGTCCAGGACAGCCAACTCTACACAGAAAAAAACCTCTTCCAAGAAACAAAACAAAACAAAAAGACAGAGGGATCCAAGATGGCGGCGAGCAGTGTGGACCGCGTTTGGAGGCTCCAGTGAACAATTCAGGGAATTGCACAGATTTCTGAACCAGGAACACCGAGGTCCGAACATCACGGCAGCAGGAGTGCTCCACGGTTCGGAGGGACCAGGGTGCGGAGGACCTGCGTGCCCCTGCACACGGGAGGAGCGTGGTTTTTCTCTGATCGGAGCGGCAGCGGTAGAGGCCGCAGCACCAGCGGCACCAGCAGCGGCGGCTGAGGTTTGCAGCTCATAGCCTTCCGGTGGAGGCGATTGGTGTGGTGGCTGGTGGGAATTGCTGCGGGAGAGGGGACTCGGGGCAGGATTTGGGTCGCGTGGAGCCTTTGGACCCAGATTGGACTCGGCGGACAGTTCGGCCCCAGAGTCCCGGGTATTGGCCCGGCCCAGCAAACAATTCTGCCTGAGGCACTAACTCAGCGTGGCCATAGCTCCCCTGCTGTGGCGCAGGCTTAGTTGAGCACGCTGCTCCACACTAGGCACTACCTCAGCTCAGCGGCAGCTCCCCTGCGGTGACACAGTCTGGGCGGAGCACTTGGTTTCACCACAGGCGCTAACTCAGAGCAGCCACAGTTCTCCTGCTGTGGCGCAGGCTTGGTGACGTGCTCGGTTCCATCCTAGGCACCACCTAAGCTCAGCGGCAGCTCCCCTGCGGGGACACAGTCCGGGCGGAGCACTTGTTCCACCACTGGCGCTAACTCAGAGCAGCCACAGTTCTCCTGCTGTGGCGCAGGCTTGGTGACGTGCTCGGTTCCATCCTAGGCACCACCTCAGCTCAGCGGCAGCCCCGCTGCGGGGACACAGTGCGGGCGGAGCACTTGTTCCACCACTGGCGCTAACTCAGAGCAGCCGCAGTTCTCCTGCTGTGTGGCAGGCTTGGTGACGTGCTCGGTTCCATCCTAGGCACCACCTCAGCTCAGCGGCAGCTCCCCTGCGGGGACACAGTCTGGGCGGAGCACTTGGTTTCACCACAGGCGCTAACTCAGAGCAGCCGCAGTTCTCCTGCTGTGGCGCAGGCTTGGTGACGTGCTCGGTTCCATCCTAGGCACCACCTCAGCTCAGCGGCAGCTCCCCTGCGGTGACACAGTCCGGGCAGAGCACTTGTTCCACCACTGGCGCTAACTCAGAGCAGCCGCAGTTCTCCTGCTGTGGCACAGGCTGGACAGAGCTCTCGGTTCCACCAGCTCTAAGACTCTGGTTGGACACAGTGTACAGTTTGAATCCAGAATTCCTGGCTGAGATTGGTGGTCAGTTCGGGCCCTGAGTCAATAACTGACCACAGCACGCACTTTGGGCCAAAAGGCCCTAGTGGAGCTTGGTGCGTAGTCCCAGCCCAAAAATTCTGGCTGGGCCCTGTGTGCATTTTGGGCCCAAAATCCCTAGCTGAGCTTGGCAGACGGTTCAGGCCCTGAGAATCTAGCTGAGTTCTGCCCGTGGTTCGGTCCCAGTGCTCCTGGCTGGACTTGGCAGGGAACACAGAAGGCTGTGGATACCTTGGCCTGACCCAACACTCATTCAGAGACCCAGAACAATTGCAGGATCCACAGCAGAGGGGGACTGAGGATCACTGGCTGTGAGAGACCAGAACAACAGGGCTAACCTCCTAACATCCACACCAGTGAAGCTTTGAGCTCGCAGCCTAGGGAAATCGTAAGAAAACAAGTGAATCTATCGTCAGACACCCTCCATTCAACTCTGGAAGCTACCCAACAAAAACAAAGACGGCAAGATGTCTAAAGGACAACGAAAAAGCATACGCAAAAAACCCCAAAACAACATGTCGTCTCCAGTTTCCAGCTATCCCAAAGAAAACCACCCAGAGAACTCAAATACAACGGAAATACAAGAAAATGACCTCAAATCCTTAGTAATGAGGATGATAATGGAGGAAACAAATAAAATTCGTAATCAAATGCAGGAAGACGCAGACAAACAGGTGAGAGACATAAAAGAAGCACATAGAGTGGAACTGGAAAAATTGCAGGAAAATGCAAACAACCAGATGAAAGAAATAACTAAAACGGTTCAAGCTCTGAAGACCTATAAAGAGGCAATGGAAGAAACTCAGGAATATACAAAAAATCAGATGAAAGAAATCAAAAAATCAGTTCAAGATCTGAAAATGAAAATGGATTCAATGATAAACACACAGACAGAAGAAAAACGAGAACGTGAGACCTCAGAGAAGAAGGCGAGCAACACAGAGGTGAGCTTTTCTACCAGAATCCGAGAGATGGAAGAACGAATCTCAGGGCTAGAAGATACAATCACAGATATTGAATCAACCATTAAAGAAAATGCCAAATCTGGAAAACTCCTGACACAAAACATCAAGAAATTAAGGACACCATGAAAAGAAGAAATTTGCGGATAATAGGCATTGAAGAAAGAGAAGACATCAGACTCCAGGGCCCAGAAACTATTCTCAACAAAATCATAGAAGAAAATTTCCCCAATCTAAAGAAAGAGATGCCTATAAACATACAAGAGGCCTACAGAACACCAAATAGAATTGACCAGAAAAGAAAAACTCTGCCCGCCACATAATAATCAAAACACAAAACATGCAGAACAAAGAAAAAATATTAAAAGCTGCAAGGGAAAAGGGCCAAATAACATTTAATGGTAAACCTATCAGAATTACACCTGACTTCTCAGCAGAGACCATAAAAGCCAGAAGGGCCTGGACAGAGATCCTGCAAACCCTAAGAGAACACAGATGCCAGGCCAGACTACTTTACCCAGCAAAATTATCAATAACCATTGATGGAGAAAACAAAATATTCCATGACAAAAACAAATTCAAACAGTACCTATCCACAAACCCAGCTTTACAGAAGGTACTAGAAGGAAAACTCCATCCCAAAGGGTCAAGCTACAACCAAAACTACCCAGGAAATAGATAACTATCCCATGGCAAAAACACAACTACACAAACGCTCGACTGGAAACAACATAAAATTAAGACTCTTAACAGTCACTGGTCATTAATATCTCTCAACATCAATGGCCTCAATTCTCCAATAAAAAGACACAGACTAACCGAATGGGTACATAAACAAGACCCAACATTCTTCTGCATCCAAGAAACACATCTCACCCATAATGAAAGGCATTACCTCAGGGTAAAAGGTTGGAAAAAAATATTCCAAGCAAATGGTCACAAGAAGCAAGCAGGTGTAGCCATTTTAGTATCGAACAAAATAGACTTTCAAACCAAAATTAATCAAAAGGGATGAGGAAGGACACTTCATACTCATTAAAGGTAAAGTCAACCAAGATGACATCACAATTCTGAACATCTATGCTCCCAATACAAGGGCACCCACATATGTAAAAGATCTCCTAAAAAAGCTTAAAACCACACATCGATCCCCACACAATAATAGTGGGAGACTTCAACACCCCACTCTCACTGAAGGATAAGTCATTGAAACAGAAACTAAGCCGAGAAATAACATCATTAACCAATGCCATGGGTCAAATGGATCTAACAGATATCTATAGAACCTTTCACCCAAACAAGAAAGAATACACCTTCTTCTCTGCACCCCATGGAACCTTCTCCAAAATTGATCACATCGTAGGTCACAAAGCAAGCCTCAACAGATACAAGAGGATTGAAATAATACCTTGTATCCTATCAGATCACCATGCTCTTAGGCTGCAATTCAACAACAACAGAAATAACAAAAGCCTACACGTTTGTGGAAACTAAACAACTCTCTGCTAAATGACACCTGGGTCAGGGAAGAAATAAAGAAAGAAATCAAGGAGTTTCTGAAATTCAATGAAAATGAAGAAACAACATACCCAAATTTGTGGGATACATTGAAAGCAGTGCTAAGAGGAAAATTCATAGCACTAAGTGCCTTTAAAAAGAAATTGGAAACATCGCACATAAGCATCTTAACAACACAACTGGAAGCCCTAGAAAAAAAAGAAGCAGAAACACCCAAGAGGAGTAGACGCCTGGAAATTATCAAACTCAGGGCTGAAATTAACAAATTAGAAACTAAGAAAACAGTCCAAAGAATCAACAAAACCAAAAGCTGGTTCTTTGAGAAAATCAACAAGATAGACAGACCATTAGCCAAACTAACTAAAAGGCAGAGAGACAGTATTGAAATCAACAAAATCAGAAATGAAAGGGAGACATAACAACAGACACTGAAGAAATTCAAAGAATCATAAGATCCTACTTTGAAGGCATATACGCCACAAAATTTGAAAATCTAAGGGAAATGGACGATTTTCTTGATCAAGTTCACTTGCCAAAGTTGAGTGAAGAACAGATAAACAAGTTAAATAGTCCCATTTTCCCTACAGAAATAGAAGCAATCATCGATGGTCTCCCAACCAAAAAAAGCCCAGGGCCAGATGGTTTCAGTGCAGAATTCTACCAGACCTTTAAGGGCGAGCTAATACCGATACTCTTCAAGCTACTCCAAAAGATAGAAATGGATGGAAAATTACCAACTTCATTCTATGAGGCCATAGTCTCATTGATACCTAAACCTCACAAAGACTCAACAAAGAAAGAGAATTTCAGACCAATTTCTCTTATGAACATAGATGCAAAAATACTAAATAAATACTTGCAAAACGAATACAGGAGCACATCAAAGATATCATTCATCATGACCAAGTAGGCTTCATTCCAGGCATGCAGGGATGGTTTAATATACGGAAATCCATCAATGTAATCCATCATATAAACAAACTGAAAATAAAAACCACATGATCATCTCCTTGGATGCAGAGAAAGCATTTGATAAAATTCAACACCCATTCATGTTTAAAGTTTTAGAGAGATCGGGGATACAAGGCACTTTCCTCAACATAATAAAGGCTATATACAGCAAGCCAATAGCCAAAATCAAAGTAAATGGTGAGATACTCAAGGAAATTCCTCTCAAATCGGGAACAAGGCAAGGCTGCCCACTCTCTCCATATCTCTTCAATATAGTACTCGAAGTTCTAGCCAGAGCAATAAGACAACAAAAGGAGATCAAGGGTATCCAAATGGGAAAGGAGGAAGTCAAATTATCCCTCTTTGCAGATGATATGATAGTGTACATAAGTGACCCTCAAAACTCCACCAGAGAACTCCTAAAGCTGATAAACACCTTCAGCAAATTGGCTGGATACAAAATTAACTCAAAAAAGTCTGTAGCCTTCCTATACACAAATGACAAGCTTACAGAGGAAGAAATTAGGAAAAACCACACCCTTCACATTAGCCACAAGCAATATAAAATATCTAGGAGTTACCCTAACTAAGCAAGTGAAGGACTTGTATGAAAAAAATTTCAAAACTCTGAAGAAAGAGATTGAAGATGACCTGAGAAGATGGCGTGATCTTCCTTGCTCATGGATCGGGAGAATTAACATAGTAAAAATGGCCATCCTACCAAAAGCAATCTACAGATTCAATGCAATCCCTATCAAAATACCTACACAATTTTTTAAAGACATTGAAAGTTCAATTCTGAACTTCATATGGAAAAACAAAAAACCCAGAATAGCTAAAACAATCTTGTACAATAAAAGGTGCTCCGGAGGAATCTCCATACCTGATCTCAAACTGTACTATAAAGCAATAGTACTTAAAACAGCATGGTACTGGCACAGCAACAGGCTGGTTGATCAGTGGAATCGAATCGAAGACCCAGATATGAATCCACACACATATGGTCACTTGATTTTTGACAAAGAAGCCAAATCCATTCAATGGAAAAAGGATAGCATCTTCAACAAATGGTGCTGGTCTAACTGGAGGTCTATGTGTAAAAAAATGAAACTGGACCCATATTTGTCACCTTGCACAAAACTCAAATCCAAGTGGATTAAAGACCTCAACATAAAACCAGAGACACTAACTCACTTAGAAGAAAAAGTGGGAAAGAGCCTGGAACATATTGGCACAGGAGATAACTTCCTGAACAGAACACCAACGGCCCAGGCCTTAATGTCAACCATTAATAAATGGGACCTCATGAGGCTGAGAAGCTTCTGTAAGGCAGGAGACACTGTCAAGAGAACAAAGCGACAGCCTACAGACTGGGAAAAAATCTTCACCAACCCTACATCTGACAAAGGTCTAATATCCAAAATATATAAAGAACTCAAGAAATTAAACACCACCAAACCGAATAACCCAATTGAGAAATGGGGCTTGGAACTAAACAGAGAATTCTCAACAGAGGAGTATCAAATGGCTGAGAAACACTTAAGAAATGCTCAACCTCCTTAGTCATCAGGGAAATGCAAATCAAAACAACTCTGAGATTCCATCTTACACCCATCAGAAATGGCTAAGATCAAAAATTCAAGCGACACCACATGCTGGCGAGGATGTCGGGAGAGAGGAACACTCCTTCATTGCTGGTGGGAATGCAAACTAGTACAGCCACTTTGGAAATCTATCTGGTGCTATCTCAGAAAATGGAATAGGGCTTCCTCAAGACCCAGCTATTCCACTCCTTGGAATATACCCAGAAGATGCTCCAGCACACAACAAGAAAATTTGCTCAACCATGTTCATAGCAGCCTTATTCGTAATAGCCAGAACATGGAAACAGCCTAAGTGTCCCTCAGTAGAAGAGTGGATAAAGAAACTGTGGTACATATACACTATGGAATACTACTCAGCTATTAAAACAAGGAATTCCCGAAATTTGTGGATAAATGGATTGAGCTAGAAATGATCATAATGAGTGAGTTAACCCAGAAGCAGAAAGAATCAAATGGTATATACTCACTTATATCTGCATACTAGCCCAAGGGGCATGTCCCACGAAAGCCTTCACTTACCAGGAAACTGGGACAGAGGGGAAGGCATCCTATTGGGACTCTAAATGAGAGACGCATGGGAGAACAGCAAAATAAAAGGATCCAGAGGGTCCTAGAAATCTACAAGTAGAACAATATGATAGGCAGATTTGGGCCCAGGGGTCCCGCTCAAACTAAGGCACCAGCCAAGGACAATACAGGAGGTAAACTTTAAACCCCTTCCCAGATCTAGCCAATGGTCAGAATATTCTCCACAGTTGAGTGGAGAGTGTGATACGACTTTCTCACATACTCTGGTGCCTCACATTTGACCATGTCCCCTGGAGGGGGAGACCTGGTGGCACTCAGAGGAAGGACAGCAAGTAGCCAAGACGAGACTTGATACCCTATGAGAAATATATAGGGGGACGTAATCCCCCTCAGGAACAGTCATAGGGGAGGGGAATAATGGGAAAATGGGGGGGGGGGGAGGAATGGGAGGATACAAGGGATGGGATAAACATTGAGATGTAACAAGAATAAATTAATAAAAAAAATAATAAAATAAAAATAAAATAAAATAAAATAAAAAAAAATAAATAAAAAAAAAAAACAAAAAGACAGAGAGAGCTGATGCTTCCATATTGGTGAGGTCAGACGCCATGACGGTTGCCATCCACATGAGGGCTTCATTATGGCGATGTCAAGAGCCAAGCTTTATTTAAACTTTGACTTGCACATTCCACACAGTGGGGGATGGAGAAGAGAGACAAAGGAACACACACAAACACACACACACACACACACACACACACACACACACACACACACACACACACTCCTCCTCTCGGGGGGGGGGGGGAATTTTGAAAATAAAATGAAGACACACAAAAGAAGAAATATGTGATAGATAAACAGTATAAAAAACGAAAATTATGAAATTCAAGAAACCAAATTGGCCCTGGTGGTTCATTTCTTTAATCCATGCACTGGGAAGGCAGATATCTGACTTCTAAGTCAGACCATGGTACACATAAGCATACAAGTGCCTGATCTCACATCAGTGTACACACAGAAATCTTGAAGAATCAAACAAATCAGAAAGTAGTGACTGGTTGTATCCCTGTATAGTCGGGAAATTTTTTCCTTTCATATCCTCTTTTTCCTTTTTTTTTTTTTTTTTTTTTTTTTTCCTTTTTTTTTTTTTTTTTTTTTTGAGATTCACTGAGTTGTAAGAGATTTTAGTGTTAATGGAACACAGAGACCGGACACTAAGGGCCTGTCTTTGAGCTGCTTTCTTCTCCACTGCCCGCCGGGGCCCCGCCCCCCTGCCTCATGTACTTTTGTGCCCCAGTCTGTGATATTTAATTCTTCCTTCTTTCTTTCCTCTTTCCTTCCTTTCTTTCCTTCTCGGAAAAATGGGAATAGGGCTTCCTGAAGACCCAGCTATTCCACTCCTTGGAATATACCCAGAAGATGCTCCAGCACACAACAAGAAAATTTGCTCAACCATGTTCATAGCAGCCTTATTCATAATAGCCAGAACATGGAAACAGCCTAAGTGTCCATCAGTAAAGAATGGATAAAGAAACTGTGGTACATATACACAATGGAATACTACTCAGCTATTAAAAACAAGGAATTCCTGAAATTTTGTGGATAAATGGATTGAGCTAGAAATGATCATAATGAGTGAGTTAACCCAGAAGCAGAAAGACTCAAATGGTATATACTCACTTATATCTTTATTATATATTTTATATTATAAAAATATACATATTTTCTGTTTTTCTAGAGAAGTATGCCTAATAAGCTGTTAAATGCTAATACTATGTTCTTCAGTGCTAACCTCTGAAAACCTTGGGGCTCAGTGGATGTCTATTTCTATCCTCCTATCTTTGGAAATCACTCATATAGGGAATCATGTGTATATACTTTCTATCAAAAATATGGAAGGACCCAGAGGGTTCAGGAGCCCCACAGGGAAACCATCAAGGCAGGCAGATCTGGATCCAGAGGAGCCTGCACCAACTGATGTATCAAACAAGGACAATGCATGCAGTGAACCTAGATCACTTATTCAGATCTAGTCAATGGACAGCTCATTCTCCAGGGTTGTGGGGAGAGCTGGGACTGCCTCTGACATGAACTCTGTTGCTAGTGATTTGACCACTTCCTCTTGGTGGGGAGGACAAGCAGGCACACAGAGAAAGGGGATACAGGCTATCCAGATGAGACTTGATAGGCTGTGGTCCGAAGGTGGGAGAGGAGACCCCCCACCTCACCCATGTCAGAGGTCTAGGTGCAAGGAGTAGAGCAGAAGAAGGAGGGAGGGTGAGAATGGGAAGATACAAGTGAGGGGATAAATTAGACTAAATAAATAAATAAAAACATTAAAGATGTATATTGAATTTAAATAAATATAAGAATATTAGTGTTCTATTGTTTGTTTATATCTTATAGTTTCTGGGACAGGAGAGTTGGTTTCTCACATCTCAGGTAATGCTGTGTGTGTAATGTGCATGTATAACAGAGGGGCTGTGTCAGTATATGTCATAGCCAAAAAATGACAAGACAGACATACTGAAAGCATTAAATACTCAAGTTAAAAACAAACAAAAAACAAGTTACATTAGAGAATTGTAGATATGGGCATGTTTGTTGATAAATAAAGACAGGATAAAAATAAACCAAATGACCTAAGGCAGAGAATTTCCTTTTCAGCTTGCAAACATAAAGAAATATAAAGTAAAAGAAACTGTATAAAATAATTAGCCATCTGAAAAACTCAGGCTTTAAAAATATTAAAATTGAATTTTCAAAATTACAATAGCTTTTTAAAGAGAATTATAAATTCAAGCTTCAAGCATCTGTGGTGTGCCTATGCACATATAATCAAGAAATGTAATCAAGAAAATGAATATTCTTAGTGGTTCCAGAAAATAATGCCCAAATATATTGTACTTTATATTCCAGAATGAAATATAGATCAAGATTATTGGGCCATATAGAGCTGACATTTGCTCATGGTTACATGTAGTACCATCACAGGAAGGAAACTGTGTGTCCAAGAAAAGTAGAATTGTGAAAGTGGAACTTCTTTTGTGTTCTCACTTCGTGTTCCTAAATTCTGAGCCATTCAACAATGATAACAATTGAAAGAGGAGACAGTATAAGGCAATAAAATAAATACAGTTATACAATTTCCTGTTGAAAATGCTAGTCTATTTTGGTGGCTTACTAATGGTATAGCAATTCCCCTGACCAGTTTCTTTTTCTGTAATTTGAGTCACTTATAAAAAATTGTATCTCAAAGCTTTTAAGTAAAAAATTCCAGAAAGAAAGTTATTCATATTCTAAATTCTGTGTTGAGTGTCATACAAAAATATGGCACCTTAAATGCTATCCCACCTGGGGTATGAGTCATGCTTTACCCAGCCAAACATCACATATCCTCTGTCTATTTCATCACTTAGTAGCAGTCATGGGTACTAGAATGAATATAGGGGCCTGCAGAGCTCACGTTCAAGTCAACGTTTCAGTTAATAATGGCTCTGAAGTGTAAAAACTGCAATGCTGGATAAGAGAATCAATAAATTATTGTTCTAAAAAGTAAAGCTGCAAAATCACCTGCAAAAATTGTTAAAATCCATGATAAGTTGTCCCCAATTGTGTCTACTTTATAAATTAAACTTTATCATAGGATTATAAATATACAGAACAAATCATAGAGACATCATGTTTGGTTCTGACCACCGTTCCTAGCACGTAGTGCAGATCTGCTACATATTCCCTGTAGATAATGAGGAACCACCCCAATTTTGAAGTTGAAATAAGTAACATAATGAAAACCAGTTACTTTGAATAAATAATGTAGCAAATTAACAAGCATATCTAATATTTAAGTAACATATTCACTTATCACTTGTTTTGCACTAACAGTGATATAAGGAACAGAATGCCTCATAATAAATGTATATAATAGAGATATAATATGTGGGTAGACATAGCATATTTTCCATTTTAGTTATTTTTGTCAATTTTATAGTACCATAAATGTGACAGTATTTGCATAAGTTTTCACAAAATTATTGAAGATTCCGTTTTGGGAAGACAATATGACAGGACCAACAGTTTATTGTAAACTGCTCTTACCAACAAAGGCAAATTGCAATCCACTTAGTGGAATAAAATGATTTATTTTAGATAGATCTCATGACCGTAAAATATAGAAAGATAATATTATACTATGAAAATGCAATATTTAAAAAGTAATTAATTTATATTTTTATAAATCATGGTGTGTATGTGCTCTCTCTCCAGTTCCCCTTCCTCCTTTTCTCCTCCTCTTCCTCTTCCTTCTTTTTTCCTCCTCCTCTACCTCTTCCCCTCCTCCTCCTCCTTCTTTTGCTCCTCCTCCTCTTGCTCCTCCTTCTTCTCATCCTTCTTCTTTTCTCTCTGTCTCTGTCTGCCTGCCTGTTTCTCTCTCTCTCTCTCTCTCTCTCTCTCTCTCTCTCTCTCTCTCTCTCTCTCTCTCTCTCTCTCTCTCTCTGTTTTCATATGTGTGTGTGTGAATCCATACTATTCTGTGTATGGAGATAAAAGCAAATCCTTGAGTATTCGTCTTTACCTTGCTATTTCCAGGTCTCTTCCTTGCTGTTTAACACTGCATAGACAAGGTAAGCTGCCCTCAAGTTCTGTGATTCTCTTGTCTCATTGGGGGAACTGAGATAAAAGACCTGTGCTATCATGCTTGACATTGTATGAGTTCTTGGAATTTGAGCTCAGGTTTTTATGCTTAAACAGCCAAGTGCTTTACTCACTAGCTCATCTTCTCAGCCTCTTCTTTTGATATTTTTAATATAAGTAATCAACATTAAAATCAATGACCTTTTAATTTCTCCCTATCACTTAAGTACTAAAATCTGAAATCTGTTATCTTAATTAAAAGTATTGTTTGATAATTTTGTTTGCATTGATGAAAACAGAACATAATTGAAATCAATTTGAGAGGAAGGATATGAAATTTTCTTCTAGGATATATCAATGTTAGAACTATGGAAGCATTGCAATTAGAGAATAACACAAGATTTGAATCAGAATTAGCAGTACCTGTAAGTTCACCACTGGAGACATCAAAAGGACAAAATACCCCAGACATACTTGAATTATTAGCCACTTAACTTACAACCAATTTTTAAGTTATGGTTATCTCACTTACTTCTACATGTGCCTTCAAAACTGTTCACTTTGTAAGCTAGGGAATTATAACACTGAGCGGAGAATTATTACATAAGAATCCATATTCATAAGAAAATAAAATGGGGTATGTTGACTTGCTGTAGGTATTCAATTTTTAATTAATTTCAAGGTCCATAGTTTACAACTGAGAAAATTCTTTAATTCTACACATCCCTGAAGGCTCCTATACTCTTATGGCTTATATCAACGAAGTTAAAAATTTCCAGAAACCATTGGTGTATTCTTAAACCATATTATATCAAGTCAAAGCCTCAGTAAAATTGCTTTTAACAGTACACATATTTTCTCATGACATAATATGGGATACTGAAAACACACACTCAATTAATTGAATTAAATAATAATTTGTAATTATTAATTAAAATTAATAAACACATTCATTTTTGTGGATCACATGACATAAACTGATTCTTTTTTTATACTTTTATTATATTACACATGTATAAAACAAACTACATACAACAGGGAGACTCATGTGACAATCATGAGAATAAGGAGTTCTATACATGTTACATTCATAGTGACTTGACCATCTGCATTCATCCTGTTTGAAGTAAGTGTCTTTCCTGTCTTGTTGGGTCTAAATTTCCAAATGAGATTCAATAACTATTCTATCTCAACTCTAATAGCTTAACTTCTTTATCTTGATCTAAAACAATTTTGTCCCCTAACCAGCTAAGCTTGGTTGTAAAACTATACTACCTTGTCTTCAATGCCCCTCAGAGACTTGAGAAGGACTAAAACTTAAGTTCCTGAGTGAACCAGCAGTGTGGGTTAGCAGCTTCCAAAATGTACAAATTGACTTAAGACAGTTTATTGCCTGACTAGTCACCGAATACTCTTTATAACATTGAGGCCTCATCATCAGCTTTCTGGCCTAGTATCTCTGCCAGGCTTGTTCGCAGAGCAGGAACTACTGAGGACTTGCTTACTCTGACTTGGCAGAGTGCAGCAGTCGACTCTGCCTGCATCTAAGTCGCTCATTTTTAGGCATATTCTGTTTGTGGCAGGAACAAGGACATTTTACCCAATGGCTGGTTTGTTACCTTTGAAGCCATCTCCATAAGGACATTCTTTGATGTTCATTGTCTTCTTTGAGGTTGGCTGAGTGTTGTCAGGAGTTCATTTGTCTTTTTGTCAAAGAAATTTAGGATTGTAAGAAAACTTTAAATGCCATATTCTGTGTGTCTCTGAGGCTTTTGAAGACCTTATTCAACTAATTTACCACCTATATTGATAGAGTCATATCGATCTCTTAGACTTAGGATATACATTCTTGTCAGAAACTGATTCTTATGTGATTGGGCATGCCTTCACATATAATAACCCAGAGCTTTTAGGAGTATTGTGATAATAGCTAATGCTTAAGAAGCATGTCAGACACTTCTCTAAATGCTTCTGCTATGCAGTATCTGGCATAGCTTTGCCTGCAGCTCTTCATAAAAGAAGAACTTTTGCTTTCCCCATTTCACAAGTGATAAACTAAAGCACTTGGGAAAGGAGAGAATTGACCAAAGTTAGAGTTAAAACTACCAGAAGCTTCATTTAAATTAGTAAATCAACTGTAGGGTCTGTGCTCTTAATCATGATGGTGAACACTTTTTAATTAATTTATTTAAATTTTTACATATACATTTATATTATTATGCATATATACAATAAATTACCTACAGCAAGAAGAGCCAGGAAACAATAAGGAATAATCTAAATCTTATATTCTTAGTGTTTTTCCTATTTGTATTTGACAGCCTTTAAGAAAATATCTTTCCTATCTTGGTATATCTAAAATTCTGAATGTAGATCAATATCTATCATATCTCATTATTATCAACTTACAACATCTATCTAGACCTAAAAACATTTTAATTTCTGAAAATATAAGCTTAATTGTAAAACTAAAATATCTGGTGTTGAACTCCATCAGAGACTTGAGAAGGAATAAATTTGATTACCTGAGTATACAGGGAATGCAGCTTGGTAGCTTTCCAAATGAGAAGATGAGAGACAGTTTACTACTGAGCAGTCACCCAAAACTCTCTATAACATAGGAAGATCACATTTAGCCTTCTGGCCCAATATATCTGACAGACATATTTGTCAGGCAGGAATTATTAACGACTTATTACCCTGTCTTGGCAGAATTTGGCTGTCAACTGTGCCTGTATCCAAGCTTTTCCTTTTTTAGGCAGGATTCTGATGTGGTAGAAACAAGCACATTTTGCCTGTTGCCTTGTTTGCCACATTTGAAGCCATATCCACAAGGAGGTTCTTTGATGCTCATCATCCTCCACCAGGCTACAGATGAAGAGGTTACAGGTAGTACAGATGAGACTGAGATCAGATGGTGAACATCTAACTTAGTAAACTATCAGATGCTCCTTGGTGAATACTAGTGCTTGAATTATCTCGAAAGGTTTGAGATGGTGAACCACCTGCATTACATAAAGAACAACATAGGATGTATTTCATCTTTGTGCTGAGAATGTGGCAGCCAGCTTTGCTCTGGCATGTTAGGCTCAGGCAGTATTGTAAAGGCACAGTTGGTTTACTTACCTTCTTGTTCAGCTTTATATGTGTTGTTTATTTTATGTTTTGTTGTTGGGTTTTTAAATTTTTTTATTTTTCAGAGTGTTATTCATTTGATTTTACTTTTGACATTCCCCTATTATTTGGCACTTTTTAGATTGATGACCCCTTACTATTAAGCCATTATCAGTCAGTCTTGAACTAGAACTTTAAAAACAAACCACTATATTTATTTAATGTTTGACATAATTTTTTTAATTTTTCATTTTTAATTTGTTCATTTTCATCCCAGTTGTAGGCCCCCTCTTTTTTTCCCTCGCAGGCCCAGTCCCACCTTTTCTCCCTGATACCTTCACCTTCCTTCCATGAGTCCCCAGAAGGGAGAGCCTTCTAACCTCAGCCTATCAAGTCTCATCTGGACTGCCTGTATCCTCTTCCTCTGTGCCTGGCAGGGCAGCCCCACCAGGGAAAGGGATCAACATGTGGGAGCCAGAGTCCATTTCAGAAGTAGTTCCTACTCCCCATATTATTGGACACACAAGGAGACTGTGCTATCTACTACATCTGAGCAGAGGGTCTGGGTCCTCACCACGCATGGTCCTTGGTTGGTGCATCAGTCTCTGCAGCACCCCCTCCTTTGGCAAGATTCGATGGCTTCGTTGGTCTCCTTGTGGAGGTCCTGTCCCCTCCAGGTCCCTCTGTTCCCCAACTCTTCCATAAGACATCCTATGCTCCACCCCAGAGTTTGGCTATGTGTCTCAGCATCAGCTTGGATCTCCTGCTGGGTAGAGTCTTTCAGAGGACCTCTATGGTAGGCTCACTTCCTATTCCTTCTCTTCAACAGCTTCATGTCTATTCTATTTGCCCTTCTGAATGAGAATTAAGCATTCTCCCTAGGGTCCTCCTTGTTATTTAGTTTCTTTAAGTCTGTGTGTTGTAGTGTGGTTATCCTGTATTACTTGGCTAATATCTGCTTATAAGTGAGGATATACCATATGTGTCTTTCTGAGTCTGGATTACCTCACTCAGTATGACTGTATATAGTTCCATCCAGTTGCTGGCAATTTTTTTTCAAAACTATCCCCCACATAATTATTGATACTTTTTGGTTTTAGGAAAAGCTTAGATTAAAAATCAAAACAAATTTAACTTTAGGTGGCCTACCTTCTTCATGGCCTGTAGAAAACGGCCCCAGAAGGCTGAGGCAAGTGAGCTCAGCACTGTATTTTGGGAGGATTAGAATGAACAGTGTGTAAAATGAAGGCACAAAGGAAACACAGTATAAGTTTCAGATTAATGAACTTAATGAGGAGATAAATATTTACAATAGTGTTACTTTTCATTTTGAAAAGCGTCCCAAGTGTTGAGGAGAAGGATCAGCAAGTCAAGCTCAAAGCCTGAGGACTGAGTTTTGTCCCTATAGTCTCCCATGATGGAAGATGGAAGAAGAAGCCAACTCTTATGAGTAGTGCTCTTGGTCCACACACATGCCATAGTATGTGCACATGACACAAGTATAGACGATAGTAAAAGTGATAAAGTTTTAAAGTAGTATATAAATGTGTTCTAGGAATTTATACAGCACTTGAGATCAGGGCTTTATGCATGCTAGGTACACATTTCTCTCTGCCCATTTACTTAGTTTTGAAGGAATAGAACAGAAACTTGAAACTTGTCACCTTATAAAATCAATATACTTCATTCTCTTAAAAATATAACTTCTAGAGGTGAGTACCCTTTTGTTTGGTTTGGTTTGGTTTGGTTTTTATTTTTTCAAGGTAGAGTTTCTCTGTGTAGCCTTGGCTGTCCTGGGCTCACTTTATAGACCCAGATGGCCTTGATCTCACAGAGATTCAACTGCCTCTGTCCCCGAATGCTAGGATCACAGCCCTGTGCCACTAATGGCTCAGTATCTTTTTAAGTATAGGTTGGTAATACTTGTTTTAAATCCATAGATAAGTGTAGATCACTTGTTACATCTCAATGGTTATCCCATCCCTTGTGTCCTCCCATTCTTCCCTCCCTCCCCTTTTCCCCTTATTCCCCTCCCCTATGACTGTTCCTGAGGGGGATTACCTCCCCCTGTATATGCTCATAGGGTATCAAGTCTCTTCTCGGTAACCTGCTGTCCTTCCTCTGAGTGCCACCAGGTCTCTCCCTCCAGGGGACATGGTCAAATATGAGACACCAGAGTACGTGAGAAAGTCATATCCCACTCTCCACTCAACTGTGGAGAATGTCTTTATGTAATTTAATAATTAAAAAATAAAGATATCCTGAACTACAGGAGAATGAATTATCTTCACATACTTAAGGAATAAACAAGTATATCTTTAGGCCTTTAAGCCCAGTTGAAGTGATAGAACATGAGATGTAGAAGAAGCATTCTTAGTAGTAGTATTGGTTTCTAGAAGATATTTGTGATATTCTCAAGTACAGGGAAAAGCTAAAGATCTCTTGGTCTAATGCTATCTTTCACACCAGGTAAAACCAGGAGAGAGCAAATGATTCAAAGCACTGTGTGCCCAGTAGACAGGAATAAATCAAAACTGGAAGTTAGCTCTCCTGGTTCCCATTTCACTTTTTTTCAACAGTGTAATGGAGTGAATTTTAGAAATCCAGTTAACTAAAAGCAATATGCTAGAAAGCTGCATATTTCATTCTTTTTTTCTTTTTTTGACTTTTTTTTCTTTTTTTTTTTTTTTTTTTTTTTTATTAATTTATCCTTGTTACATCTCAATGTTTATCCCATCCCTTGTATGCTCCCATCCTATTTTCCCATTATTCCCCTCCCCTATGACTGTTCCTGAGGGGGATTACCTCCCCCTGTATATTCTCATAGGGTGTCAAGTCTCTTCTTGGCTACCTGCTGTCCTTCCTCTGAGTGCCACCAGGTCTCCCCCTCCAAGGGACATGGTTAAATGTGAGGCACCATAGTATGTGAGAAAGTCATATCACACTCTCCACTCAACTGTGGAGAATGTTCTGATCATTGGCTAGATCTGGGAAGGGGTTTAAAGTTTACCTCCTGTATTGTCCTTGGCTGGTGCCTTAGTTTGAGCGGGACCCCTGGGCCCAAATCTGCCTATCATATTGTTCTACTTGTAGATTTCTAGGACCCTCTGGATCCTTTTATTTTGCTATTCTCCCATGCGTCTCTCATTTAGAGTCCCAATAGGATGCCTTCCCCTCTGTCCCAGTTTCCTGGTAAGTGAAGGCTTTTGTGGGACATGCCCCTTGGGCTAGTATGCAGATATAAGTGAGTATATACCATTTGATTCTTTCTGCTTCTGGGTTAACTCACTCATTATGATCATTTCTAGCTCAATCCATTTATCCACAAATTTCGGGATTTCCTTGTTTTTAATAGCTGAGTAGTATTCCATAGTGTATATGTACCACAGTTTCTTTATCCACTCTTCTACTGAGGGACACTTAGGCTGTTTCCATGTTCTGGCTATTACGAATAAGGCTGCTATGAACATGGTTGAGCAAATTTTCTTGTTGTGTGCTGGAGCATCTTCTGGGTATATTCCAAGGAGTGGAATAGCTGGGTCTTGAGGAAGCCCTATTCCCATTTTTCTGAGATAGCACCAGATATTGAGGCCTCTTGTTGGGGGGCACAGGGGTAGGGGAAAATCTATCTGCATAACCTTGGCTGTCCTGACTCCCAAGTGCTGATATTAAAGGCATGTGCCACCATGACTTTAATATCAGCTCCAGCACATTGTCTTTCAATTAGGAAATAAAATTGATGAAGAATGTAGCTGGTTAGAGTCAAATGGTATATACTCACTTATATGTGCACACTAGCCCAAGGGGCATGTCCCATGAAAGTCTTCACTTACCAGGAATGTGGGACAGAGGAGAGGACATCCTATTTGGACTTCAGGTGAGAGAAGCATGGGAGAATGGGGAAATAGAAGGATCCAGAGGGTCTTAGAAACCTACAAGAACATTATGATGGGCATATCTGGACCCAGGGGTCCTGCTCAAACTATGGCACCAGCCAAGGAAAATATGTGCAGTAAACTTCGAACCTCTAACCAGATTTAACCAATTGACAGGACATTCTCCACAGTTGAGTGGAGAGTGGGGTCTGACTTTCTCAGGAACACTGGTGACCCATATTTGATCATGTCCCCTGAATGGGGAGACCTGGTGGCACTCAGAGGAAGGATAGCAGGCTACCAAGAAAAGACTTGATACCAGATGAGCATATACAGGGAGAGGAGGTCCCCCTCAGTCAGAGTCATAGGGGAGGGGAGTAGGGGGAAAGCGGAAGGAAGGGAGGAATGGTAGGATATTAGGGATGGGTAAACAATTGAGATGTAATATGAATAAATTAATAAAATATTTAAAAAGAGAATGTAGCTGGTTTCTTAAAGTCATATTCTTAGGAAAAGTTTAGTAGTAATTAGTAGATGGAATAAGAAATTAAAAAGTACAGTTGTAAGTTCTAGTGTATGGTGCTTATTCATCTTCAATCAGAGATGGCTACATAAATGAGATTATAACTAACAGGATAAATAGAAAACCTCCAAGTCTATAATGTGATAATGGCAAGGCATGAACTAATGTGCACATGGCAACGCTGTAAGCACTTATTACAAGTGTAAGGGCCCTGGCTCAGGGCAACCTCTGTGCCTAAGTTTAAAACTCAGGAAGTTAGTGAGCCTGGGTTGTGCCTCATAGGCATTAAACCTTCACTTTCCTTCAGTAATAAAACATCACTGGGCTCACCTGAGGAGGAGTATTTCTCTTTTTCAGAGAAAATATAATATAACCAAACCCCAGTGAGTTAAACTCTGGTTACCTAGTTTCTGATGAGGGGAGACTTGTTAAGAAGTGAATGTCCAGGCATTTTTCAAGATATTTCTTCTTCCTTTACTCCTTCCTTTATTCCTGACCTCTAAGTTAGGAACTGTTAATGCTTTACTTGGCCCAGAATTTTTATGCTTATTACCACAGACTAGCAATTTCCGAGCTGCCCTTTTGCACAAGTACAAAAGCACACACAATGCACAGCACAAGGGAAAATAGCTCAAACTTTCACAAAGCCTTGAATTGTTTTTACATTATCCTTAGCCCCTATTTGTGATTAGTGCAGATGCTTCATATCTATGTACTGAAATTTGTGCATCTTTAAAATAAAGCTACTGGACTCAGTACTACATTTGACGAAGTTCGAGGAAACAAGCATCATTTAGGAGTTGGTGTTATTTTCCTTTTCTTAGGTGTTATGATGTTTTATGATGACCCATAGCTTCCATTTTCCTTAAATATTTGGATATTTTGATAGTGTTCTTGCCTTTAGGAAAGGTATGTTCTGCAAAATTATCTATTATAGCCAAATGTAAATATAAACCTCCATAAGTGCATGGGGAGCCAGCAATGCCTTGCTGGAGAGTTAATGCTCATTGTTCAGTGTAACAAATAGTCTGAGAGCCAAAAATGTTTCTGTTTGCCAATCATTCCTAAAAGAACATCCTACAAATAGAAATTTTGTAAAAAAGATTTGAAAATAATTCAGTCCCAGAAACAGTGAGATCTGCAGTTTTTCTAGCAAAACATTTTTAATAAATCTTTTTCAGAACAACAGGTGATAACTTTGCACTTCATACATGCAAATCCAATTTGACCAAAGTCCACAGTACTTTCTTTTTCAAAATAGAATCTCCTTTCATTAAAACCAAAAAAAGCAAGCTAAATATAATATTCTGATTACAATTTGTTATGTTTTGATTGGGGAAAGACCACCACATTTCAAAAACATTATTCTGTTTCTGGGTGTCTTGTAACTTGTAGCCAGAAACACTAATCTCATAGTTTACACTTTTCACCTAGAAGCCTCTTCCTCCCCCAGAATCCATGATATAAACTCAGGATATACCACAAAGACTCATATATGTGATATGAGAACTAAAGCTGGCAACATGGGAAGGTGAGCCCATTGGTCAGAAAGAACTAGACCAGTACCCATGGGGACCATGAGCTGATTGTTGTGAGCCTAGAGACTGCCCTTCCCATCTGGCTTTCTGCATTTCAATCACAATGCCCTCTGTCATTATGTCCTCAGCAGAGACCAAACCAATGTGCTAACTATCTTGATTGTATAATCTCCAAAACTGTGATTTGAAATGGAAGCTACCTTTGCTATTTACTACTGTACTAAAATCAGACTCATACAAAGCATGATATGCTTAATTAACTTAACTGGATTCCTATCACATTCTGATTTTATGTATACCAAACACCAGAACCACTTTATCAAATACAACACAGTCCTTATCTGACTGATGTCTTACAGCACATGAACACCGTTTTACAAAATAGACATGTATTCTTACTCTAGTCATCTAGAATATATGCGTTTCCAAACCATCAGTCTGTATTTTGTCCAAGAATTAGATGCTGGTGTAAGGAAGAACCTTAAATAGTCTTAATTGCCTCTCTGGTTTATATCAATCTTATATAAATGAAAGTGACAAGAGAAATTTCCCCCTATAATTTAAAACAAAGCTGGTCACTAAGGAGGTGGTGCTTTTATTCTTATTCTACTATTATATATCTTCTTGATACAGAAGCATGGGAGGAGGAATAACATGTTAATAGAAAAACTACAGATTTTAATTTTTATTTTTTGCATCACTTTATTTCTTCCACCAAACACAAGCTGTTCTGTAAGTTTATTTAGTTTGCTCCTGGAACATTCCAGATGTCATTGAGGTGACAGGAAAGGAATGTAGAATGAAGAAAAGGAAAACCCAACGGAGTCCCCAGAAGCCCTTAGAGCTTAGGATTGTCCAAGGGCCCCCCAAGTGCTCTGTGGATCAGGCACAACCTAGAAAATCATGCAGCCAGTTTCCAAGGGGATTGCAAAAAAAAGATGAAGAAGACTTCTTCCTTTTTTTCCTCTAGACAGCATATTATTCATGCTGTTACTGGTAGCAAAGGATAAATTAGACTTTCTGAATATTCTTGGCAGAAGAGAAGCTATATTAGCAAATGGAGTCATACAGCATTCTGAATGAAAAGCATTAAAGCATGTAATAGGCCAATCAACTCAAACGTTAAACTCAAGGAAAAGCCCTTTGCTCTCAAGTTGTCTGTTCACATAATGCACTCTACTTTCTGTCCGTCAGTGAAGCAATGTGAGCAAATTGCCTGCACCACTGTGAGCTCCACCCCACAGTACATGCTTAGGAGTGTCAGTTGAAGGTGGATAAAATAGGCTATGGCAGGAGACATGGGTTTGCTAATAAGTCCATCATGATCACTACCTTGTCAATAATAGTGTTGGACAAACTAATAATGGTTTTATTTCTTTTCTATTGTTGTGAAGCATGAGGGAGGAAAGTATTTATGTGCCTGACATGTTCAAATCACAGTCTATCATGAATGAAAGCCAGGGCAGGACTTGGGGCTCAAGAATTAAAGGAGGATGCAGAAAGGAACACTTCTTACTGGCTTGCTATGCTGTCCTGGTCAGTTTGCTTTCTTATACAACCCAGTACCACTTGCACACTGGCTGTCCCTCCCCAAGTGGAAAGGGCACTCTCACACTCCCACATCAATCATTAATCAAGAAAATATTCCACAGGCTTGTCTGTATGCCCATCCACTGGTGGCATATTCTCAGTTGAGAAACTCTCTTCTAAATGACTCTCAGTTGTATCATGTTGACAACAAACAAACAAACAAACAAACAAAAATCCAAAAAATAACCAAAACAAACAACAACAAAAACCAACCAAAAAAAAAAAAAAAACACAAAAACCTATTCAACACAAATAGTTACACTGTTGAGATATTTTGCCAACTAAATAGTATACAGTCATTGATCCATAGTCATTTAAACACATAAAAGAGACTCTCCTGGTGAGATTCTTGGTTTTCATTGCTTTAAAATAAGTGTTGCTGATTGATACAAAATCTGACCGCCAGGACATTCTCATTAATTTAGAGCATTCTCCTGCATTTTGTTATTACTTTAATTCAAGTCATAATCATTACATTGTAAACAGATTTGCTTTCTTTATATGTTTTATGTTTACAAAAGTATTTAAAGTCTCATTAAATGTAGATTCTTAATGTATTTTACACTTTCCCAGTGTTATGCTTCTCATTTATACCGGACTCAAGTCATTAATAACTGCTCCTTAAGAAGACTGTGTGAAAACCTAACCCAAAAAGAAATGCCATGTATTACTACATCAATGGCAAGTCACCTGGATTTGCTGCTATTAGTAACATTCTGTCGAGATGCAGGTGATTGTATAGACTTCCTTTTTGTAGCATGTTGCTAAAGTAGGAGGCGAAATCACAAGAAAAGAAAAATTAATTAGTAAATTTACTTCCAAAGCAGTTAGTGTCCTATTCTTGAAGCAACTGTTTGCTTAGAAAGATAGAGTAACCATGTACAAGTGGAGAACATCATGTTAGGCAGTTCCCTAATCTGCTACAGCAGGCTCAGGTGCCAAATTGCTCACAGTGACTGAGAACTAAGCTTTTTCATTATTGAGGCATGACATGACTTAACATTAGAATGTGTTAAAATCTGGAAGGGAAATGGTAGCTGGGAGCATTTCAAGAAGGAGTGAGTGCAAGAATCAACAAACAGCAGGGAAATGGTGCCTTCAGGCATAAGACCCAGCTACATGTCAAGCTTGAATTGAGTAAGCGCCTCAAGTTTGCCACATGCCTAAAAGGAATGTGTCATATTTTGGATGAAAAAAAAAAAAACTTCTTCCACTTCAAAACCATTTTGCAATAAAGCAGGTCCAGTATTTACCTGTTTCTTAGCCCATAAATGTACATGTTATCCTCAAGTCTATGCTTCCTCTCAAGTCTCTGTTCACCCAAGTAACCACAGAGCTTTGGGCACTGCTCTCTATCTCTCTACTCTAATTTTATTACATCCCTCTTTTGTGCATGCTATATTTGGTCATCCTTGTACCCCATCAACTGCTTAAAATCCTATGCTGCTTAAACACAACAAAACCTTCCTGTTCAATCCTCTGACTTGGCCTCACCTTCTCCACTTCCCTGTTGATCACCTACACCCTGACACTGCACTGCATGGACCAGAAAGCTTCTAGATCTGAGAAGGTCTGTAAGTTGCTTACTGAATCTAACGAGTTCCCCGCAGTCATGTTCATGTCTCCAGTATCTTCATTATCCATTATCTACATCCTCCCAAGGGTTTGATAAAGTAAGAATGTAAGTTAGGAGGTGAGGGAATCCTAAATATATATACCTTAAGGGTAATGTATATTTGCAATTTTATCTGTACTGAATACATATCACAGTGTTTCAGTGGTTTAGGTACAATGGTTTCCATGAGAAATATGCAAAGCAGGTGTGCAGACTCAAAATGGAAATATGAGAACAAATAGAACTTTCACTCACTGAAAATATTCACAGACAACAAAATAGAAGAAAGGGTGTCCTGGTGCAGAAGAGGGCACCTACTTATGTCAAGCTGACAGTGCCACACTCCTAAAGAGAACAACAAACATTTCTTTCCCAGAATGTAGCTCTTATGGTTCTCTGCTTTAAAATGTTATGTGTTATAATCTACTGGAAATGATGCTTACATATTTTTATAATATCTAGGCTACTCCTTAAAAGTGGAAAAGAAAAGGGAATGGATTAAACGAATTTCCTTATGGATAAGTTTCAAGATAATTTAAGTTCTGTCAATCAGACACTTGTATGTGATAGCTGCATATGGAACACAGGACAGGATTTCCTGTTTTAAATGCCTATGCTAGCTATATTTTGTTTTTAGTTTTTTAACTTTTATTGGATACTATGTTTCTATTTGTGTGTATGTGTGTATCTCTATGTACATGCATGTGGACACTTACATCAACCAGAGAAAAGTGTCAGATACCCTGTAGTTGGAATTACAGGTGGTATTGTAGTCCTGGGAACTAAACTCAGGTCATGTATAGGAAAAACAGGCATCTTTATCCATTGAGTCATCTCTCCATTTCCTTGGTGATATTTTATGTTCCTAGTCTCAGATGTGCAGGTTTTGTTTTTGCTCTACTACCTACACTATTTTAATGTATTTTATGTTACTTTATACATGTTAAAAAACAAAATAATATTGAGCATATATGGTTACATTGTGAGGGCTTATCTAAAAAACATTCTCCTCATAGCTATATGATTTCTGCAACTCCTGAGTACTCCAAAACTTACTAAAAGAAATTTATATTATAATTCATATACCTATTCGTTAGAGATAAATGGATTTAGTGGGTTTATATTTATACATTTCCTTTTGAAAATTGAAATTATCTTTTGTTCATTTATATGACAAAAATAAATGATTATAAGACTAAAACATTTTCACCAATATTTAGGAGATCTTAACTAATGCTGGTTCAATTTATATATTTCTATGAACCATCATATATATCTTAGTAATATCAGTTCTTAAATAATTTTCAAAGTAATTGACTTGGATCTGGTGAACAAAGGGAAATATATTGTTAAATACTATAGTGAAAATGATTTATTGCATGAGATACAGGTAATATTTCTTCATTCATTGATGGAAAGATCATTGTGTTATTCTGTATGTTATGTTATATTCTATATGCTTAGTTCATTATGTTAAGTTATATAAGAACACCATATTAAAGTTAGAGTTACTGTGATAAAATATCTTAGATAAGCAACTTAAAAGAGGAAAATCTTATTTTGGGTTGTACTCATAGATGTTTCCATTCATGGTTGGTTATGTGAACTATAATGAGGAGCACTACAAACAGGACAAGGAAAGGAGGAAGCTATTCACATCCTGGTGGCCAAAAAGTAAAGGAAAATCAGAGGGACTCTAGTTCCACAATCCCATTTCAGAGCACAGCTTTACTAGCAAGTGTCTTTCTTTAAAAAAAATTCATTATTTTAATGTTTTCACATTACATCTCGATTATTATCCCCTCGATCTTATCTTCCAGTTCCCACCATCCCTCCCTCTTCTGCCCTATTCCTATACCCTAGACCTCTGACTGGGGCAGGCAAGGGACCCTCCTCAACTACCATCTGGCCACAGCCTATCAGGTCTCATCAGGATAGCCTTCATCCCCTTCCTCTGTGTGCCTGCAAGACCACCATAGCAAGGAACAGTGGTCACATTATGGACATCAGAGTGCATGTCAGAGGTTCAGAGGCAACTCCCCCTGCCCACCCCATCCTGCCCTGCCAAGTGGAGAATGAGCTGTCCATCAGCTACATCTGAACAGGGAGTCTAGATTCTCTGCATGCATTGTCCTTGATTGATAGATTAGTTTAAGCTGTCTTTCCTGTGTCAAGATCCACCTGCCTTGATGGTCTCCCAAAAGATACTCCACCACATAATGAAGACATTTGTCCAACTATGTTCATAGCAGCCTTACTTATAATAGCCAGAATCTGGAAACAACACAAATGTCACTCAACTGAAGAATGGGTAAAGAAGCTGCAGTACATTTACACAACGGAATACTATTCAGCTATTACAAACAAGGAAATCTTGAAATTTGCAGGCAAATGGCTGGAACTAGAACATATAATCTCGAGTGAGGTAACCCAGATCCAGAAAGATACATGTGGTATACACACACTTATAAATGTATATTAGTCCAACATACATGTCCTCTGAGAGACTCCACCCAGCAACAAATAGGGACAGATATTGGGACTCTCAGATGGACTGTGGGTGGGGTGCTGAGAGCAAGCTTCTTTCTACTGGGCCTCTTTGAAAGATTGTTCTGCAAGCTATTGACTCATTGGCTTTGGGACAACATTGCAGAACATGCTATTGAAAATCATAACAAAGAGTTAGCATAAGCTGAAAGTATACAGGAAAGTTCTCTCTCTCACGCGTGCACGTCTGTCTAGCTCTCTCTTGTGAAATGGGTAAGATCTTCAGGATCCTTGTTCTGCTGGGAGTGGCATGGGGAGAAGGCTTTAGCTCTCAGTAAATCAACTCCTAGACCCTACTCAGTGAAACAAATTGTGTGTATTTATCTGGGGTGAACAAATGCTATAGGAACCTTGGGGAGTAGGAAGGGAATTCCAGGATGAGTGTTTATCATTAGCTGGGGGCTTACAGTACTGGAACACCTCATTTTCAGGGATATCATTCCAGGTGCTAGGTTATATGACTACCCCAAGAACTGTGGAGTTGGGGACTTCAGGACTAAGTGGGCCAGGGTTTACAGGCACAGAACAGGGAAAGAGCGATGTTTTTCTCCTCCTACTCTCAAGATTGAAATTATTGTTGTTGGACACCTTTCAAACTTTATCCAGCTCCATGCCAGTTTCCCTAGTAGCAAAGTGCATGTGCCATACACATGTGTGTGTGTGTGTGTGTGCGTGTGTGTAATATTAAGTGATTTTTAACCTAATACAATTGTCTCAATAATTAAATGTTTGAGCTATTATTAATAAGGTATAAAGGGCTGTGGAGAGAGGGATGGGGAGAGTAAAAAAAGACTCAGAAAGGAAATTGTAGCACTCCTGTAGGAATGATAGTGATTAAATTTGAAAGACAAGTAATGAGCTCCACCCGGGGTCCCATGACAATCCTGTTTCTTCTACGTAAGCATGTGTCTTTTAGGTATTTAAGAAGAGTGATTTTAAAGAACACTGCTCCTAAATTGCCTATTTCATTTTCACATCAGATAATAAACAAGTTTATTAGGAAACTCCACTCCATTGCATTTCATATGAATATTAGGAATGTCTTTCATGTATCATTGATATCATAATCTATCATGGATTATGGAAGTAGAGACTGCTGGAAAAATTCCTAAGGAACTGAACAGTTTCCCAAAGAGCAGTATTTATTGCTTGAGAAACATTTCCTGAATTGGACACCATGAACTATTTTGATGAGAACTGGAAAGCAACACAAAATAATGCAAGTTCAAGGGGTGGGATAACAATAGATATATAATATGAATAAATTAATAAAATATATTTTTTAAACTTTGACAATGGTAGGAACTGGAGAGATGGCTCAGAGGCTAAGAGCAATGTCTGCTCTTCCAAAGGTCCTGAGTTCAATTCCCAGCTACCACATGATGGCTCACAACCATCTATAATGAGATCTGGTGTCCTCTTCTGTCATGCAGGTGTACATCAGGCAAAACACTGTGTACATAATGAATAAATAAATCTTTAAAAAAAACTTAGACAATGGGAATCAAAGGATGTTTGATTGGCACATAAAAAAAGAATGCCTAAAGTTCCATCATGAGTGCATGCTGAATTTCTGCCTTTTAAATGCTTTCCTCTTTGTGTTTTTTTTTTCCACTTCATTATATAATATTGATTTGTCATTGTAGTATCCTGGCACTTAAACACATATGCTTCTCTCTCTTCAATCACTACCTCTGTCCACTCTATATTCCCTTCTGATTAGGATTTAAGAGAGAGAACAAGGTAGAAGAGAGAGCACAGAGAGAAATAAGGATGAGGATCAGACCTGGGGAGAGTAGGGGCAGGACTGAAGGCCTGCAGAGAAAAGAGAAACTGTGAGAGGGGGCCATCTCTCTGACAAGCTGAAGACCTAAATCAGAATAGACTTCTGGGAGAATATGGGGGGGACTATAGCTGAGATTCCTGGTAGCAGGGGCCTTGGAGACTGGAGAGGTCACCCTTTAACTAGACAAGACTCCTAGTGGAGAGAGAACACTAACCCACCCACAAAAAATTGACCCAAAATTTACCCCGCCTACAATAAGTACAGGGAGAAAGCTAAAACAGATAGAGCAGAGATTAATGGAATGTCCAACCAATGCCTGGCCTAAGCCAAGACACACTTCATGGAAGAGAGTCAACCCCTGACACTATTAATGATATTCTGTTATCCTTTCACACAGGAGCCTATCAGAGTTGTCTTCTGAGAAGTTCTATCAAGCAGCAATTTGAAACAGATAATGAGATTCATGGCCAAACTTTGAGCAAAGCATAAGAATCTGGTTGAAAGGTGAGGAGAAAGATAAAAAGATCTAGAGGTGAAAAGAGATCCACAAGAAGACCAACAAAGCCAAGTAACTAGTGCCCAGAGGGACCTGTGTAATCTGAAGCACCAACAAAGGACTATACATAGATTGGACCTAGACTTCCTACACAGATGTGGCCAATGGGCCTTCAGGCTTCATGTGAACTACAACAGACTAAAGATTAACAATCTCTGTGCCATCACCTTGAAGTCCATCATGTTTAATAACTCTCAATCACTCTGGCACCAATACTTAGCCACAAGTTTGTGAATCAATGTGTGATATATACATTTGTAAAGGTTAATATAATTTGGCTGATAGTTAAGTATGAAAAAAAAAAAAAAACATCTTTCATTGTCTTGTCTTCCTGGTACCTTAGATGTCACTATCTGATCTTATAGACTGAAAATTTAGAATGATTTTTGGTGAAGACATAAAACAAGGTTAAAATTTTCAGATATACAAAATATGACAAAAAATTAAAATGCCAAATGAGAATTCAATTAAGTTATATCTCAAGATAACAGGACATTGGAGGACACAACTAGAATAATACAGAATATGAGTAGGGCTGGGAACAAATCTCTAGAGGATATTCACCTGGACTGTTGCAAGGATGATAGGACACAAAAATATCTGAATTGGCTTACATTCAGTCTTTACACATACTGGGATGCTGGACATTTGCAAGGCATATTTAAGAGATGTAGTTTGTTCTGCTGTGCTGATAAATGCCATTTAAAGTTTTATTCATCTACGTATTCTTGCTCATCGAAGACCAGGAGCTTTTTGATGCAATCAAATGACTTTCAGTCAGTTTTTAAAATATAACTGTGTTTCCATTCTCCAGAAAGAACAATGTGGAAATCCCATTCCTGACCTTTTACTTAAAGGCCTAATTGTTAAAAACAACTACAATACTTTATTTAGAAAGATTGTAGCATAAAAAATTATAAATTGGTCTCAAAACATATCAAAGATTTCAGAGCAAAAAAGGATTGTGAATATATATATATATATATATATATATATATATATATATATATATATATATATATATATATACACATACATATATATCTCCAGAGGTTAAAATTAAAATCAATTTGGGACATATTTATTTCCCTAATCCTTATAAAGCTGTAGAAATCTGCAGTGCTTTCTCATGTCATCTAAGGTAAAGAAGGTGTTTATGCAGAGACAGAGACAGTGTTTTTCTGAGCAGAATGCATATAATAAGCTGTTCTAAAGTGTAATATGTGAGTTTATTCATCTTTAGGAGACAAATAGATATCTCCAACTATGAAACTGTATGTATTATATCATCAAAGACTATGCAAACTGAAGCAAAATGCTTATTTTTCTTAACAAATAGTCTATGTAACTGAAATAAATAAATATCCATCAATTTATTTCATCTGCTGTTATTTATAATCTTGTAGTTTATATATAAGTGAAGTAATAAATGTGAAAAACAATTTGTAGAGGTGTTTTGGCACATCAGATAAAAAGTTAGGAACAAGAGTTATAAATAACTTGCATTTTATCTAGTAGCACCCAAAAACATTTTAAGATTATTTGATTGTAGGCCTGTTGTACTATACACCTCTCTCTAATAAGAGCATTAAATTCAACAACTTACACTATAACATGCACTAATGTCAATAATACTTAGAGAAAATTTTAATAAGGTACATTTACTGTCTAGATACATCAAATTATTTTATTTATTCCATACAATTTATCCATCATGTCTTATGCCCCAACCAAGCCGTATCTGATCATTTCGTGGTTAAAATAGAGTATCAGTGTGTATTTGCGACTTGCCAATATTCCACAGTTCACTAGGTGATTACAGAGTTCTCTGCTACCGTCCAATAAAGTCTGTTTTCTAGTAAGTGGAATACAGCCTGACCGTTCAGGCTTCAGTGTTAAAGTAAGCTATGTATTCCCACTAATCAACAGCTCATGGGTAAATTAAAGCTATAATTATATTCCATTTTATGTGTTCAGTCAATGGGCAGCACATTCTTTGCATCAGGATGTTGTTGTTGCTTGTGGTAATGCTTCTGAGTGTTGGGTGATTGGTTACTGTTGCCTTCTCTTTCTCATTCTAAAATAACCATATCAAATATTTGACCCTAAACCTTGTTGCCATTTTTCCAAATTATACATTTAGGAACTACATTTGACAGATTCATTTTACCAGCAATTTTCTCCTTAAGTTTTTTTCATGTCATTAATGTTCAAATTCATTAATATATCATGACAGTCATTCACTTAAGAACCATAGTACTTTGCTAAATAATCTATTATGTTATTTGTAAAGTTCATTTTATATACATAAATGCTGTATTGACTGTAATAACAATGAGTTTTATATTAAAGGAAGACAGACCAAAAACAAGAATAAAGAAACTGTTTAAGTTCAGATTTAAATCAGAATCTCTCAAGCTAAGTTCAGAAATTTATTTTATCACTTAATTTTCTGAAAAAAATGTGAATAATAGAAAATATAGAATGAAGTATTGCTTCCTTGGAACAAATGTAGATAAAAATATGAGTACAATACAAGTTACAAATTAAGGCTGTTTCTTCTGGTATTTTTGCTAGAGTCAGTATTACTTTTCTTCTGATAAAAGAGGAAGAGATACTAATACGTGGAGTTAAGGCTTTTTTTTTTTTTTTTTTTTTTGAAATGCTGAAGAATTGTTGCCTTTAATTCTGCAACTGACACTGGAATTTTTAGCAAGCCCTAATCAGTCACAACTTGAAAGCAGCTATTATAATATGATATAAAAGTCAGACTGTATGACATGAACTTTCCCCACACCGTCACTGACAGCCGCTCTCTCTGAGGGCACTCATTTTCTTCTGCTTTACCCGGGAACAAGAATGTGAACGCTTCCAAGCTCCACCAAGAACAATTTTTTTTTAACCTATAAATAAACTGAGTGTCTGGAATCCAGATATTTGTAAACTTGTATTTGTATTTAAAGGCTGCAATACAAAGGCAAACAGTAACAGATGAATAATTAACATAACCCACTTCTTAAGAAATCTACAGAGACTAATATTAGCTTTACATCTATATCACCGAATGAGACTTCAGACTCATATCAAATAGAGCTCACAGTCTAAGAAGAGATTCAGCTATGATTAAAATAACATCAGTGTAATCTCATGTACCTTCGATTTCTGTTTGTTAATCAAGAGACCCCATTTCACTAATTATGCACACTGTGGAGAATTGAGGTGCTCTCAGGTCTTTATATGTGACAAAGAGCAAACATCAGTAAAACAAAGGAGACAGGTTTGCAGTAAGCTGCTCCACAAGTAAACAAATAGTTCAACTGAGTGTAAAACTAGCAGTGTCAAAAACAGGTAATTTTTTTTTCTTTTGAAATTTGTAACACACACATCAGTTTCTGAATTTGCTTCCCTCTCTCTCCATGATCTTCCTTTGTTCTACCTGATTCTACACAGAGTCTGGTAAGCCTCATAGACAGAGAGTGCTATCGGCAGATTTCAGACTATATACCTCCCAAATATACCTCCTGATATGAAAAGTTCACTTTCAGAAGAAACTTAAAAGGAGCATATGTGGCGTCTCTCATCTGCCTAAAAGCTGTTGCCAAGCTCCTGTGCAAAGGTGTGTGAATTTTTCTACTCCTGGATCTGTAAGAGCATGACCCTAAAGACAAGACCACACAGTCTGGAGTAGAGATGCTCAAAAACACTACCAGTTTGCCATGTCCCTTAGAGTCACGTTCCTATAAATTACCTGCCCAGAAATGTAAATCCTTATGCTTTTTTTTCTTCTTCTTCTTCTTTCTTGTTTTTTTTTTTTTTTTCCTAGTCTGTTTCTTTTATTGACCAAATTCTGCTAACATGAGAAATAAGCCCTGAGGCTAACAACTGCTTTGTGTTTTCACTGTTCTGTGAAGTCTCACGTACATAGGAATGTTACTAAATTTTTACAGTATTTCTACCATAAATATATCTTTTTTTTTTTTGTCACATTAACTCTCAGACTTCAGGAAACCTAAGAGTGTATAGGAAAACATTGTGTCTTCTTTATATTCACCTTGCTTAAATAATGAGTGTACGGGCTGGAGAGATGGTTCAGTGGGTAAGAGCACTACTGGCTGCTTTTCCCAGAGGTCCTGAGTTCAATTCCCAGCAACCATATGGTGGCTCACAACTTGATTCCCTTTTCTGGTGTACATGAAGACAGGATATTCATATACATAAAATAAAGAAAATTTTAAAAATAATGGGTTTACATGATATTAATACCATAATTTATGTAATTGTGTCAAATTTACTACAATATAAGCCCTGTTAAATATGACTTTTTAATTTATTATAATTTATTCGGTTTAAATCCCGATAGAAATCTCCTCACTTGAATCTTCTTGTAACCACCCTCCCTCCCTCTGCTACCCTTTTCCTGTCCCATAGACCCCTGACAGAGGGGACATCCTCACTCAACATATATGACAACAGCCTATCAGGTCTCATCCAGATAGCCTGCTTCCCCTTCCTTTGTGTGTCACTGAACCTCCCCTACAAGGGGAAAAGATCAAATTACGAGAACCAGAGTTCATGTCAGAGGCAGTCCCTACTCCCACACAACTGTGGAGAATGAGCTGTCCTTTGGCTAGTTCTGAACGGGGGGGTCTAGGTTTACTGTATGCATTATCCTTAGTTGGTGCAACAGTTTGTGCAGGCCCCCTGGTTCCAGATCCACAATCCCTGATGGGGCTCCACTTGAAATTGGCAGCTTATCATAAAGTATTATCCCCAAATGATGTGGATCCTAATCCACAAACAGAATATCCTCATGGACGCGGAAAATTTGAAGAATCAAAATCTCTGAAACCCAGAATTCGTACAAATCAAAACTGAGACAAGCATATTCTCATAGAATTACATTCCTAAGTGTTGAATAAGAAAAGTCAAATCCTAAAAGCATGATTCACATCAAGCAGGAGAGAGGCCGTATAATGTACAAAGAGAGGTTCTAGGCAACATAGTGTGTTTAGTTGTACCCAGAGATAGCTTCTAATTCTTCCATCATGCATTGCTCCTTAACCTCCATGCATAGCATATATCCATTGGACAACAGGTAATGATGTCCAACAAAGAAACTGTCGATCTATATAATCTTCTATATCAGATACTTGCTAGTATAAACTTATATCAGTGTCTTGAAATATATTAAGTATATTTATTTATATTACACATTACATATGTATTAGGTTCACGAATGTGTATCTCTGTGCATTATTTGACTATCATAGAAATACTGTACGTATATTTACTGCTTGATCCAACATAAAATTCAGTGTATGCATTACAGTGCCTGAAATGTAACACTTTAAAAATTATCTTAACTGATTTATTTTTTAAATCAAAAATATTTGCGGGGTATCAGGAAATTGCATGTGCAGTGGTTTGCATTGTGATATTTGGTAGACCACCTCAAAAGACTTGGGCATACACAGAATTTCTGTTAGTCACAGTTGTAAATCAAAGTGCATAAAGGGACCTACTCTGTGAGCTTGTGTATGTCAGTTTTTGCTCATTTTCTAATGTACCATTCTGTTAAAAACTTCTTTAGAATACTTCATGGTATGGATCTTTAAGTGTGTATGTGTGTGTGTGTATATATATATATATATATATATATATATATATATATATACACAGATATGAATAAATAAAGGGCTTCCACATGGTTTCTGACAACAGCAAGGACACTGGACATCCCCAAAGCCTCCAGTGGTAACATGGCTTCTTGCAGGGTCAAGACCATACACATGTTTATGTGTGTGTATGTATGTATATATACATATATTATGGTTAAGTCCACTATGTAAAGCAATCAGCAAAGTGTTTTGTCATGTTTTTCTGTTTATTAAAAATTACCACCTAAAATGTAAATATGTCTTTAAAATCTTTCAACATAGTATTTTATTAACTATATGAGAGATCATACTCACTACCTAGTCCTCTCACGTCAATCTCCCCCAACCCTTGTTTACATTATATCTTATGTCTGGATTGTTCTTTTGCATATTTATTCATCTTCAGACACAGTCAAACAATGTGACTGAATATGTGCTTTATTACTTGGTGCAGTTTTCTTTCCCTACGTGTGTTCCCATAACTGTGAGCCAGTATAATCTTTTTCTTCCACCACACAACTATTTCCAGATATTAATAAAGCAATAATTGCATATCTGTCTATGGGGATTATCACTGCTTTCAGATCCAGTTTTCTTGTCTGCCAATCATGTAATCATCAGGCAAAAGAAGCAACAAAATAAATATCAAACAAATTGCCAGAAAAAAAGAAAACTTGATTGAAGTTAACTTTTTAATCAGAATTGTTAAAAAATAAAATAGTTCTATAGAAGTTTAAAGAAAAAGTGGCATAGTAAAACTGCTACATGTGGAGAGTAGGCACTGGGACAGGAGGTTCTACCTCACAGCAAGTTAGACATTTCAAAAAGTCAAAACATTTGCATTAGGGAAAGGAAATTACTGCTTCTGTAAGAAATATGTTCCTGGAAAACTGCTCTAACTACATTTAGCACCTAACAGTGATAGCTGTACCACCTTACTCTGTCTCCAAGCATCATCTAGGAATCATTTCCACACTTCTAATACTTCAGAGACAATGACCTTAATATATATCTATGGTTAATAATAAAGTATTCACCTCTAATTCAGTGAAAGTTCTGTCATTTAGGGTCAATGAAAGAATTGCAACCAGCTTCCTTATCTAACTGGACCCTTGTTTTCCTAAGACATGAAAAATCTACTTTCTAATAAATAATGCACGAACTATAGTACATTCATTTGCCAGACCATGGGGAGAAAAACAAAGATTTGCTTGCAGTGATTTATATATTTATATAAGCAAGCATGTAGCTCAGTCTCAAATCTTGGTTTTGATAACCTCTCTTTTAATAGAGAAAACTGTAAGCAATGCAGGCACTGTCTCCTGTCACTCTTCTATTTAATGAATTCGCTATAATACTACTCCAATTATCATTGAAACTCTTCAGTAGTTAACTCTTAATTCACAGAGCCACCAAGAACATCATTACAGCTTACCATTCCATACGATTGCAGTATGTTTTTTACAAGTATCGAAATTCCAGGATTTTTGTACCAACAACGATATTTATGTTTTATTCTTAAACAGCACATTTTCACAATGATTTTTGAATATTTTTAAGTCCATAGTTAATAATTACAAATCTGCTTAGATATACTTTAGGGGGGATTTGATTTTCCTGTCCCCTTTTGCCTTTCAATTGATTTTTCTTTAAAATTCCAGTCCTCTTTAAAATTCAGGTCACCTCATTGCATGATGTAGCTTCATAAATTGGGCTGTGACTACTGAAAACAATGTAAATACACAGAAAATATACTACACAAACAGGTGAAATCATTGGATATTTAGTTAATTTTAAATGCCTGATTAGTTTAGAGTACAGTATATGTGCAAGGACTGTGACGTATTTTTAGCTTTTTATATATTTTTTCAATATATAATTCTTATATATTTATTTATATATAAATACATCATAGTTGCGTCAATATATTATATATTTATAAATATATTTTGTAAAATATACTGTACATTATATAAAAATTACATATATATATATATATATATATATATATATATATATATATCTTGAGAATGAGAAAAACAATACTAAATATCAAAACAAAGCTGCCCACAGTGATTTGGAAGGAAACATATTGCTGTTATGATTGTTTTAGAAGGCCCAGGAGACATGGCAGAGTTTAGGAACTCAGGATCAGTTTTCTCCACAGTCCAGTCTGGTCACAACTGCCAAAGACTATTTAGCTATGAAGGTGCAATCTTCAGAGTTCTCTTAGATCTAACAGAGAATAACATGACTAGATGTAGTGTAAGACATGATGCTTCAACTTTTATAATTTAGGGCAACCAAAATCTTAAGGCATCTCTCAGGTCTTTAAAAAAAATATATCCTGTAAAACACACAGCAGGAATCATTCAATGCATAACAGTTTTTTTCCCACTCACCAAAGCTGATTGTTATAGAAACCTTTCCCTTAGAGGAAGGGCACAAGTTTACTATTTCTAGTGAGACTCACAGATGTTCAACAAGATTACCAGACCTTACTGTGTTAGAATAAATCATTTTTCTCCAAATGTTCGTGTGATTAAATTCAATTTTCTATTAAATGAGCGCAATGGGTAGGAGACATTCTATTTCTACAACAGTGTTCTACTTTCGAAAAAGAAAGACACTGGTAAGTAGGAAACCTAGAGCTGGTCCTTCTATGAGGTAGTTCTTCACAAAGACGAAAGGTACAAGTTTTGTCTTCAAATAAAAGCCACAAGAGCTGAAATTTTGCTTACTTATATACCTATATTTCCCCAACAAATTAATATTTTTACAAACATCCCTCAAGGCTCTTCCTTTTGTAGTCATGATAGCCACAGGCCCTCCACCCTGTAACACACGCACAAGCATTTGTTTCATAGTGAAACTTATGTACCTTTGTTGGGATAGGTTACTAAAATTTGACAAATAGGATTCAAATGAATGTTTCTCTCTGAACATAGAAATCCTCACAATCAAAGAAAAAGAAACATTTCATTCCAGCAAAGCTCAAATTCAGTTCAACATAATCAGACCAGTATGTTACAAATTGAATGAAATTCCTGCTTCAGTGAGAAAACCCACAAAGTACATAAGGCCTCCGCACTAGAGACATTTCGGTTTAAATTACTTCCTTTTGTAGACTGTGTGTGTTCCTTCTTTTGACGGACTACAGATCCAGGAAGGCTATTATGTCTTTAGATTTGCCTCCTTTGAGGTCAGTGGGATAATTATATGAGTTTGCACAGCAAGCTGGTTTGCGGTGTATTTATTTAATTTTTATGAACTTGTTGTGAGTCCATTCCATGGTTGATAAGGTTGCGCAGTAAGGCTCCTCAGAATTCATGGTTGCCTGTATTTGCTTCAGCTATAAAACCTGGCAAAACCAGATTATGGTAACCCAAGAAGAACGGCCAGTGTTTTGTTGTATTTTCTTATCGTGATCATTTTTTTTTTTTTTGAACATTTCAATGCTGCTTATACATGAAAAGCTGAATGGTTTTATTTAAACTATATGTGTGTGAATCTCAGGAATACTGTTAAGTTTCTCTAAATTAAATAGCAGAGATAAGTGATTTTTTGTTATTGATTTAACACAGTTAATACCTAGGATATAAATGTGATTACAACTTCCATTGAAAAGAGCATCTGAGATAATAGCAGGTGTCACACAATGCAGGTTCTTTGTTACTTTTTCTTCTTTCCCAAGCTTATTTAAAGCTTGTATCTTGTGCTTGCCTCGGACCTTTATAATTGTATACAAGTTCTCCAAGCTTTCATTCAGTCAACAGGTGAATGTATGTTATTAGCATGCCTAACTCACAGGCTGTGATTTTGCCTTACCATGGAATACAGAGTGAGGAGAGTGAAGAGCTATCCTCGTGTTGTACTTTCAGCAAGGCAAATATTTGCTGAAAAAGTGAACTCTCCTGCCACAAACTTCTAGGTAAACTGGTTGGGTTATGAATGGTTTTCTCTCCAAGTGTAAGTTGAGCTCAAGGGCACATGGAGGAATACAGGGTACTACAGTGGGCTTTATTTACAAAATATACTTTCACCAACTTGTTTCAACTGTATTACAAAGCCAATGCTTCCAAAGTAACTGAAAACATACGAAAATAAGAGACAAGGGGAATCCCGAAGCTAAAATAAAATACTAAAATTGGGAAAATATATATTTAAGTCTGATTAGAATTTGAAGACAGGTTACTTGAGAATGATTCTAAAGACAAGTCAAAAGCATAGATTTGTAAGAATTGGCACAGGATTGCTACTGGGAGAGCTGGGTAATTTCTTTTTGCTTCCAGAAAGTGACATGCTACAATGGAAAGCAAAGATGGGTTCCTTTATGAGTGCTTTTTAAAAAAACTGTCAACACCTTTATTAAAAAGCTACTTTAGTCATTAAGGTAGACACTTTGTGAACTGATTAATGAAGGGGCGTGCAAACATATTTTCACAACTGTGGGGTTCAAGTGTGTGCTACAGAAAATGAACAAGCAGAGGCCTTTGTAATGTAGGCAAACACTGAACAGACTCAGATACCTTGCTTTCTGGCATTGGCCAAGACAAATTGTACTCACCAACAAAACAACAGGGAAAAATACAGACCTGGAACCAACAGTGAGAAACAAGATTTGAGTAAAAATTGCAAGGATGGCAGGAAAAAGACATAAAGCTCACCGTCCTTCTAAGCTGTTTTTCTGTACAAAACTCTTATCCTTAAATTTTTATTCCTGGGCAGCAGCTGAACCTGTAACAGCTGACCTCAGTCCCTCATGTCTTGTTGTGATTTCCTTCAACATACCTCCAACTATTGCTGTTCTATATGGCTTGTAAGTAGATCTAGGCCGTCATATAGAATGACTTCCATGGCAGGCATAGTCATTCCTATTATCTCAGTTCTGCAAAACCACTTTGGTATATAACTCAGCTGGAACCATGAATTCAATTTGAAGTTTTCTATAAATGATTTATTCATATAGAATATATTAAAACATATAAATATATTCCACCATATAAAATGGCAGAATGATGTTCTATGTGGCTATATATATATATATATATATATATATATATATATATATATATATATATATATTTGTATGTATCAAATATACATTATGTATCTTCCTTTATATATCATTTCTTTATAAATAAATAATATATATGAATATGTCATTTAATAAATAGTAGTATTTTTTAGTTATTTTGTAGAAAAAATATTATAACGTATAATAAAATCCACCAAATTTCACATATTGAAATAAATATATTTGCTTCTTTTTTAAAATTAAGATATAATGATATAATTTCTTTCTTCCCTCTTCTCCTTCTCATCCTTGACATTTTGGACACTGCACCTAAAATTCACAGCCTTTTTCTCTTTAATTACTGTTGTTACACATACATAAGAGTCTGTGTAATGGTGGCTGCAAGTTTATGTTTCTGTGTTTGGCCAATCAATTTTTCATAACCAATCAGGGGGCTCATTCCTGGAGAAGACTAATTCTCCCTATCTCAACAGTTGTTAACTGCCTCTAAGTCTTTATCTAGGGGTGAAGGCCCATGATATTTCCTCCATAAAGTATGGTATTGACTGCTCTTGGAATTGTTCCAATCTTGCTGCTATCACTTCAGTGTTTTAACTAGAAGACACAATCTCACAGCAGAGTTTCAGCTCCTCTGGCTCTTAAAATCTTTTTGCCTTGTCTTCTGCCATGTTCCATGAATCTTAGGTAAATGAGTTATGTGGTGGATATATTAATTGGGAGTTGGCATTCCACAGTCAGAAGTTCACTGCATTTTTACCTGTAATGGTTTTGTGCTTCTAAAACAACAACAACACTGATAAGAACAGATCCCATACCTGATCTTAACAAAAACAGAAGTAAGGCAGAGCCAAACATGACTGGCCAAAGGGAAGAAAAAAGTCAATGACATGATTTCTAATGATGTTCTGCTGTACTCATAGATAAGTGTTTAGTCCAGTCTCATCCAAAAGACTGTCAATGGCAGCTGGTGGAAGAAGATGTAGAGACCCCCATCTATATTCTAGGTGCAGAGAGAGCTCTGATTAGGTGTCTCCAATGATTCCCTCTCCTGGGAGCTTAGAAGACCCCAACAAAGAGAGGAAGGAGGAATTGTCTGAGCCGGAGGGGTCTGAGAGCAACCAAGGGCAACAGCAACAGGCTATTCTGTTTGGGATCCTTTTGTACTTGACTTATTAACACTCAGAAGTTCTCTCACAGCTGGTACCAGTATACTTGTTCGATAATTTATGCTTCTGGAGGGAGACTATTATCACCCCAGATGGTGTAATTTCAATATTATTAATTGTGCATAAAAGTGTGTGGATATTTGTGTATGCACACATATACCTATATAATCATATGTTCAAGTATTATGTGTTTTGTCTCTCCTTCCTCTTCTTCTATATAGTACCCCTGTCCTTATTTTTATAGCAAATTACAATGACTTAATTGATTATACAACTAAGTTTGAACCTTGCCTTCTTATTAAGGTCTATTTCTATGTCTCTCTTTTTCATAAAAATGATGACAGCAGAATTGTGGGATTTCCAGTTGCTCCTTTTTATGTGAGTAATGGCTGCCTTTATTTATTACAAGAGCTAGGATGAAACAGTTTACTTTAACACAATTAATGACTTGTCAAACACAGGTTTGGATTTTTATAAGACTTACCTTATTTGGCTTGTATGTTCTCTCTAGGAGCAGCTTTACAATTCCCTAAAGAAGAGCAACCATATTCAACAGTTTCTCAAAAAGTATCAAAAGTATTTGTAAATAAATTAGATGTGTCCAGATGGCTCTGTTACAGAAGTTTTAAAGTATATAATATAGCATTAAAATAACAAAGTATTGAGAATCTTAATAAAATTGTTCCTCTAATAATTTAAGAAAACATATTCCTTCAAACTTTATAGTTTTCCCAAGTTTGTAATTTATTGTCATCCATTTTAGCTTACAGAAAAACATAGACATGACTGGTTACAATTCATACCTTAGTAGTTTGAAGAGAGGAGTAGGAGGTAAAACCTGGGAGTATGCATGTGGGGAATGTTAAATAGCATTCTGGAAATACAAACGGCCAATCAAAGGTCAGAAGGAGCTTGAGATTCAGTATGGTTCCAAATCTGAGACTTGTTCATAGGACACAAAAGGTAGAAACTATCTTATGGGAAGTATAGAGTGAGATTTTGTTCCTGTCTATTATACGAGAAAACAGATGGGCTCAGTGATACATGCCTGTAAACCTAGAAGGAGGAAGAAGCAGCTCAATCTCTGTGAGTTCAAGGCCAGCATGGCCTACAAAGTGAGTCCAGGACAGCAAAGACTACACAGAGAAACTCTGTCTTAAAGAACAAGCAAATAAACAAACAAACCCAACATAAATAATTCTGTTTATCAAAGAATATATAAAATAAATTTGGTTTTTTTAAATAATAATTTATTTAGATTACATCCCGATTGTTATCCCCTTGCTCCTATCTTCTCATCGCTCTCCCTCTTTTGCCCTATTCCTCTCCCCTAGACCTCTTACAGAAGGAGACCTCCTCCCCTACCATATGACCACAGCCTATCAGGTCTCGGATAGCCTGCTTCTCTTTCTTCTGTGTGCCCGCTGGGCCTCCCACCAAGGAGTGATCAAAGTGGGGCCACCAGAGTTCAGTTTTAGAATTATTCTAGCATATGTGTAAGAACATGTCTGGTAAACTAATTAACACGTTGAGAAATTTTTCCTAACAGTTTTCTATTTCATGTGTTTTATGGGCTATTTTGTGAGCTATATGAGTTTATATTGAGGTGCTACAACATATCTTTGAGACTGATAATTTGTAAGGCAAAGAAAGGCATAGATTTGCACTGCTGGAGGGTAGGAACACCAGTACCAATCTGCCAGAAGGTACAGTGTTTGGGAAGGGCTTAGCATTTCCTCCCAGTAGTACTTTGAGCATGCTTTCTTCTGGAGAGTAGCAACACTATTTTTCACATGGAAGAAGGATGAAACATCCACGGAGGACCTACTCCAGAAAACCCTGTTGGTAAGCCAGTAAAGCCATCAGTAGATAAGGATTCCTATGTCTTAATCAGCATTAAAAGACTCTCAGCTCCAACGTTCTTAAACTGTCAAATTGTAACATAAGCTAGACCTAGCATCATATGTTTATTGTCCTAGTGTCTTGGACCACTAAAGCAGAAGGATCTTTGGACACAGTAATTTTAGGTCAGCTCAAGCAACAGAGATAGGGCAGACAGACTAAACAGATAGACAGACACAGTGAGAAACAGACCAAAACAGGGAGAGAAAGAAAGAAATGGAGACAAAGAGACAGAAACAAAGACACAGAGAGAGGAGAGGAGAGAGGGGAGGGAGGTCTGAGAAAAGAGAAGAAGAATGTAAAGGAAAAAGAAGCAAAATAAATGAGTTTGTTGGAAAATTTTGCTCAAAGGTCCATCATCTGCCCAGCATGTTTGAAGCATAACTGTTATCCCCAGCATTGCAGTCAATCCATAGACATCAATCAATAACTATAAGTTTGGAAAAGATCAGTAGTTCAAACCATAGGAAGAGTTTATAGACCTTCCAAAGTCAATTCTTATTTCTACCTTCTCCTCCTGTGGAAATCTTGCTGGCAATTATCACTAAAAGGAGGAAGGGTGGCAGCTCAGACTGTCTTGGGTATGAAGCAGGAAATTGCTTTTTTCCGGCTTTTGATGGCTACTAGGAAGCTTCCAATTCAATTAAATACCCCTCCATGGGCACGTGTAGCCTTACCCTCTGCCTGTCCATCTCAGTCTCTGTAATGTTCAGGAGAAGGTATTCACTTGCTAAATGCATATATTTCCTCAAGTATCTACTATCTTCCTGGACTGATGCCTTTAATATCTGCCTATCTTTTCTCAAAGGGCAGCCTCATTTAAATAACAACAAATGTTTGGTTTTCAGAAGTTATATGAACAACTCAAAAATGTATATTTCTGATTCAACACTTAAGCATTCTTAAACCTATCATCCCATCTACCTATTATTTGTATATTGATTACTTCTGATCTGTCATGCGTCTTTTCTCTCTTGAAGTTTAATATCTATATTCAAATGGTTTTAACTATTGTGTCAGTTATCCAGGTTGGTTTTCCAAGGACCTTCCCTTCTGCTTTCAGCCAAGGCCCAACTTATTTCTTTCTCCAAACTGATTGTAGCGTGATATTTTTAAAAGAGAATTTTAAATTAATTTATTCAGATTATAACTGAATTGTTATCCCATCACTTGTATCCTCCCGTTCCTCCCTCTGCCCTGCTTTCACCCTATTCCCCTCTCCTAGGTCTATGACTGAGGAGGACCTCCTTCCCCATTATATATATGGTCATAGGCCATCAAGTCTCATCTTGGTAGCTTGCTTATTCTTTCTTTGAGTGCATTTTAAACTTTCAAACTGGACTGCTTTAATATGTATTTAAAAATCTTTCTAATTCCATGTAGCTCCCAAGACAACATTGAATTATCATTCCTTAACATACAATATGTCCCTTTCTTTAGAAGACCCTTCACTTCATCATGAAATACTCGCTCCTCTCCTAAAACTCAGTGCTAGCTTTCCACAACCCATAATCGAACTTGTTTGAGTGTTTGGCAATTGCAGCAGACTTATTAGCGAATTTTTTAAAGTGTACACAGTGTTTGCTTTTTCCTTAAATTAAGCATGAATGATGATGACGACAGCGATTTTCCTCCCTATTGGACATTGTCTCCCCCAGATACAGGATTATATATCTAGTATATTACCTATAGGGATCAGGTGAAGTCCTAAGTGGGTAAGACCATGTCGACCAATGCCTCAGTCCCATGGGAGAAGCAAAGCCTTGAGTTTCAGAGAGAAGCCTCTCTCCTGTCCTAGTGTGAATGTTGAGAGGGTGTGCAGACAGTGTCTAGTGAAGACCCCCGTCACCCAGATATTTATAGTCTGGAGACTGCTCCTCTACTAAAGCTGCTCCTACTGAAACTAGATAACCCTGACACCTTGTTCAGCTGAATACTTATCTGTAGGTAATAATCATGCCCTCTACATGCAATAATACTTCCCTCTATTCAACTATACGAAAGTAATGTCCAGGATGCTGGAGCTTCTTTATTGAATGATCCAGTCCACCTTACCCCAGATCTTCTGCTTATGTGTCTCTACTTTCTTCATTCTTTTGGAACTCCTAATGAGAATTCTGGGACCCACGCCATGCAAGATTGTGCCAATAATATATGTTCAATATACTTTTCTAGGAGGATGAATGGATAGATTAATGTTTGAATGTTACATATTTTACACATAGAAAATCGCTTTATAATTTAGTGCTATAGATATAGAAATGGCAGAGGTTTTAGTCTGGCAAGCAACCATGAGTTATGAAGGACTGACAGATAAAAAGAAACTATTTACCTAGTGTGATTATAAATTGAAAAGCAATAAAAAGACACCTTTTAAATGCCACATTTCACTGTAAAATAAATGTACCACGTTGTAAAATTTAATACATGATTTCTTCTTTTAATAACACAAATGTCAATTTTTTACGTGGGAATTTGGTAGCGTTGTTTTCAGACGGCTTCTCTAAATTTGATTCTTATGTTAAGTTTGATAATTGACTCAGTAAGTTTTGCAAATCAAAGCATATCCAGTGAGATTTGAGTTGTCAATTGTCTCTTAATTACAGTGATTTGGAGAAGTCTGGAAGATGACCCTGAGGGCACTTGGAAACACAATTTTTTTCTTACTGCATTACTGTGGTTTTGTTAATGTGACTTGTGATTATTTTGTTAATTAGGAAAATAGTTTATATAAACAATAGGCTCTGTGAATAAAATATTTCCCATAAGTCAAAAGCACGGATTCATTGCCTTTGTTTTAAATGACTGTCCATGAGCATTAAGTTCTTGGCTATAGTGATCCAAACTCCCAAGAGTAGAGACAAATGAATCCATTCTGGATAGGAGACAAAGAACCCAGGTATACATTTTTTAAGGGAGTTTGAGAGGATAGATGTGCCTGTGTGTATACACATCTGTGTGTAAAACAATGCATTAATATCAGCAAAGAAACAAATGCAAACACAATGGATTCAATATGTTCCTGCCTTTTCTGGTTGTAATTGACCCTTTAAGTGTGTATATATTAAGATTTGTTCTATTTCCTTTGTCCACTTAAGTTTAATATGTATAGCAAGCATAACTACAAATATGCATGATAATTTATGTATGAATTCCCTTCTTCCCACCTGATCTGCTTTTAAATATCAGAACTTACAATCTACTCATTTTAAAAATCTCTCCCCCCGATAGGACATACTAAAATGCATGTTTATTTTTCTCATAGCAGCATTTGTTTCACAAGCTCCTTGAAATTTAAATATGTCAAAGTTATAATTACAGTAAAATGAAGGTCAATGCAAGAGTGGCTCTGAGAGGTTTATCCTTTTAAACTGCAAATTTAGCTCTTTTAAATAGTCAGGTTTAATTTTCAAAGATTTTCACAGTGTAGGAACTAATTAATCAGTTAATAATACATGAAGGCAACAGAGCATTATCAGTATTATATCCCAGTTGGAAAAACCAAAACAAATGCAGAAACTTACATTGAGCTTGACCCCTTTAAACATGAAAACTTAGCTCTATGTTATCTTGTCATGTTTTCATGGGCTTATCATTATCTGTGCTGAGCCTCCTGCTCACCCCTGTAAGATTTTCTGGTGCAATCCCATGTCATCCTGTATGTGTTCTTGGTGTCCATGTTCCAAATTGTCTCCTTTAATACAACAACTGGAAACCCAGTGGTCTGAGGGATTTCATGTCTCCAACCTTGTATTACTATCATCCAAATACACAAAAAGAGGTCAAGTAATCTGAACTCCTCTTTCCCGGCTATACTTCTTAGTCCTACAACATTTCATAAAGGATAAATTATGTATTAGTCAAAAACACATTCCTTTCTTTTATAACTATTTTTACTTAGTCTTTGTGCTAATTTGGTAGTACTTTCTCCTTGCTGCCATTATTCTGCTATTTGTGACTTTACTATCCAAGACATCTTTTACAATAAAAAATATGCATGGCAACTTATCAATGGACTATGTCTTCTTTGTATGAAAATAAAATTCAAGGTTCTTTTGTTCTGTTTTCTTTACAAGTGAGAAATGAGTCAGTATGCGACACTGTATCAACTGTGATCTTCTTTTAAAGGGGTGCTATTTCTGAGAAATTATCAGAATGGAGATGGGGTAAATTTACAACCCTATGAATGGAAGATGAAGTTGTGAATCTGTAAGATTCTATAAGACTGCCATTCCAAGTAGGAGGGCCCTGTGAACCTTGCACCTTCCTCAGGTTCCTGAAATTCCTGCTTCTTCGTTGTACTGTCTTTCTGTAAAGCAACCCCATACTCACACTCCTGTAAGTAAGCTCAGTAGATACAGGGACTGATTTGCCAGCCAAGACTTGGGAGGACTTGCTTCTTTTTGTCTCATTAGTGATATACATGGGGTGAGTAATCATTTGCTCAAGTCTCAGTAAAAAATCCATGCAACCAAATGGAAGATGGGCTAATATGTGGCATTATTTTATGCTATAAAATTCTATCTCCCCTCAATTATTTTCATCAACTTCTGAGTGAAAAGTAGTATAATAATAGCACACAAAACAGTTAAATATTTATTCTTTCTAGAATTAATGTCAAAATCGCATACCATCTAATTCATTAACTTCATGTGAAAGTTCTGTAATTCTCAATGCTGAATATACATAACATATATTTTGGTGTTAGAATATTAATTTAAAATGTATATCCAAAATTGTATTTGTAGGAAGAGCTGAGTATCCATTAAATACTAGGAAATATCAATTAACATCAAGCAAATGCACTCAGACACGCAAAAACAGCCAAAACCAACTTTTACTTTTAAAATAAAGCAGCACATTCAGTCCTGATGTGACTTGATGTGCTGGGGTGGGTTGAGTGGAGGAGCCTTCCCTTCTCTGAGGGGTCTGAGAGGGAGAGAAGAAGGAGAGGGAGAAGAGGGAAGGAATGTGGGACCAGGAGGAGAGTAGGGAGGGGACTATGATTGGGATGTAAACTGAATAAATTAATTAAAAAATTAAAACATCAACCCACAGTAAATTACAATGTATAAGAGAAATAAAGAATGATAGTGAGTTTAGTGAACAAAACATTAATTTATAATTGTTTCTGATGATACTTTAAAACTTCACCAAATTTATAAGTATTAAATGAAAAAACAGAGGGGAGGAGAGATGGAGGAAAGAGAGGGGGAGCAGGGACAGAGAGAGAGAGAGAGAGAGAGAGAGAGAGAGAGAGAGAGAGAGAGAAGGAAATGTCCATGTTACTGATTCTTTCTAGCACACTGATGTTATATCTCAAATACTTTAGAATATTTCCCGCATTTCCATGATCTGAAATGTAGTCTTGCTGTGTTTGGGGATTTTGCTAAACTCTTAATGAATGATCTATGCTGCATTTAGGCTGAGTTAAAACACAGACACACACAGAATTGCAACCAGAAAATAGCAATTTAAAAATAAGAAAAGTAACTTAATAATCTTCATTCAAATAGGCATGTCATCCTTTGGATAATCTATATGCCTCAAACATACTCACTAATAATCCTTTATTGAATGTGATTGCTTCTTATTTTTCATCATTCCATTTAAAAATCTTTCAATCTTTCTGATAGAATGTATCTTTTCCAGAGTTAAATTTTACTATTTTTCATATATCTTAGTGTATACTGAATAACTGTAACTCAGACACACACACACACACACACACACACACACACTGAGAAAGGGGGGAAGGGGGAGAGGGAGAGTGAAAGAGAGAGGGAGAGTGGGAGAGAGAGAGAGAGAGAGAGAGAGAGAGAGAGAGAGAGAGAGAGAGAGAGAGAGAGAGAGAGACCTATTCACATTAAAAACAAACAAAAACCATAAAACCTATGTGGCTTACTGTTTCTAATGTGTCTTCTGAGCCTTCTGGCTGAACATCACAATAGATTGTACTCTTGCACTGTGTGGTGATTTTTTTTTTTTCTCGAGTCTTACACTAAAATGAAAGTTGTGAGTAAGCAAACATTTCCCAATACATCTGTGTTTCTAGCAAGTACAATAATAAATTGTTATAATGAGAAGGGACATTCAAATTTGATTTCAATAAATTGGAATTGAAATTGTGTTTAAGAGTATTATTACATAAACATGATATTTCAACTATTTCTACTTCTTCTGAATGTGTATTCCATTTTTCTGAAATCAAATATTCACACACATTCACTAATTCTACACTGTTACTAAAGGGAAATGTAGGGGGATCTAGAAATATGAAAGTTATTGTTTTTCATAATGTTTTTCTATTGTTCTTGTTTAGTGTTTTATTTGTTAGGACTGCAGCATTCCTTCTTAGGAAAAAGGAAATTTCTAAGGCTCAGGAAACCGAGGAAGGTAGGAGAATCACAGGAGCTTTTCCAGGGCTGTAAAAACACAAAACTGTTGCTGAAGATAAAGATAAACTCCCCCCCCCCCACACACACACCCATTGATGCTTCTTGCAAGTTGAACAGGTCTCTCCAGATAGCCAGCTTTTGTGAATAATCCCACACCACTCTGGGACAGTGACACTGTGACTGCACTGTTAGTGATGTCTCTGTCTTTGGAACACTCACACTGCTGCTGGTAGAAGAGGCCTTTACTTTATGCTTCTATAAATCACCTCAAATAATTCATTTTGTCACCAAGTTTGGCTTGGGAGCATACAATTCTTGTTCTGTCATTGATTCCCTTTTGGAACTAATATATATATATCCATGTCCCCCAAAGAAACGTTACAAAATACATTGTTATACTGAAATACTTGTGGCTGTATCTATTTAAAGATAAGTTTATTATCTCACTGTTGCGAAGTCTGTTTCTGGTCACAAGAACAGTTTCAGGTCTGAGGAACCACACCTTTGGAAAATATGTCATTGGAGGAGCATCTTCATGTGCAAGAGAGATGATGTGAGAATAGAAGCCAGAATTGGGTAGGATGTCAGTTAGCTCTTTCATAGCTACTCACCTTCTCTACTTTGTAGATTAACTTTAATTTCCATGAAAACTATGTTAAACTCTTCTGAATATTAAATGGCCCAAACATCTGAAACACTTCTCCCTAGTATCTGTATCTAGAAGGTCCCATTAGTGTTCACTTTGATGTGTAGGATATCAAGGTTGCATGAGTGACATTTTCCAGAAGTGGGTCCTTCTACACATATTTGCTTGGCTATTTGACACTTACTTAGTATGGAAACAGCCTCAACTCTATTTGTTCTGTAAAGTACTGAAACTGGAACAAAAGTTTAATTCACTATGCAAACAAATAAATAGTGGTCAAAATCCAGTAAAGCTAACAATGGAGGATAATTTTATTTTATTTGTTGGGTCAGAGATTAGTTAGCCATTGTGTAAAGCTCCTATAGAATTAATATATGAATTCAGAACACTTCTAAACTAGTAGTATTTATTTGATCATTTGACATTTCTTTTCCTGAAAATTATTCAGCAATAAAATTTAGTTATAAATATAATTCTTCAATTTCTACAGAATTATTGTTTTAAACAGAAACAAAATTACAATACACTTAATTTAATTTTTAACACATATATACAAGCAAAAGCACACTGAACTTTCTTTTGGTTTACATGACAAATATATATTATATGAGTTGTATTATCATAGGGGCACTCTCAGGCATTAATTAATGGGTTTCACTTCCACAGTAAAGATCAAGAAGAAAAACCACAGGAAGAAAAATTTCAAGGTTGTTGATGACATTCAATCATGGATTGCCATAGTTTCCAGAGAATAATCCAGACAGAACTGAAAATTGCTATTAGAAGGACAATGGAGAGATAGAACACAAGCCGCACCTAGGACAGCAACAGCATTAGCAGAAGACAAATTCGCTTTCTTCATTGTTAGATGCTGTACACTGAGCCTCCACACCAATCAGAAACAAGGCCTTTCTCAAAAAGGCCTCTGTTCTCTAGAAGTTTAGGAGTGCTCCTGGTTCTAGGAAACACAAGCTCGCAGAAGATTAAGTGTCATGGCATTATACTCTGGGACCTGTCTACCAGAGTATTACTAGACTGGGGAAAGAAGCTTTCAGTTTGGACCAAACATCATTCAACTAAAATCTAGAAGAAACTTTTATTCATATTCCAAATAGAGTACGGAACACAGAGGTCAGCCCCACCTGTAATCTTTTCATCCAAAGACTCAGAGGAGTGAATAGTCTAACCCATCAGTCATTAGTCATCACACATGAAGAGGTTACCCCAGAGTGCGAAAAGGACTCTGGTAGGTGAAGCAGGATGTTATGAGACCTAGGAAAGAATCCAGCCATTAGGACAATCACTTTTTTGTGTCTTATAGCCCCACACAGCTCTCCCCTCGACACCTGATCCTCCTGTATTTAATACCCAGTGTCAGTTTAACAGGCAAACTCGATCCTACTCTATTTTTGTGACACAACATAATTTTTTTCCTTTTTTCTTTTCTCCTTAATTTTTCTTTTCCACTTTTTTTCATTTTACTCCTTCAAAGAACACAAACTGGCCTGGTTTGAAGCGTCTCTGTATTTCAGCAGTTAAAAGACAAAAATGTTGTACATTTTCTGTTTTCTATGCTTTTCTGTCTAGTTCCTTTATGTCATCCTTATTCTTTTCTTTCACTATGGATCCACCTTCCATTTTTTCTTCTCCTTTCCTACTTTCTATCATTTGCACTCTAATTATTAAGCTTAATATTAAAAAAAAAAAGAACAACTTTATCTTTTACTGCCCATCATAGTAGAGTGACTAACACAACAGTACTCACTCTGTGGTATTATTCTCTCACATGGTGGGTGTTTAAGACTGACGTTTATTTCAGTATTGTGCTGTTTTTGTACACTATACTGATTGCTGCTGCAAACTATTGTATTCTCAAGAGAGTGCTGGGCACAGAAAAAAAAAATGCCTGAATAATACTCTGAAGTAAGAAAATAACATCTTAATCTTGTTATAACCTAGTCCCAAGTCTTCATTGCAAACAAACACTTCCATATAAGGAGAAAAGTGACTTATTTATTTTTTTATTTTTTTATTTTTTGGTTTTTTGGTTTTTTTTGAGACTGGGTTTCTCTATGTTATCTTGGTCATCCTGGACTGGCTTCGTATACCACCAGGCTAGCCTTGAATACACAGCGATCAGCCTGCCTCTGCCTCCTCAGTGTCGGGATTAAAGGTGTGTGCCACCATGCCTGAGTTATTTATCTTTACTTTTAAAATTGGTCCAAATTCAGATGCAGAAGATACGAAAACTTAGGCTACATGACATGATAAAAACAAGGCAATATATTTCCTCCAAAAGTTATAAGCTCAACAATACTTGACCCAGTGAGAGTGATTCAGAGAGAATTCAGTGAAAGTATTTAAAAAAAATGAAATCAAAGGCAGAAATTAATGAAATAAAATGAAAAATACAGTCTAAAGAATCAATAAAATGAAGAGTTAATTTTTATTAAAGATGGGAAACAAAGCATGTTAATAATTTTTTAAAAGCCGAATTACAACATTAACAATGAAAAGGGAGACATTATAACAGACACTAAAAAATAAGAAAAAACATAAGGACACATCTTAAACACACATTTAATCCACTAATTTAGGAAGTCTAAAATAATGGATGACTTTCTAGATGCCTGCCAAAGTCAAAATCAGACAGCATGAAGTGGTTAAACAGATCAATAGCAAGCAACAGATAGAAGTAGAAACAAAATTTCTACCAACTTAAATACAGAGAACAAATAAAAACATTAGCACACACACACACAGCACACACACATTATTTAGATGAAAATTTCCTATCTGAATTGATAATGCTCCCTTTGATGACTACCTAACAAAAATGTCAACACCAGGCAAGGGAACCCTCTTTTTTATTTTAACTGTTGTTCAGAGTTGTCTCATGGGCAAACATTACAGACTTTCTACTTTCTTTGGTTGTCTCCAGAGGTAAAAATTAATTTCCTGTTGCTGCAGACACCATCCACTACAAAGGACCCAGAAGCTCATGCTCCAAAACTGTCCTTAATGACTCCTCTTTGAGAACAGGCTTTCAAGATGCCAGATTGCACCATGCAAGTTTTAAAAGGAGGGAAACAATCAATTGTCATACCTAAGAAGCCTGTGAACTACAACAAAGACCAGAATGGCAAGATGAACCTAAAGGTGCAGTATTGCCATGTTTACCTTGGCAAAAGCCAACAGCTCCCTGATTGGACTTAAGACTTGCACAACAAGAGGCAAGCCATGCCTGGTACTAGAAACCTAACAAACCACACAAGGCTAGTGAAATCATGGACCTTAAAAGAGAACCTACAACATTATAAGGAAGCATGAAAACACCTAACATACATTTAGAAAGTGTTATAGTCAAACCCATTATTATGTAAAATTAATAATAACTACTTAGAATTCTCCATCATCTTATATAAAATTCTCTGGTTTTGCTCATGGTAAGTTAAAATTTGTTGCTATTATTTGTATCGGAAAGTTTCCTAATTAATACACCAGTGCTTTTCTTATACTTACCAAAAAACAAAACAAAACAACAACAACAACAAAAAACTCTTTTTAGAAAATGTTTGGTAAATCATCCAGAACTGGTTTGATTAATCAAGATTGAAACATCTTTTTTTCTGAATACTAAAGTGTGAGAAATACTGATGGAAATTACCCAATCTAATATGGGCTTAATTTAATTTTATCTGTTTTGGGGTATTTTGGGTGGGGTGTTTTGAGGTTTGTTGTTGTTGTTGTTGTTGCATTTTTAGCTTCGTGTATCTGATTTAGCACATATAGTCATTTGTCAGTTATCAACATGGATACATATTGTTGAATGTATGATTAAAAATGTTAATCACTAGATAAATACATAGAGTTCATTGACACAAATGAATAAAGATACCCTAGGCATTTTAAACCTAAGGATTCATAGTTGTATAAGTTACATTTTGTTGAGCAGAATATTGCTGTATAGTACATGATAATAATTTTAAAGGATTTTCAATGTACCATATGTAATTCTGGCAATGCAAACAAAGAGGGAGGAAAATAGATTGCTTTTATTTGTTGATAGTAAAAATCAGATAAACTAATGGGAAGACTTTATTGCGGAAGTCACTCCACACCTGGGATTCAGAATGCAGAGGAATCAAGCTGGAAGTGAACTGGGAGCGTTTTCATACTGCCTAGCTTTTATGGTGACTGAAAGTGCTGTGTAAGCTGCAGGAGAAGAACAGCTGTTAACTGCCTTACCAAGGTGTGGACACTGTATACTGCAATTCCAACCTGCGGGGCAAGGTATTTCCAGTAGTACAACAGAAGCACAGCAGTTGAGGGGTAGCTAACTGCTTTCTGCTTAAACATCCACTGGGAGGAATACATTCATTTGACTTGGTCAAATACACATGGTTGCAGAGGTTGTAGAATCTATTGAGAAATGTGATACTGATGCTTTGCTCAAAGGATATATAGTCAAATAGCTGAGCATAAATATGATGAGTATTGACTTTAAGTAAGATATCTCTACTAATTCCTCCAAGGTCCAGAAAACATACAGAATAGGGTGGAAAGACTATAAGAGCTGAAGGATGTTTGCCACCAGACATGACAACAGTCATGAACACACAGAAGCCTTGGCTACCTGCATAAAAGATAAAACACACAACAAAACCAAACAAGGAATGGAATTTGTGTAAGAGACACAGTTGAGAAGGATGTCAGCAGGAGTAGGAAGGAGAAAAGAGGTTGATGTGGGGGTAGAATTACAATATGTTGTTTACATGCATGGAATTGCTGTTGCATTTGAAGAGAACAGAAATCACATGATATAATATTAATTATATTATGAATGATTGGCTTATCATTTCCTTACTTGTACTAGAGACATTGAAGTATATTTGAACATATTAAAACTGGTAATGGTTCAAGTCCATTTGGAAAATAAGTTCATATTTTTTTCTTTGAAACATTTCTAAATATATTAGTGTGTTAACTATATCATAAAATTTTCAAGTAGGAACCAGGTCCAAGCCTGGAAATCTTTTTAAAAATTAAAGAGTCACTTAAATCTCACATTTACACATCACCACTAGAATAATGGTGGCAAAGCATGATAAATATAATAAGTTGTTTACACTGAAAAATACATATAATGGAGCTTTGGGGATATTTTGAAGAATGAATAAAAAAGAAAAATTTAGGTGCTTAAGACACAGAAAATAAATAATTTGTTTCTGTCAAAAATATTTATTTGCAAACAATGACAAAGATTTCTTGACAAAGTCTCAACAAATATCTTGGTAGATGCTAATTGTTACCTATTTTTATACTGTGTTACTATTTATTCAATTTTTGAAACTCTGTAAAACATTTTATCTTTATCATAATTTCTCGGTATCACTGTCAACAATAATAATGAAAATAAATGGCTTATTGTGCATCAGATAGATCTCTAAGAGCTTGGTATGTTTAATTATTTAGCCTCACAATGACTATACTAGACAAGTATATTAGTATTACCATTCAACACAAATGCATTGTTGAGATCTTATGATTTGCTTAGGCTGCAACAAAGAGATATTAATGCTTGTGGTGTTGGCTCGAATGAGAATGTTCTCCATGGGCTCAGATGGTCAAATACATAGTCTCCAGTAATTGGCTCTGTTGAGGTAGGTTTAGGAGGTGAGGCATTGATGAAATAAGGCTGCCATGCTTCTATTTTGTATTGTTTTGTTTTTTCCAAAGCATTGCAAACTACAGAGATAAGAAAAATAATGTATTTCCATAAAAACATATAGATCACTCAAATAAAGGAAAAATAACAATATATCTTAACTAGTAGTAATAGTAGTAGTAGTAGTGTGTGTGTTTGTGTGTATGTGTGTGTGATCAATTGATCCCAACTCAGTCGCTGAGAAGTTACAAAAGCAAAAATATACTACCAACTAGTACTAACCAAATTTGACACAAACCTGATGAAGGTTAAAACTCGAAATATTTTCATAAACCTTGTGAGTAGCAATTAAGGCCTTAATTTGAGGAATAGATTCAATAATCTGCTTTTTGTCCTATAATTCCTACTATTTCTATATTCCCCCATCTTTCTTTTCAACTCCTTTTTCCAGACTTAAAAAAGAAACATAAAGGGAAAGAGAGACATCCCTGAGTTCAACCTCATTTTCTCTCTGAATAAGACCAATAATAACTTATAAACAACTCCCACTGAAAATAAACATCTATAGCCCAAGAATGCAACCAAAACCACTACCCAACCCCCCTTAAGGTAAATGGGGCATTGTTATCTTAAGGTTTAAGATCCCAGCTGATGTGGGACAAATAATATCTTTGTAGGTGCCCAAATAAAATTGGAGAAAATAGTTAAACAAGCTAGGAATAGCATTTGTGGTCCAGTTTCTAAAGGATGAGAAATTCCAAGCCTAATAGAAGTCCTGTGTGGGGCACTCTAAAATGCTAAACCAATTGGGATCATATGCTTTCTTGAAAGCTGCTCTGGGAGCTGTCCTGTTCTAACAAGGAACAGCAACTGAAGCACCTGGTGCTGGAACATGAAGGGTGCAGGATATCAGAGTCCAGCATGCTGAAAGCAATGAATCCTATTAGAGCTAATTCAATATCAGTGTCTGGTTTTTATGTTCTGAAAACGTATCATTTCTCACAAGCATTATACAGTCTTAAAACTATAAATGTATGAGGTGTGTGGGATGCACAAAACAATTAAAGGCTAGTTGTCTGCTCTTTGTATGAGCAGAAGAAAGATCTCTGTAAATTTTCATTTATGCCATATGAAGAATGGCATCTAATAATAATTCATAGGGATTCTGTAGCCAACAAGAAGAATGAGGTAAAATAGTTAAATAAGGGCTTCAAGACCTCAGAGACAGCTGGGTGGTGGTGGCACATGCCTTTAATCACAGTACTTTGGAGGCAGAGGCAGGTAGATCTCTGTAAGTTCGAGGCCAGCCTGGTCTACAAAGCAAGTTTCAGGACAGCTAGAGCTGTTACACAGCGAAACCCTGTATTGAAAAACAACAAAAAAGAAAAAAAAAAAAAAAAGAAAGAAAGAAAAAGAACCTCAGAGACATATAAAATACGGCATTTATTTAAAGGTGTTTTTATTATTTTAAAGATTCATTGACAGTAAGATAGGTTCACTTGAGGCAATACCCAGCCTAACTCAAAGAAGATGATGAGCATCAAGAACATCATTATGGAGATTACTTCAAATGTGGAAACAAGCCACTGGGCAAAGTGTCCTCCTTTTGGCCACAGGCAGGCGTCTGCCTAAAAATGGGCTAGCTTGGACACAGGCAGGGTCAATGGCCAAACTCTGCCAAGACACAGTAAACAAGTCTTCAATAGCTCCCATCTAACAAATATGTCTGTCAGATATACTAGTCCAGAAAACTGAAAATGATACTCCAATGTTATAAAGAGTTTTGGCTGATTGTTCAGGCAGCAAACTGTCTCTGTCATTTTTTTTTTTTCACTTTGAATGCTGGTAACCTGTTTCCTGTTTACTCAAGTAATTAATTTTATTTATTCCTTCTCAAGTCTCTGAAGGAGTTGAAGAACAGATAGTTTAGTTTTTCAATGAAGCTTAGTTGTTTAGGGGTTAAGATGTTTTTAGGTCTAGATAGATGTTTTAAGTTGATAGAGATGAGATATGATAGATATTGAGAGACATTCAGAACTTTAGAATCAAAAGATAAGAAAGATGTTTTTTTCAAGGTTGCCAAATACAACTAGCCAAAACACTATGAATGTAACATTTATATAATTTCTGATTATGTCATGGTTCTTTTTTCTGTAGGAAGTTTATTGTACATATATGTAATAATATAAATGTAGATGTAAAAAGAATTAATTTAAAATTTAGAAATAAAAGAAGTGTAAAGTTAAAGATACAGCAAAGAATAAAGAAAAGGCCAACCAATGACCGAACCAACCTGAGACCTACCCCATGGAAGAGAGCCAATCCCTGACACTATTAAGGATATTCTGCTGTACTTTCAGAAGCATTAACTGTCTTCTGAGGGACTTTCATACAGCAGCTGATGGAAACAGATGCAGAGACCCACAGCCAAACAATAGGGGATCTAGTGGAGTCTTGTGGAAGAGTGGGTACAAAGATTAAGGCTGCTTGAGGGATCAAGGACAGCACAAGAAAACCTCCATAGTAAACTAACTCGGACCCATAGGGGCTCACCTAGACTCAACCACCATCCGAATAGCATGCGTGGCCTGGACCTAGGTCCCTGAGACATATGCAGCAGGGTGTAGCTTTATCATCCTGTGGGCCCACTAACAATTGGAGTAGAGGCTGTTTCTTACTCTGTTGCCTGTCTTTGGATCCATTTTCTCTAGGTGAGGTGCCTACTCTGTCTTCAGTAGGAAAGGATGGGCTTACTTCTGCTGTGATTTGATGTGGTTTGATACCCACAAGGGTGTGGGGTCTCAGCTTCTTAGAGTAGGGGAGAAATAAATGATGTGATTTGGAGGAGAGGAAGGAGGGGGTTTTGTTCAGGCTGTAAAGTGATTAAGTGAATTAATTGACTTAGGAAAAAAACAAAGAGCTAGGTCAACATACCTCAACAAGAAAAAACATTTGCAGATAAGTTTGACAACTTGAGTTTAACCCCATGGGATCTACACAGTGGAATGAAAGCATAGACTCCCTCAAATTGTCCTCTGACTTCCAAGTGTAAAATATGGAGTGTGCAAACACACACACACACACACACACACACACACACACACACACACGTCATAAAATATATAAAAACAAAAGAAAAATAAAGAAAATAGAATGCTGTGAGGTGTTAGAAACATTTATTGGGTAATAATTGCAGTTATGTCACAATGTACACATGGTAGACTTTTTATTGTTAATACCAGAGTGGTGATTGGAAAAATCAGATTACAACATGCTGAAGTCTTTCTTTCTCTATGTCCTCCCCTGTACTGGCTTCATTCTCCTGGGACAGGTAAAGGGATTGACAGACTCAAACTGATGGACAATACATGGGCCTCTGTCCAACATTCTTACAAAATATAGGAATTGTTCAGACCTCTTTCCTTTAACTTCTTTCTTGCCATTCGAAAACAAATTTTATCTCCTCTTCTTCAACAACACTTTCTTTTCTTTTCTTTTTTTTTTTAATTAATTTATTCTTGTTACATCTCAATGTTTATCCCATCCCTTGTATCCTCCCATTCCTCCCCCCCCCCCTTTTCCCATTATTCCCCTCCCCTATGACTGTTCCTGAGGGGGATTACGTCCCCCTATATATTCTCATAGGGTATCAAGTCTCTTCTTGGCTACTTGCTGTCCTTCCTCTGAGTGCCACCAGGTCTCCCCCTCCAGGGGACACGGTCAAATGTGAGGCACCAGAGTACGTGAGAAAGTCGTATCACACTCTCCACTCAAGAATAATTAACATGTGTTTTGTTTTGTTATTGTTTTTGTTTTTGACAATGAAACCATCTATCTATGTATTGGTTTTCCTGTCTGGATATAGGCAAAGTCTCCTCTGGCTTGCTATTCTTTGCTGTTTTCCTTGTTGGAGGAAGTCATTGATTACCTATACTCCTAATTAGTCTGAGAATCTACTCCCACTTGTCATCTATTTTGTTTCTTTCTTGGGAACACAGAAATCTCAGTAATGATTACTGAATCTCTGTCCAATGCAAGAACTGTTGCAGTGGCAGAAACTACTAACTCCTAGCGTACTTTAGCATTGTGAAGGGTAAGTCTTTTGGCACATAGTGTCCCCTGGAGAATTACTCTCTGAGCGTGCCAAATCTGAATCAAATCCACAAGTTCATCACCAAGCACGCAGCATCTAAAAATGTCATCATACACAAAAACTTTCTAGTCAGACAAGGTTTGGCTGAGAAAATCAGAATGTAAAGCAATAACAATGTTTCCTGTATATACAATGATGTAGATTTACATGTAGTCTGCCCTAATAAGGAGATTCTAAAATGAACAACACATTCAATAGTCTCAAGGCATGTGAATACCTATGAAGTGCCAAGACAAATAATAATATAATAACAAAGGTCATTATCTTTCCATTTAATTGAGGCTATCCAAAAAATCCTAAATTTTTTATTATATTTTCTCTTTGAAGAAACACGCCTTTAATAATATAATAAAGAAATAAATTTAACAGGGATGAAAACACCAAATTAAGTCTAAAACTGACATATAATCTTACTTTAAGGTAATAATTAAAATTAAACTGGATATAAAATTCATTTAAAAGACTACTTTTTTTCTCTCCAAAACTCCAAAGCACCTTATGACTCACATTAAATGGGTTAATAAGGAATTTTTAAAAACTACAGTGAAATAGAGCACTGAGAAAGGAAAGCCTTATAGTGACCTTTCTTGTAATGCAATGAATAATCTACGATTAAAACTCAATTGACAGTATCAGAGAACATAAACACATGATTGCTTTAATCTTCACAGAACAGTTCACTTTCTTCAGGTGTCACTCACTCTCCAGATTTTATGATAGCAAAGTGGACTTATTTAAGAGAAACATTTAAGCATCTTAAGAAATAAACTATTTAAAACGTTAAGAGTCGGTCCAACACCTGAGCTCCTAGTGAATACCTAGAATCTGCTGATAGATACTATCTCCAAAATGATGCCAATAGATGTGCAAAGTCAGTGAGTCTGGCACACCATAAGAAAGAGATACATTTTATAATTCAAGGTGACTTGATGGAATTAAGAGTCAATACTCAAAGAAAAATCTATGATTGAAAGCAAGAATTTTAAATGGCTCTTCAGCCAAGTTGTTTGATAAAAAAGAAAAATGAAAAAGAAAAAGGATGATTATATAGGCAAGCACAGGAATTTTATTAACCAATTCAGGTCAAAATAAAGGAGATATGCAAATAATTTATGCATTCTCATGAAGCACACTGCAATATGATCCAGTTTAAAGAGTGTAATGCATCATGTATAAATATTTGGAATCTCACTAAAATATAGTTTGGACATTTTGACACACCAGCTAAATTCTGAACTCTAGGCTCTCATTTTGAACAATGGAAAAATAGACATCAGTGTCTTCTCTATCACTACTTGCTTGCTTCTTTTGGCCTGGGAAGCAAGCTTAGGCACTTTCTACTAAAAAGGAAAATGAAACAGAAGCTCCCTAGGGATTTGAAATCTTTCAAGCCCACTCTGGTTTGAATTTTACATTGTTCTCATGGACAAACATGGAAAGGAAGCAATTTGGAACAAGAAATGATCTGAGAAATAATCTTACTCAAGGCTCTCATTTTACAGATGAATAAATTTAGCATCCGCCAGTCCTACAGCAGACACTGTGGGGGCATTATAACTTCACATCTCTCCTGACATAAGAGCCTGTTGCTCATGAGATAGAGTCACTTGGAATCTTAAATCTACCAACATTGGATCACTTTGAATAACCAGATATTCTATTAATACTTCTTGTGGAATAAGTCCCTGGGTCTATTTCCCATCTTGTTTTATGGTATCTTAAAGAGGCGTTCCATATTCCATTGTCCTGATTTTAATCTGAGCAAAACTAAAATGCAAAGAATATTCTTGGGCAACAGACACATGGTATAAGTAGTAACCCGGGCTTCTTCAGTAATGTGTTTGGGAGATATTTGGTTCCTTTCCAGAAACACAGACTAAGACGAGTTGCAGTTATTTTCTTTTGAGAAACAGACAAAGAATAACAAGGTTGCTGCTAAGCCCTCATAACACAAAATCATGATATTTATTGATCCACCTCAAAACTGCTGCAGTTTCCATGTACTAAGGCTTTCAAGCAGCAGAGTACTCTCTGTATATCATACACATTAAGGTTTTATTAAAAATTCAATGAAATATTTATACCTCAGTTATAAATCCCAGATGGGAAGATGAATGCAATCAAGACGTAGTGATTTTCCAATGAGAGCTTTAAACATAGAACATTTTGTTATGGCAGAGGATGCCTTTTAGTCTTTAATAGTACAACAGTTTTTAAGTGACCACTCCTTAGACAAGAAAGACACATACGCATACTCTCCACTCAAATGTGGAGAATGTTCTGACCATTGGCTAGATCTGGGAAGGGGTTTAAAGTTTACTGACTGTATTGTCCTTGGCTGGTGCCTTAGTTTGAGCGGGACCCCTGGGCCCAAATCTGCCTATCATAATGTTCTACTTGTAGGTTTCTAGGACCCTCTGGATCCTTCTACTTTGCTATTCTCCCATGCTTCTCTCATCTAGAGTCCCAATAGGATGTCCTCCCCTCTGTCCCAGTTTCCTGGTAAGTGAAGGCTTTCTCACGTACTTTGGTGCCTCACATTTGACCATGTCCCCTGGAGGGGGAGACCTGGTGGCACTCAGAGGAAGGACAGCAGGTTACCGAGAAGAGACTTGATACCCTATGAGCATATACAGGGGGAGGTAATCCCCCTCAGGAACAGTCATAGGGGAGGGGAATAATGGGAAAATGGGGGAGAGGGAAGAACGGGAGGACACAAGGGATGGGATAACCATTGAGATGTAACAAGAATAAATTAATAATAAAAAATTAAAAAAAAAAAAAAAGTGATTTTCTCAAAAAAAAAAAAAAAAAAAAGAATGACACATACGCATACTCTTTCAACTCTTCTCCAGTACCAGCCCCCACACCAACTGAAGAATAAAGCAGCCTTGTAAGAGAATTCCCACAGGTCCTATTTCAAATTTCACTGGGAAATTAGAAATAGCTCTAAATTTCTCTAGGTAATTTAGAAATAATTTCATAATAATGCATGATAAAATTCATGATGATTTTAAAGTAAAATCCTGTCTATTAAAATTCCCAAGATAACATTTCTTACAGTAATTCCACTATGTAAGCACAAAGGCAATTGTCAGTAATTCCCAAGGATGTCAATATTTGAAGAGAAGGGATATCTCTGTCTCCTCATTCTACGGGCATAGCTGCCCCTTGGTTCATCCTCAGGGATGAATTCCCAAGAGAAAAAAGAAAAAAGCAACCATGACTTGGATTCCATCCACAGCATCATGTCCCCGAGAAGAGTTACTACTGATTCAGTTATGGTTTAAATTTTACAAAGAAGACTGTATCTTTCTAGAATGTCTTTATAAAATTTGAGAATTTTTATGTGCAGACCTAAGTACTAATAAAAGTCTTATATAAAAAGTATCTCCAAACATGCTTTTTCTTTACAATAAACATCAGTGTTTGATCTAAGACAGTTTTAGCCAGGTTTTCTTTAAGTGCTTTTAACAGTATTCAGTGGAAAGGACACTGTGATAAACATAACAGAGCCTAAAAGAAGAGCAGTGAAGAGACACCTTTGCCAAGTTGCTGGACCTTAAGTTTCATCATGAAATTCAAGTTTACTACATTGCCATCAAATCCTTCTTTAAGAAGAGCAGGACTTGTGTAGCCAAGCATGATCTTGCAAACTAAACAAACTAAACAAAAATGCTTTGCAGCCAGTTTCTTTCCCTTATCTTTTATAATTTTTAAATGTTAGTAGTTATCTAATAGAAATGATGCTCTGACTTACCACTGTTCTTAAATAATTTATAATACCATTTAAAAGTTTTATAAATTCAGACAGAAAAAAATTCTCATATAAACAATTTGAAAAATTATCATTAAGAATTTCCCTTATGTATTAATGTAAATGTAATATCTTTTAAAATTTTTAATATCATCAGGTTATAAACCCCTCTTATTTTCTTCTGTAATACAATTCTTCTTTTATGTATATCTTTATAACAGTTTCTTCATATTTTGGAAGTTATTCACAATAGTTTTCATACTATTAGTCTGCTTTTGCATTCATTGGTCAAGCCCAAGTAGAAAAGTTGGGCTGTTTTGGGAGTCAAAACTTGATCTGGACCAGTAGTCTGCATTTAGCAACACACAATAGTTTCATAGGTCGCATTCAAAGATTGTCTTGAAGAATATCACTTATCCTTTTTGTTACTTTAATTCTCTCCTTAGTTTTTATTTGTTCAAGTTTAGAGCAGCATAAAACAATGAGCAAGGAGATAATCTTATGAACTATCAGTAAAGATACTCTTCCTCATCGTAGACCCATATGAAGTGGAGAAAGACAAATGTGGAAGTGAAAATTTAAGTAACATCAATTTTAGTTTCATAATTTAAAATTCGCACCTAGTAGAAATAGATGAGATTAAAGGAAAACTTCAAACAAAGCCACAATTTCTTAAGTGTTTTCATCTTCACATTTTCTAGAAAATAGGATCAGCTGTGATCAAGAGCAAGGGCCTCAGATTTTCCTGCCACAACAGTCACCCACAGCATAGCGAGTGTAGCCCTGCCTGTGCCTCAAAGAGACCAACATGTCCTAGATATCATCCACTCAGTTGGCCTTCCTGAGTTTCTCCATTTCCTTCCAACCTGTGCTGCAAATTAGGCTGATTTCATTTCCAGGCTTGTCTTTCCAGCCAGACTCTTCACGAATTAATTCTAGACACAACAGTGTTGTAACTAAGACCTGAGACCGAACCTGGAATTGGTGAGTAAAATGCATAGGAATTCCAACATTCTGTTCCTCTTTGCTCTCCCCACTCCTGAAAACAAGGAAGTCCTTTAAACACTTTCCTTCAATGCTGGCATGGAATAAGTCTTTAGAATTCCTCTAACAGATGAAATCATAACTTCTAATATAACTCAGATCAGTATTTCTTAAAGCTGATTGTCTTTGACACGTTTGTTATTTTTTGATTGCCCTGCTAGATATCTTCATTACTCTACTAATTATTTCAAGTGTAGCAGAACTCTTTAATCTAAAGAAAACTATGCTTGCTGCCTCACATATAATTCTGCAGAGGCCACTGTAAAGAAATGTATATTTGCTTGCAGAAGGCCTGATTGTCATTTGTTTAGCTTATGGGTTGATGAAGATTTAGAGTAGAAAGCCATGCCTGCAGTCATTGCTCAGAAGCCAATATGTCAGAAATTTGCTGGGAAACTTGGCTATTAGAATAACCTGTATTTTCCTGAATACTTTCCAAAATTTAGATAAATTGCTATTTAAAAGAAAGCCTTGGTACACAGGCATGGACCACTGACTTCTTTCTTAAATTTTTCTTTATTAAATACACATACTAAAAATGCAATTTTGTTTAAATATGCATGAGGAACACAGATAAATATGATTTTGTCAGCATTGTCCAACTAAATGAAGATAATGGGGCTTTTTCATTGAGTTCTGTGTACTTTTTGTAACTATTTTCCAATGACTTCAAACTCCAAACCATGGAGAAAACTGCACAAATCAGAATAGTACATAAAAAACTTGATACAATCTTAACCAAAAGTTGGTGTTGGATGCAATCAATAGCAATTGAACAATGAAAATAAACACTAGTATTCATATAAGCCAAAAGACAATGAGATAACTTTTCATTAGGAGACCTAGGATGATCCAGGCATATCCTTGGGCAAGCCTTAAAATATATAAAGCTTGAGCAGCAGACATGTCAGTGGGTAGCATCCTAGCTGAAGAAAGAAACATAAATGTTTAAAGTAAAATGAAATGCACATAAAGTGAACACTCCAGTGTAGACTTCTAAGCCTGCCATCTGTCATTGCTTGGTCAGCTATTGCTATGGCCAAAGCAATACTCCCTAAAACTCGGTTGCTTAAAAGAAAATTTTATTGCTTGAGGTCTATCAGGGTTTCATTGCATCTGGAATAGAAAAATGTCCTAAGAACAACCAGTATAGGCTCTAGGTCTCTCAATAGGTTACAATCAAGAAATGTCTCAAGCTGGAAATTGGAGTAACGAGCCAGGGATTCTGTTAGTCACTAATATAATAACTAGGTATTTAAATATATGATTCTATAGGGGAATTATTATTCTAGCCACCACAGCACTCAGAGGTATTCCTCTTCTCTTGCAATGGCAGGTCTTTATCCACTCTCCACATAGGCTAATTTAGTCTTTCACATACTTTGCTGGTCACTGGGTAATCAAGGGATTTTCAGTGTACCTTATGGCTTAAAAAGCAATGGATTCAGGCAACTGTGTGGGTATTGAATCACTTCATGTGACTTAGTCAGGGAGTCAGAAACACTGCAATACTCCTGCATAGAAGCAGGCCAAATACAAGCATTGCATCATATAAGAAAAACTGGACATTGCTCCTCATTTTGTGCCTGGTATATTTTACTTAGGCTAATGATTTCAGAGTGCTTCAGTGTTAGAACATATGTAAATGTTGTCATTTTTTCCTTTTTTGCTTTGTTTTTTTGAGACTGGGTTTCTCTGTGTAGCCTTGGACTCGCTTTGTAGACCAGTCTGGCCATAAAGAGAACCGCCTTCTTGCTGTCCCCCAAAGAGTGCTGGGATTGCAGGCATGAACCACTGTGCCCACCCAGCATGTCCAATTTGTATTTTTTAAAGTAATCCCAGCATTCAGAGTTTTATGTTTAATATAAGAAATAAGACACCAGGCAGCAGGTATTATATCATATAAGGTTTATTAAGTGAGCATGGGGAGAGAAGGAAATGGGGGAGTGGTAACTGAGAGAGTGAGAGAGAGTGAGAGAGAGAGAGTCAGAGAGAGAGAGAGAGAGAGAGAGAGAGAGAGAGAGAGAGAGAGAGAGAGAGACAGAGACAGAGACAAAGACACAGACACAGAGACACAGAGACAGAAGAAGAAAGACATAAGAGGAGAGGTGAGGTAGGTCTGTCTGTTTACATACTACACAGGGCCATGACCCTGTGGCAGGTAGGCAAAGACATCACAGGTAGGCATACTGAAGCAGAATCCTAACCCAGAGAGACAGAGGCAAGTGGACCTCTGTGAGTTTGAGGCAAGCCTGGTTTGCAAAGTGAGTCCATGGCAGTGAAGGCTACACAGAGAAACCCTGTCTCAAAAACTAAAAAACTAACCAAAACATAATTGTTGTTGGCATGGTTATAGTGTCACATGCCAGTAGGATTTGCTGAAGGATGCAGAGACGCATAGATCACCAGTTTGAGACCAGCCTGGGCTACACATTTTTGCTGAGCAGTGGTGAAACATGCCTTTAATCTCAGAACTCTGCAAGTAGAGGCAGGTGGATCTCTGAGTTTGAAGATAGGCTTATCTACAGAGCAAGTTCCAGGACAGCCAAGGTTACACAGAAAAACCCTATCCAGAAAACAAAACAAACAAAAAGTGTTATTGGAAAATATTCATTGAATTTATGTGTTGCATTCTGTTTATATTTTTACTATGGGTGGGCATTTACATAGATTCTTCCTTTTGGCTGCAATAATTAATTAATGCTGCTGTAAATATGGATGAGGTTCAGTGGTACCTGTCTTTAAAACTTTTGAGGCGATTTAGTAGATTGTTTTATAAGCATATTCCCACCTGACTATCTGATCATCATTTAAGCCACTCTATACCTTAGGTTTTAATTTTGAAAACCTTGAATTATTAACTTCTTTGTCTCGAGATCTTAGAGACATGGGATCAAAGACATTAGATTTGAACAGTAACCAATTAGAGATAGTCCACAGCATAAGACAGAACGTTAAGTGCAACTTTTTTTCCAGAACAATATTTTTATTTATTCCCTGGGAGTTCCACATCATACAACCCCCTTATCACATTTGCTCTTCAGTCTTTTCTTCTCCACTCCTTGTTACCTCACAACCAGGACAAAAAAAAAAAAAGCATTATCAATATACTCACTGGGACCTTACCAAATTCTCAGTGTTCCTGTCTAGGATGCTATGGGGTTGTCACAGAAGTTTTCTATGCCCTTCTTACCCAACTGCACATGTGCATTCATTTATATCACTGTAAAAGTAGCTTGTTCATTCTTATGGACAGTAGGAGCATAGATTATGGGCTATCACATGGTTTCTGGTGTCAACAGAGACCACAAACATGACTCCCAGTTGCAATAGGGCCATGAACCTGGATAAGGCCCTCAGTTGCAGCTGGGATCACAGACATCAACATGGCTTCAGCCACAGCATAAAAGATGGTCCTACACTCAACATTTAGGTGGAAACATGAACCAGGAACATGAATACCTCCTCAGGCTTTGGGATCCTGCTGGTGGAATATCCAGAAAGCTAACTGAGATGAGTCTACTACTATGGCTTCCCTTTCTTATCCAGGTTATCCCCCTGATCTGGGACCCCAGATCTTCTAAGGAGAGTCACATAACACTCAGGGAAGATTATAGGCCCAATCCTTTTCTGACAAGAAAACTGGTTTAGCTAAGACCTGGGGATTCCTAGAGTGCCCCACCCTATGCTAAGAAGATCCTAACCTTAAGCAAATGACCTTTAATTATACCTAGAAATTCTTCAGCCACCCATAGGGTATTTAAGTAGTGTGTTTTCCTTCTTGTGATAGGACCACATGCATTAGCAAGTAAATGAGATATTGTAGCACCACATGTACATTAAGTAATCTGGCACTCCTAGTCCCAGTGAATCAGACACCTTCAACAACAAACACCTCCCTACTACCCAACATTTATAAATAAAGGCTGGCTGTCATGGTGGCTTGAGAGTGTTCACCATTCCTCCACTATGACCATCTGAAACTCCATTAATTCTGAGGAAGAACTGCCATTGGATATCAGGTGGTCAAGCAGCAACGACAGAACTGCCTTTACAGCAGCTACCTCAGTGCTGGACACCTGCAAAGCCCAGGCCTGAGTCTTACTAGACCTGCCTGCCAGCAGGTTTCAAAGAACCACCTGCTTTCTCTGTTGTACTTAGCACAACAGCTAGACAAAGGATTTTAACACTTTGGTATCCTCTCTAGCTTGTAGAGTAGCTGAGTCTCCATTGCCATGTGATAGCAGCAATTTCATTCTCAAAGAACTAAACTGTAACACCTCCCCCAGTAAGCCGGGACCTAGGCCTCATGCCTCACCTTGACACTCTAAGCTGCTATTCTACAAGAAACATGACCTTCGGAACCTCAGATCTTAATGTCCTTCTGTTCTCCTCTGGGAGCTAGCAGTGCCTAGACCAACCCAGCAGATGCTGAAGGTCATCAGGCCATGGCATAGGCCAGGAACATCTGCTACCCCTCAGGCAAGAACACAGTTCTCTGACTGAGCCCACATCAGCCCACTGATGTACACATGGCCTCTAGAGCATTATAGGACATGGTTGTCCTTTGAGGAGGGCTGATCTAGAAGATGGACTATTCCTCATCACCAGCCTCCATCATTGCCAAGATCCAGAGTGATCTGCTTGTGGTAGGGGCTCAATCTACATCTGTTTCTACTCTGAGATTCAGCACAATATTCCATCCACTCCATTGGGCACCATGATCCACCATGGATCTCAGCCCTCTGTCTTACCCATCACCACTGTCCCATTATCAGTTCCCCTCTAGGCCTTTTGCACCATTCCACTCCTCCATCACTTCCATCTTACCATCACCCATTCTCTCCTCTCAGTGGCACCAACCACAAAGTGGGCAGGTGGCATGTATGCAGGGTGTGGGGGCATGTCCCTTAGCTCTTTGTCAAATCCTTTTTATTTTGAAATCTGAATGTAGGACCGTCATTACAGGTAGATCCATGTAAAAATGTCTTTTATTCACCAGATGCAATTGTTGTTTTGGAGGCTTGCTACCTCCATCTGCTAACCTAAGATTAGACTTGGAAGCTTCTAGCCTTTGTACAATCTAATCTAGGCCTAGAATGTTTCAGCCTCTGAGACTGTTGAATAAGCTCACCCTTTCTAGCTCTTTCTCAACTCTGGCTGACTGGTAGAACTCAGCTATTCTGGCTCAAACTCCTCTCCAAGCTGACTGATTCAAACTGCCTTCTCTTACTTTTCAATGAATTCCTCTGCTTGGCCTCAAACCAACTCTAGCAATCTGTTCTAATATTCTGGCCCCTTATTCCCAGCTGTGTCTAGCTTGTTCTCTCTTCTACCTCTCTCTGTGAAGCTCTCCCAGTAAAACTGTCTCCTCTCTCCTACACTGCTCTCTCTTAAGCTACTTATCTTCCTCTCTTGAGAGAGTTGGGCATATCCTATTTTGTTAAATCTTTCTCTAATTTGTCACTTTTTCTGCCTCCCAATTAGAGATTACTTTCAAATATGGCTGCTTCCTTCCACCAATTAACATTAAGGTCATGGTTTGGGATTAAAGGTGAGTGCTAAGGTTGTGTCTAGATTCCAGCCAGAGCACATAGACCTAGATAGTCTTTGGGGGTAATCAGAGCAGCCACATTGCTAGATTAAAATCCCACTAGAGATCCACAAGAAGTATATGTTTCCATAAATTCAGCCAAATGACTTCACTTTCAGGAGTTCACATCTTAAATTCTGGTTTAATTCTTTGATAGAGGTTGAAGAAAAGAAAGGGGATGTATGGAAAGTCAATATAGACCATATTTCCTGATTGGCTTTAAATAGTAAGGTTTTCTAGAAATGGAATTATGATGTGAAATATGTTTATGCTATACAAATTAAAATGCACATTATAATTTGCTGTACTTAGCCTAATCACTTTTATTTAGGATCTACAAAATTGTATCAAATACAAGTACTCTGAATTAAAGTGTATACTAGAATTGAATTCAACCGCTAGTGGCCACATATTTTATTTAAAAAAATTAGAGCCAAATATTGTAGTCTAAGAAATTAAGGAGAAACTATCATGCCAGTTCTAGGAAAATACAGATAACAAACTGCACATAAACTGAACATAAATCAATATAAACTACTGTAAAACATCACATTGTAAAGATCTATATCTCAAAAAATTCAAAACACTTTTCTTTCTCTTCTTCCCTTTCTCCCCACTTCCCTTCCTTTCCCTTTCCCCTTCCCTTTTCTTTATTTCTTTTTGTTTTTCTTTAAGTGGAGTTTCTTGTATTTCTCAGGTTTGCCTCAAACTCTTAGGCTCAATTTATCCCACAGTGGCCTCACAAAGACCTGGGACAACAGACATGTGCTCTGAGCCCTTACTCAAATTCAGGAATTTTGTTTCACATATAAAATAAAAGAATGATGTGTGAAAAAGGTAGCATGTGCTTTTTATCATAGTTTCTGATTAAGGAACAATGTCTTCAAGGAGGGTTACATGATGCTGAGCTTGTTCTCTCACTTTCCTGGCTATCTTGATCAAAGCACTATTCCAGAAACGCATAAATTAAGGAGAGGTGGTACCTATAAACATGCTTGCTTCTCACTCATGTTAGCTTTCTACACATTTATGTGTATTTTTTTTAAACTTTATCCATATTCTAGAACATATTCCTTCTTAAAACACAAGAATCAATCAACACTACATGAATAAATTGATTATTCATTAAAATAGATATTTTATCCCTAAGCGTTTCAGGAAACAAAACTCTTTGAATATCTGCTAATGCAAAGTGATTGGAAAATTATGATACCTGAGCAAACTAAAATATTAAGAGGTCATTATAATGTGGCTACTCAGTCATAAAGCATACAGTCATACTGCTTACTGGAAAAAAATGGATACAATTGGAGAGCATCATATTACAAGAAAGAAGCCAGGCTCTGTGATGAAAAAATCATACGTTTTCCATTATGTACAAATATTAGGTTATACGTGGATACATATGAGAGGAAAAGCAAGCAGGAAGGAAAGTGAGGAGCAGCTGAGGAAAAGGAGAGAAGATGAGGGGGTGGCCAAAGTCCATGACATACTTGGATCAAAAATGTCTTTAGTATAATATAGTATCTATCAAAATTAAAGTTGAGGATAAAATATAAAAGAATTGAGGTTTTGAAAAATGAACAAAAGTCCCACTGACAGACATGGGAAACCACTCATGTCCCTGTTATTTAGAGTATTTCAAAGATTTCCCAAACAATATATGCTGCTTCTGTTGCCGTCATTGCCTCCCAGAAATTGGAGGTAAATTCTACTGCTGAAAACACATTACACTTCAGATAGAGGATGTGGAGGAATCCAGCTGGATCTGATCTGGAAGCTATCTCCCTGAAAACTAGCTCTCATAGTATCTGAAGGAGTTATGAAAATGGACAAGAGAGTAAAGCAGTCAGTAGCTGTACCCTGCTATAATGTCTACAAATAGCACTAATGACCAGGACAGCAGGAGAGCCCAAAAGGTACCATGATGTCATTTATATACTAGGGATAAGCAACAGCCATCTAATTATATCTAAGGCCTGCTAACTGTAGGGAATTCATGCCTGCTACTGGAAACCTAGCCCATTCCCTATAGCTGATGAGGCCAAGGACTCTAGATGACGACTTATTATTGCCACCTCACTAAACCGGTATAATTTCTTACTATATTCTAAATACTTATTCTTACAAACACCGATAAGTATAGCTCTCACATCTAAGAAAGTGTTTTGGGTTGTTTGTTTTTGTTTTGTTCTATTCATTTTCATTTTTAAAAGAGACGATTATAAAGCAGACCAGACTATTACAAGGCTGCTGGGCTACCTTGTCTGGCCTCAGTGGGATAGGGTTCAGTTGGTCCTGCTATTACTTGATGTACCAAGGTGGATTGGTACCCATGTTAGGCCTTCCCTTTTCTGAGGACAACAAGGGAGGGGATGGAACAAGGGGGTTTGAGGGAGAGAATGACAGGAGAGAAGGGACAAAGGCTGCTGTGATCAGGCTGTAATATGAATAAATAAATGAAAAAACAGAAAACAAAAAGCCACTAATGATCAAAATGAGTAGAACTGTAGGTGGCCTAGCTCCAGGTGATACTTTGACAACATAACTCCTACACTCAAGGCTCTTGGATCATTTTAGAGGAGGAAAATTGGAAGATATTGAGAAGAAATGCCCCAAAATGGAAAAATCCTCTGTAAGATAAGGTCTTCTATCTGGAAATTGTACCCAGAAAATTTCAACAATATGATTGCCTAAACAAAACCTAAAACCTAAATATGATAATACCAGTTGACATGCAAGTATAGATGCAGGGGCAGAAGAGGGATTCTCAAATAGCTTAATCCCTAGAAGAATAGACAATTAAATATTGATGACAGAAGGGGAATGAGTCTTCACCAGTGACAAAGTCCAAATATACAGGACAATCCAAAAAGTCCAGTCCTGAACAAATGAGCAACAGTAATTAATCTCAGGAGGACATATTTACAACCTGGCACCTATTATAATTAAAGAATAAGAGGCCATGACATTGAGGAGGAATGGGAGAGTTATGTGAAGAATTAGAAGGAGAAAGAAAGAGTAATGTAAAGGTTCATGCATTAAATTCTCAAAAGATAAATAATTCTAAAAAAACAATGGGTATAATTGTCCAAATGTGAGGCACAGTAAATGAGGGGTTTTCAACCTCTGGCAACAGTTAAGACCACTCACTAGATGTTCTTCCAGAGGTCTTGTGTTTTATTATCAGCACACATACCATATGTAACTCAAGTCCAAGGAGATTGATTCACTGTACCCTCCTGGCCTTCACAGGCACTAGACATCCATGCAGGCAAAATAGCCATACATAGAAGATTTTAAAAAAAAGAAATATAACATTAATTATAAATAAATGTCTCTCATTCTGTTTTTAAATATGTGTATGTGTATAGATACACATAATGACCTGAATCATATTACTTCAGATGTAATTGGATATAATTTTCCATAAATATCTCTTACTGAGGTAATTAAATACAATTCTTATAGCACTTGCTGCATATTATGCCATGTAACAAATTTTAACATGTAAGAGTAATACATTAAAGGCTGTGGGCATAATTCAGTGGCAGAATGCTTACATTGCATGTAATTCAAGGATGTCAAAATTCACTCAAGTTGGTATTTAAACTTGGCAATATTGTGGACATGGTTCTGACTATAGATTCAGGAAGGACAGATACATAAGTAAAGCATTATGTACTCTTCCTTCTTAGCTAAGAACACTCTCCAGGGCCAGACTTAGTTTAATAGAGTACCTAAATGGGGCCCTGAGAAGCCCTTGTGTGAAGTTGTGCAAATAAACATTGGATTTTGTTAGAGACTCTAAGATATTAGAGATGCCAGAACAGTGGGATCTATGCCAAGAAGATATCCACACAAAGAGAGGAACCTCCCAAAAGAGAGAAGTGTGTTTCAGGCAACAGTTCTAGAAAAAAAGATTCTTGGAAGCCTGCTGACTTCAGAAATGGAACTACAAGATTTGGAGTTAGCTCTACTGGGTTTCTGTCTTTGGTCTTATATTTCTTCTCAAGCTCTGATTATTCCATTTGGAGTGATGATGGTAATGTATGGTCAGAACATTTGTGTGTTGTAAGTATATCATTTGTAGGGCATTACAATTATGAGAGTGTGTAGAGTCTCAGAAAAGATGGACTTTGGACTTTAAACTGTCTTGAGAATATGTAAGATTAAACACACTTTTGAAGTAGGACTAAATGCAATTTTTAATTTGATATAAACATGAACCTATAAGAGTAAATGTGTAGGCTTAAAGGTTTAAGAATGCTCAGGCATTATAAACCTTCTATTATGCATGATCTATACATCTAAGTATATTTATACTTACATTATATATGACTATGTCAAAGCATAAAATTTCTTGGTATAACTATAACCAAACACATGAAAGACTTGTATGAAAAAAATTTCAAGTAACTAAAGAAAGAAATTGAAGAAGATATCAGAAGATGGAAAGAGCTCCCATGGTCACGGATCAGGAGGATCAATATAGTAAAACTGGCCATCTTACCAAAAGCAATTTACAAATTCAATGCAATTCCCATCAAAATTCCTACACAATTCTTTACAGACCTTGAAAAATCAATTCTCAAAGTCATATGGAAAAACAAAAAACTCCAGAATAGTTAAAACAATCCTATACAATAAAAGATTTTCTGGAGGAATCTCCATCACAGATCTAAAGCTGTACTATAGAGAAGTAATAATAAAAACAGCATGGTACTGGTACAAAAATAGGCTGGTTAATCAATGGAATAGAATTGGAGACCCAGAATTAAACCCACACACCTATGGACACTTGAATCTTTACAAAGAAGCCAATCCATACAATGGAAAAAAGATAGCTTCTTCAACAAATGTTACTGGTTTAACTGGATGTCTATATATAAAAATGCAAATAGATCCGTATTTATCACCCTGCACAAAACTCAAGTCCAAGTGGATTAAAGACACACTAAATCTGTTAGAAGAGAAAGTGAGCAAGAACCTTGAACTCATTGGCACAGGAGACCATGTCCTGAACTAAACACCAATAGCTCAAGGTCTAAGGTCAACAATTAATAAATAGGACATCATAAAACTGAAAAGCTTCTGTAAGGCAAAGGACACTCTCAACATAACAAAATGACAGCCTACAGACTGCAAAAAGCTCTTCACCAACCCTACATCCAATAAAGGTCTAATATCCAAAATATATCAGGAAATTAAACAACACCAAATCAAATAACCCAGTTAAAAATGGGGTACAGTGCTAAACTGAGAATTCTCATCAGAGGAATATCGAATGGCTGAGAAACACTTAAAGAAATTCTAAGCATCCTTCGCCATCAGGGAAATGCAAATCAAAATGACTCTGAGATTTCGTCTTACACCTCTTAGAATGACTAAGATAAAAAACTCAAGTGACAGCACATGCTGGCAAGGATGTAGAGAAAGGGGAAAACTCCATTTGTGGTAGGAGTATCAACTTGTACAACCACTTTAGAAATCCATCTGGTGCTTTCTCAGAAAATTGTGAATATGGCTACCTCAATACCCAACTATGACACTCTTTGTCATATATCTGAAAGATGCTTCACCATACAACAAGGACATTTGCTCAACTATGTTCATAACAGCTTTATTTGTAATAGCCAGAATCTTGAAACAATCTAGATGTTCCTTAACCAAAGGAGGATAGAGAAACTCTGGTACATTTACACAATGTAATATTATTCAGTTATCAAAAAACAAGGAAATCTTGAAATTTGCAGGCCCATGTACGGAACTAGAAATGATCATCCTGAGTGTGATGATCCAGAATCAGAAAGACACACATGGCATATACTCACTTAAATAGGGATATTAGCCCAATATAGATGTCTTCTGAGAGATTCTACAAAGTTGGGGACTGGGACAGATACTGGGACGTGCAGCTATATTCTGGGTGAAGAGCTACAAATTGTATGGAAGAGATGGGGGAGCTCCATAAAGAGACTCTCAAGGCTGGTGGATCTGGACACAGGGGGTCCTGCACAAATTGATGCACCAACCATGGACTGTAGAGGAGAAGCCCTGTGGGAGCATAGAGGAAGGGGATGCAGGCTATCCAGATGAGACATTATAGGCTATGGTCGGAAGGTAGGGGAAAAGGACCCTCTGTCACAGGTCTAGGGGATGGGAATAGAATGGAAAATGGAGGAAGGAAGGGTGGGAACAAGAACATAAGAGCAAGGGGATTACAATCAGGATGTAATGTGAATATCTATCATAATAATAAAACACATAAAAATAAATAAATATTTACATTTATAAGTAAAAAAGGAGGAAAGGGCCTAGTGTGTGAGAGGGTACAAGAGAGGTAAATAGATATAGCCCTAATTTTTACATTGATATGAAATATAAAAGCAGCAATATGACGGAAATACCCAGTGGTTAGACAAGTGACAGGACACAATATGAACAAAGTACAATTACAAGTATATATGAAAATGCCATAATGAAATCTATTATTTCATACTCACTAATAAGTTAATTTGGGGGGATGTAGATTGCTCAGCATTTAAAGGTATGAAGTGCTCTTATAGAGGATCTGAGTTCAGTTCCTAGCACTGATGTCAGATGGCTTAAAGCACCTGTAACTCAAGCCCTAGGGGTTCTCCTGCCTTCTTCTGTCCTTCTGACATCCTCACTCAAGTGTAAGCTCCCACACACAAATATAAAAAAATATGCATAATTGAAGTTAATCTTTTTCAAAATAACAATCTTTATTGTCTAAAAAATATGGCATTCCATTTCAGATTATTTGGTGTGCTATAAAATATGGAGGGACTCTTGTCATTTAAAAAAACATACGAATCTGCCCTAGTTTTATTCATGTTACTGTGGTACAATTGTCTATAAAAACAACTTAGTGAGGAAGTATTTATTTGGCTTACAATTTCAGGATATACTATATCATTTCAGTGAAGTCATGGCAGGAATTCAGGTAGCTTGACATATATACTCACAGTCAAGGGAAAACCATAATGAACTGACTTCCAGATTGCTCCGCTATCTTTCTTATACATTTTAGAAAAATGGTGCCACCCACATTGGACTAGGTCATTTAATGATCAAGATAATCCTTCACAGTCATTCCCATGGTCCAGCCTGGTCTTAATAATTATTTGATAAGAGTATCTTTTTCAGGGAATCCAAGGACTATACATGCAGTAAACTTCAAACCCCTACCCAGATCTACCCAATGGACAGGACATTCTTCACAGTTGAGTGGAGAGTGGGGCCTGACTTTCACATGAACTCTGGTGCCCCATATTTGACCACGTCCCCTGGATGGGGAGGCCTGGTGGCACTCAGAGGAAGGATAGCAGGCTACCAAGAGGAGACTTGATACCCTATGAGCATATACAGGGGGAAGAGGTCCCCCTCAGTCACAGTCATAGGGAAAGGGAGTAAGGGGAAAATGGGAGGGAGGAAGGAATGGGAGGACACAGGGATGGGATAACAATTGAGATGTAATATGAATAAATTAATAAAATATATCTAAAAAACAAAACAATAAAGGGGAGAGAGAAATGTCAGCTGCCTGGGGCTGGTAGTGGGTGTGGTGGTGGGGAGATAGTAAAATTAAAGTCAAAACATACCAAGTTAATGTTATATGGAAAAGTTAAGTCCTGGTAACCTACTACGCAGCCTAGTAACTGGAGCTAATAAGGATGTATATTTTAAAGCAGCCAAATTAGGATTTTAAAGCATAAACTTATCATTTTATATAAATATAAAAATTGTGTTTATAAATTAGACATAACCAATATACTAGTTAGTCTGACTTAATGCTTTGAAAATATCTAACCTGTTATTGAAATATATTGTACTCCTGCAATTGTTTGTTATTGTTTTTAAACATGGTCAGTAAAGAACTTTATATGTGTTGCCTAGATATAGTGTCATTATAGAACTTGGACCTTGTATATCCTAATATGCTACTATAATTTTCAAGGTCTTCATTAATATAGGAAGGTCTAACCTTGTAAAAATCTCCTGTTTCAGATAAGAAGAAAAGCTGTGTGACAGCTGCATTTACTTCATATGGACTTTTTTATGTATACACTCAAAAATCAGACAAAAAAGTTTCAGCTACAGAAGAAACCCATGAAAGGGATTTTACATTTTTATATATGAGATTGTGAAGCATGTAATGTTTCTGTTCGTGTAAATGAACTTTTATGTAAGTATATAGGACATTTTCTCAGTTTCTTGGGTCATTAGACTCTATGCTAAAATTTAAATCATCTTAGAAAAATGCACACATTGGTCTTTGAGGGATAAGGTGCATGGGCCACTTGAAGCTCTTTACTGACAATGGCAAAGGAAATCAATATTAACCAAGGTAGAATGTTCAGGAAGAATGTAAAGACAGAAAACTGCTAAGCTAGCCATCATCACTTAAGTTCCACAATTCTTACACAAATTGGGGAGGGGGGGCAAGGGTTTTTATGAACAAGATTTTCACAGTATCACCAGTACTCAAATCAGTCTAAATCTGTGTGAGAGATGAAAACCATGGACAACGCAAGCATTCAGCTTGCAGGATATATTTCCTCTTTCCCTGTTCCATTTAAGAAACAATTCAAAAGATGATTATTAATCCTAGTGGAAGGAAAGACTCCTTGAAAATGATACTATCATTTTTAAATATCTTTGCACAAAAGCAGAGTTAAATAAATCCAGAGACACCAGGGCTTCTTGAAAATGCAGCCGGAGTTTCCTTGTATAAGGTAGTACTGAGTAGAAGAAGGGTGCATGGTGGTATCATGTGAGTCGTGTTTAGTTGACAAATAGTAAGAGGCATACAAATGTGTGAATATCAAGGTTTTTATTATATTGTCACTATGAATAATATGGATTTTATTGAGCATAAAATTTAAATCAAATGTTTGTACACCACTGACAGAGAAACTAATACCCCATAGGAAGTGACAATTCAGTGACTAAAGAAGTAAATGTTTACAAATAAGTTGAAAACTAATGTATACTTCAGTGGGTGTATTCATTTATAGTCTGTGGTGGCCACTTTCTGAGATCTCTAGGAGGCTAGTGAGGAGAGTGTAATATTATATTTCAAGTGCTGTTTGCCTTTACTGCTTTTCTTCAGGCATGGTGAATACCAACTTACTTCTGTGAAACTTGGAGCTGTCTTCAACTAAGAGGGAAATCACTTAGCATTTTAATAAATTATCTTAGTCAGCATAGACTGTAATAACAGCATGACAAGCTGGGCAGCACAAACAATGCATGTTTATTTTTTTCTCAGTTAAAGAAGCTGAGAACTCCTAGATCAAGGTCTATTGAGGTAGGATTCTTATAAGGGCTGTCTTCTCGACTTGCAGAGGCCTTCCCCTTTCCGTCTCATGCTCTTAGGAGAGAAAGATACAAAGACACACACACACACACACACACACACACACACACACACACACAGAGGAACAGAGGGAGGGAGGGAGAGAGGGAGGTAAAAGAGGACCATTTTTACCAGATCAGTGTTCACCCCTTAATTGACTTTATTTCTAAGGGTACTTAGAAGTTAAATATTTAACATATCAATTTTGTAAGAGACACAACTTTTCATAGATTCTTTGACCAACTGTTTTACTTTCTTCTATTATTCCTAGAATTAATATGAGAACTATTTATATCACCTTCATTTTATAAATTGAACTGAAGTTTTCAAATATGAACTTGACAGAATGTGCATGGAATTAATTAATGAAAAAATTGTTTTCCAGTTTGTAAATATAACTAAACACCAGGGATTACTGACTTTGATATACGCTTATGTATTGTTAATTTGGTCCATATGCTATATATTTTGATTTCTAGCAATATTATCTCACTCAATCTTAGCTTATATAACCACCCCCAAATCACAGATTGTTTGCTAGTTTTTGAATAGAAAGCAACAGTGTCAGAAGAGTCCACCCAGTTTTTGTTGTATCTCCATAAGAACAAAAGTAGAGAAATAGGTGCACATTCACAAGCATACTATTTGGAAAACATCAGTTAATCTTATTCCAGGATGTAGTAAAGGTCTTAGAAAGGTACTAAGTAGATGGTGAAGGGATGTTATACACACACAGAAGACATTAACTTGGTAAGTGTCTGTAGTCTCTAGGATTATTATTGCTTTGATGGAGCATGATGACCAAAATTAACTTGGAGAGGGAAAAGTTTATTTGGATTACATAGCCTCAATCACAGCCCATTGAGGAAAGCTGAAATAGGAACTCAAACTAGACAGGAACCTTGAGGCAGGGGCTCATGCAGTGACTGTGGAGGGGTGCTGCTTACAGCTTGCTTCTCATGGCTTGTTCAGCATGCTTCCTTGTAGAACCCAGGCTTTCTTAAAGAGCTCACAACTCAGGATCACCCACAATGGGCTGGGCCCTCCTTCATCAATCATTAATTAAGAAAATGACCTACTTACACCCTACTCTTACGGAGGCATTTTCTCAATCAAGGTTCCCTGCTCTAAGTTGCCTCTACATTGTGTCAAGTTGATATGTGATGGTGAGGCCCCAGCCCTGCAAGTGGTGGGGACAAACCCTCCCCACAACCTGCCCTCTAAGACTCAAATGCAGGGCTTTTCAAGATGGCGGCGAGCAGTGTGGACCGCCTTTGGAGGCTCCAGTGAACAATTCAGGGAATTGCTGATTTCTGAGCCAGGAACACCGAGGGCCGAACATCACGGCAGCGAGAGTGCTCCACGGTTCGGAGGGACCAGGGTGCGGAGGACCTGCGTGCCCCTGCACACGGGAGGAGCGTGGATTTTCTCTGATCGGAGTGGCAGTGGCAGAGGCAGCAGCACCAGTGGCACCAGCAGCGGTGGCTGAGGTTTGCAGCTCATAGCCTTCCGGTGGAGGCGATTGGTGTGGTGGCTGGTGGGAGTTGCTGCGGGAGAGGGGACTCGGGGCAGGATTTGGGTCATGTGGAGCCTTCGGACCGAGACTGGACTCAGCAGACAGTACGGCCACAGAGTCCCAGGTACTGGCCCAGCCCAGCAAGCAATTCTGCCCGAGGCACTAACTCAGCTTCAGCCACAGCTCCCCTGCTGTGGTACAGGCTTAGTTGAGCGCGTAGCTCCACATTAGGCTGCACCTCAGCTCAGCGGCAGCTCCCCTGCGGTGACACAGTCTGGGTGGAGCGCTTGGTTGAACCACAGGCGCTAATTCAGAGCAGCCGCAGTTCTCCTACTGTGGCGCAGGCTTGGCCAAGCATTCACTTCCACCCTAGGCGCCACCTCAGCTCAGTGGCAGCTCCCCTGCAGTGACACAGTCTGGACAGAGCACTTGGTTCCACCATTGGCGCTAACTCAGAACAGCCGCAGGTCTCCTGATGTGGCGCAGGCTTGGTGGAGTGCGCAGTTCCATCCTACGCACCACCTCAGCTCAGCAGCAGCTCCCCTGTGGTGACACAGTCTGGGCAGAGCACTTGGTTGAACCACAGGCGCTAAGTCAGAGCAGCCGCAGTTCTCCCGCTGTGGCGCAGGCTGGACAGAGCTCTCGGTTCCACCAGCTCTAAGACTCTGGTTGGACACAGTGTGCAGTTTGAATCCAGAGTTCCTGGCTGAGATTGGTAGTCAGTTCGGGCCCTGAGTCAATACCTGGCCATAGCACACACTTTGGGCCAAAAGGCCCTAGCGGAGCTCGGTGCGTAGTCCCAGCCCAAAAATTCTGGCTGGACCCTGTGCGCATTTTGGGCCCAGAATCCCTAGCTGAGCTTGGCAGACGGTTCAGGCCTTGAGAATCTAGCTGAGTTCAGCCCGTGGTTCAGTCCCAGTGTTCTTGGCTGGACTTGGCAGGGAACACAGAAGGCTGTGGATACCTTGGCCTGACCCAACGCTCATTCAGAGACCCAGAACAATTGTGCAGAATCCACAGCACAGGGGGGCTGAAGATCACTGGCTGTGAGAGACCAGAACAACAGGGCTAACCTCCTAACATCCACACCAGTGAAGCTTTGAGCTCCCAGCCTAGGGAAATCGTGAGAAAATAAGAGAATCTATCGTCAGACACCCTCCATCCAACTCTGGAATCTACCCAACAAAAACAAAGATGGCAAGATGTCTAAAGGACCAACGAAAAAGCATACGCAAAAAACCCCAAAAACAACATGGCGTCTCCAGTTTCCAGCTATCCCAAAGAAAACAAACCCAGAGAACTCAAATACAACGGAAATACAAGAAAAATGACCCTCAAATCCTTAGTAATGAGGATGATAATGGAGGAAACAACTAAAATTCGTGATCAAATACAGAAGACGCAGACAAACAGGTGAGAGACATAAAAGAAGCACATAGAGTGGAACTGGAAAAAATTGCAGGAAAATGCAAAACAACAGATGAAAGAAATAAAATAAACGGTTCAAGCTCTGAAGACCTATAAAGAGGCAATGGAAGAAACTCAGGAATACACAAAAAATCTGATTGAAAAAAATCAAAAAATCAGTTCAAGATCTGAAAATGAAAATGGATTCAATGATAAACACACAGACAGAAGAAAACGAGAACGGGAGACCTCAGAGAAGAAAGCGAGCAACACAGAGCTGAGCTTCTCTAACAGAATCCAAGAGATGGAAGAACGAATCTCAGGTCTAGAAGATACAATCACAGATATTGAATCAACCATTAAAGAAAATGCCAAATCTGGAAAACTCCTGACACAAAACATCCAAGAAATTAAGGACACCATGAAAAGAAGAAATCTGAGGATAATAGGCATTGAAGAAAGAGAAGACATCAGACTCCAGGGCCCAGAAACTATTCTCAACAAAATCATAGATGAAAATTTCCCCAATCTAAAGAAAGAAATGCCTATAAACATACAAGAGGCCTACAGAACACCAAATAGAATTGACCAGAAAAGAAAAACTGCCCGCCACATAATAATCAAAACACAAAACATGCACAACAAAAGAAAAAGTATTAAAAGCTGCAAGGGAAAAGGGCCAAATAACATTTAATGGTAAACCTATCAGAATTACACCCGACTTCTCAGCAGAGACCATAAAAGCCAGAAGGGCCTGGACAGAGATCCTGCAAACCCTAAGAGAACAGAGATGCCAGGCCAGACTACTTTACCCAGCAAAATTATCAATAACCATTGATGGAGAAAACAAAATATTCCATGACAAAAACAAATTCAAACAGTACCTATCCACAAACCCAGCTTTACAGAAGGTACTAGAAGGAAAACTCCATCCCAAAGGGTCAAGCTACAACCAAAACTACCCAGGAAATAGATAACTATTCCATGGCAAAAACACAACTACACAAACGCTCGACTGGAAACAACATCAAAATTAACACTCTTAACAGTCACTGGTCATTAATATCTCTCAACATCAATGGCCTCAATTCTCCAATAAAAAGACACAGACTAACTGAATGGGTACATAAACAAGATCCAACATTCTTTTGCATTCAAGAAACGCATCTCACCCATAATGAAAGGCATTACCTCAGGGTAAAAGGTTGGAAAAAAATATTCCAAGCAAATGGTCACAAGAAGCAAGCAGGCGTAGCCATTTTAGTATCGAACAAAATAGACTTTCAACCAAAATTAATCAAAAGTGATGAGGAAGGACACTTCATACTCATCAAAGGGAAAGTCAACCAAGATGACATCACAATTCTGAACATCTATGCTCCCAATACAAGGGCACCCACATTTGTAAAAGATCTCCTAAAAAAGCTTAAACCACACATCGATCCCCACACAATAATAGTGGGAGACTTCAACACCCCACTCTCACTGAAGGATAAGTCATTGAAACAGAAACTAAGCCGAGAAATAACATCATTAACCAATGCCGTAGGTCAAATGGATCTAAAAGATATCTATAGAACCTTTCACCCAAACAAGAAAGAATATACCTTCTTCTCTGCACCCCATGGAACCTTCTCCAAAATTGATCACATCGTAGGTCACAAAGCAAGCCTCAATAGATACAAGAGGATTGAAATAATACCTTGTATCCTATCAGATCACCATGCTCTTAGGCTGCAATTCAACAACAACAGAAATAACAAAAAGCCTACACGTATGTGGAAACTAAACTACTCTCTGCTAAATGACACCTGGGTCAGGGAAGAAATTAAGAAAGAAATCAAGGAGTTTCTGAAATTCAATGAAAATGAAGAAACAACATACCCAAATTTGTGGGATACATTGAAAGCAGTGCTAAGAGGAAAATTCATAGCACTAAGTGCCTTTAAAAAGAAATTGGAAACATCGCACATAAGGCATCTTAACAACACAACTGGAAGCCCTAGAAAAAAAAGAAGAGCAGAAACACCCAAGAGGAGTAGACGCCTGGAAATAATCAAACTCAGGGCTGAAATTAACAAATTAGAAACTAAGAAAACAGTCCAAAGAATCAACAAAACCAAAAGCTGGTTCTTTGAGAAAATCAACAAGTTGGACAGACCTTTAGCCAAACTAACTAAAAGGCAGAGAGACAGTATTGAAATCAACAAAATCAGAAATGAAAAGGGAGACATAACAACAGACACTGAAGAAATTCAAAGATTCATAAGATCCTACTTTGAAGGCATATATGCGACAAAATTTGAAAATCTAAGGGAAATGGACGATTTTCTTGATCAATTTCACTTGCCAAAGTTGAATGAAGAACAGATAAACAAGCTAAATAGTCCCACGTCCCCTACAGAAATAGAAGCAATCATCGATGGTCTCCCAACCAAAAAAAGCCCAGGTTTCAGTGAAGAATTCTACCAGACCTTCAAGGGCGAGCTAATACCGATACTCTTCAAGCTACTCCAAAAGATAGAAATGGATGGAAAATTACCAAATTCATTCTATGAGGCCATAGTCTCATTGATACCTAAACCTCACAAAGACTCAACAAAGAAAGAGAATTTCAGACCAATTTCTCTTATGAACATAGATGCAAAAATACTAAATAAAATACTTGCAAAACGAATACAGGAACACATCAAAGATATTATTCATCATGACCAAGTAGGCTTCATTCCAGGCATGCAGGGATGGTTTAATATATGGAAATCCATCAGTGTAATCCACCATATAAACAAACTGAAAATAAAAAACCACATGATCATCTCCTTGGATGCAGAGAAAGCATTTGATAAAATTTCAACACCCATTCATGTTTAAAGTTTTTAGAGAGATCGGGGATACAAGGCACTTTCCTCAACATAATAAAGGCTATCTACAGCAAGCCAATAGCCAAAATCAAAGTAAATGGTGAGATACTCAAGGAAATTCCTCTAAAATCGGGAACAAGGCAAGGCTGCCCACTCTCTCCATATCTCTTCAATATAGTATTCGAAGTTCTAGCCAGAGCAATAAGACAACAAAAGGAGATCAAGGGTATCCAAATGGGAAAGGAGGAAGTCAAATTATCCCTCTTTGCAGATGATATGATAGTGTGCATAAGTGACCCTCAAAACTCCACCAGAGAACTCCTAAAGCTGATAAACACCTTCAGCAAATTGGCTGGATACAAAATTAACTCAAAAAAGTCTGTAGCCTTCCTATACACAAATGACAAGCTTGCAGAGGAAGAAATTAGGAAAACCACACCCTTCACATTAGCCACAAGCAATATAAAATATCTAGGAGTTACCCTAACTAAGCAAGTGAAGGACTTGTATGAAAAAAATTTCAAAACTCTGAAGAAAGGGATTTAAGATGACCTGAGAAGATGGCATGATCTTCCTTGCTCATGGATCGGGAGAATTAACATAGTAAAAATGGCCATCATACCAAAAGCATTCTACAGATTCAATGCAATCCCTATCAAAATGCCTACACAATTTTTTAAAGACATTGAAAGTTCAATTCTGAACTTCATATGGAAAAACAAAAAACCCAGAATAGCTAAAACAATCTTGTACAATAAAAGGTGCTCCGGAGGAATCTCCATACCTGATCTCAAACTGTACTATAAAGCAATAATAACTAAAACAGCATGGTACTGGCACAGCAACAGGCTGTTTGATTAGTGGAATCGAATCGAAGACCCAGATATGAATCCACACACATATGGTCACTTGATTTTTGACAAAGAAGCCAAATCCATTCAATGGAAAAAGGATAGCATCTTCAACAAATGGTGCTGGTCTAACTGGAGGTCTATGTGTAAAAAAATGAAACTGGACCCATATTTGTCACCTTGCACAAAACTCAAATCCAAGTGGATTAAAGACCTCAACATAAAACCAGAGACACTAAGCCACTTAGAAGAAAAAGTGGGAAAGAGCCTGGAACATATTGGCACAGGAGACAACTTCCTGAACAGAACACCAACGTCCCAGGCCTTAATGTCAACCATTAATAAATGGGACCTCATGAGGCTGAGAAGCTTCTGTAAGGCAGGAGACACTGTCAAGAGAACAAAGCGACAGCCTACAGACTGGGAAAAAAATCTTCACCAACCCTACATCTGACAAAGGTCTAATATTCAAAATATATAAAGAACTCAAGAAATTAAAACACCACCAACCGAATAACCCAATTGAGAAATGGGGCTTGGAACTAAACAGAGAATTCTCAACAGAGGAGTATCAAATGGCTGAGAAAACACTTAAAGAAATGCTCAACCTCCTTAGTCATCAGGGAAATGCAAATCAAAACAACTCTGAGATTCCATCTTACACCCATCAGAATGGCTAAGATCAAAAACTCAAGCGACACCACATGCTGGCGAGGATGTGGGGAGAGAGGAACACTCCTTCATTGCTGGTGGGAATGCAAACTAGTACAGCCACTTTGGAAATCTATCTGGTGCTATCTCAGAAAAATGGGAATAGGGCTTCCTCAAGACCCAGCTATTCCACTCCTTGGAATATACCCAGAAGATGCTCCAGCACACAACAAGAAAATTTGCTCAACCATGTTCATAGCAGCCTTATTCATAATAGCCAGAACATGGAAACAGCCTAAGTGTCCCTCAGTAGAAGAATGGATAAAGAAACTGTGGTACATATACACTATGGAATACTACTCAGCTATTAAAAACAAGGAATTCCCGAAATTTGTGGATAAATGGATTGAGCTAGAAATGATCATAATGAGTGAGTTAACCCAGAAGCAGAAAGAATCAAATGGTATATACTCACTTATATCTGCATTCTAACCCGAGGGACATATCCCACGAAAGCCTTCACTTACCAGGAAACTGGGACAGAGGGGAGGGCATCCTATTGGGACTCTAAATGAGAGACGCATGGGAGAATAGCAAAATAAAAGGATACAGAGGGTCCTAGAAATCTACAAGTTGAACAATATGATAGGCAGATTTGGGGCCCAGGGGTCCCGCTCAAACTAAGGCACCAGCCAAGGACAATACAGGAGGTAATTTTAAACCCCTTCCCAGATCTAGCCAATGGTCAGAATATTCTCCACAGTTGAGTGGAGAGTGTGATATGACTTTCTCACGTACTCTGGTGCCTCACATTTGACCATGTCCCCTGGAGGGGGAGACCTGGTGGCACTCAGAGGAAGGACAGCTGGTAGCCAAGAAGAGACTTGATACCCTCTTAGAATATACAGGGGGAGGTAATCCCCCTCAGGAACAGTCATAGGGTAGGGGAATAACGGGAAAATGGTGGGGGGTAGGAATGGGAGGATACAAGGGATGGGATAAACATTGAGATGTAACAAGAATAAATTAATAAAAAAAAAAAAAAGACTCAAATGCAGTCGTGGGTAGCCAAGGATAACTCCAGCAGTCTGCATGGCTTTCTGCAACCCTGCAACTACCTAGGAGAAAGAAGGGCCTGTCCTGTCCTGAGGCCAGGCTGCAGGCAGCATCTTGGGGTCCTCAGAGTTAGGCACAGTGATAACTGCCTCAGTCATGGAAGCTGGGGGCTGAAGATGTGCCTGACCCCAGAAGATCACGTCTGTGTTCCAATTTCTCTGGCACCACGGTGTTTTGCAGCTTGGTGTACTGGATTCTTGCGGGCCTATTTTGTGGCTGAATTCTGTTGGTACTCTAACATTCTACGGTGGAAGTGAGCTTTCTGGGTTATGCACCTTGATGTGAATTGCAATTCACTTCTGTGCTGAAATGCAGACACATACCCCTGCCAGCCTCAGTGTCTGCCGTGTTGGAGCTGTGACGTGGTGCAGGGCTCTGTGGTCCCGGCCCCTAAATGATTTTGATCTGTGAATAATAAGCTTCATGTGCATATTTGTTCATGTGTTTCTTGAAGAAACAGCTTTGTGTCATCCGTGTTGCCATTTAAAATTTTTAAGAGAGCTTTTAATCCTTGAAAACGAAAGAACATCTTGTTTTGCGTTTAATACCCATCGGGTTTTTGGGGTTTTTTTTTAGTTAATAAACCCAGTACTATCAAAACAAACAAACAAAATATAAACAAAAGAACAAAGGAAAACAAACCAAAATAAGCCAGCACAAATCTGGTTCATTTGTATGTGTTTCAATGACAAGAGAGATTGACCTTGGTTATAAGCTCAAATCAGCCCTCAGACTCCTGTTATTTCTCTGTAAACACCCCTCTCATCCTATAGCCCTGAATAGTGAGCTATTTCATACATATGGTAGGCAACAGAAGCATCTTTTGACTATATGCATGCACAACTTGAAAAATGAATAAATTATACAGAAGATCATTTGCTTTGACTTTAATAAATAGAATTCTGCGTGGCCTGTAGGAGTCATAGATAAGTGGATGTCCGTTAAGTGATACTTCATGAACACTTTAATTACTGAGCCTAATTTGTATTGCAAAGCATCATTGCAAGTATATAAATTATTTATATGGTTTAAGCAAATTTACTTGCTTTCATTATCTCCTTTAAAATATTTTGTATTATCATCTTGACAAAAATATAAGTATGTATATGTTCCCAAGGTAAGAAAAAATATAGTTGAAATGGAAAAATCAATTTGTTGAATCTATACTTTTTGTGGTATAAAGTATTTCACTTTGAGAGTTACTAGGATTAACTGTGCCTATTTATTTCTTAGTGTGAAAATATTTAGACATACTAATAGATATACCCCTCTGTCCCATGACTCCACAGTATTGTCTTATAGCTCCTTTTGGAATTACTCCTAGATATAGTAAATACATGGCAACTAATAGCATCCAGTATATTGTACTTTTCACAAGGAAATTTTACAGAGACAATTTTAAGTAAAACTAAGTTCTGTTGAACTAAAGAGTAATGTGTTACCAAGGGCCTATGGAATGCCAGCATGGTTCTGGAAATAAGGACATAACTCATCAAGACTGCAGCAGGAACTTCAAATACTGTTTTGTATGAAGAAATGGAATAAGATCACAGAATTCTAAAACTAAGCACTATCAGTGGGAACACAGGACAACTGGGATCCACCCACCTACCTAAGTCCTAAAGGATGAAAAGCACATTATGTTAATGGACATAGGTTCCCAGAAAAGTTACCAGAGATTATAATTAACTACCTTAAAAAGTTGATAATGATGAAATACAATAGATATTGATCTGCACTTAGAATTTTAGACTCACCAAGATAGGAAATATGTTTTCTTTAAGACTGCCAAATAAAAATAGACAAAACACAATGAATGTAACATATATATATATATATCCTGATTATTTTGTGGTTCTTTGTTATGTAGGTAGTTTATTGTATATATGTATAATAATATAAATGCATATATAAATATATTGAATAATTTTTAAAAGAAAGGCAGGATGTTAATCGGTGTTATGGTTCAAGTCCCGTGTTATGACAGAAGCAATATGCAGACCAAGTGGCAAATGGCTCCATGAGTTTTTTTTTTTAACTTAGAGCTTATGACTTTTCTTCTCTGTTAAAAGCTGAAGAAAAACACTAAGAGGAAGCTTACATTGTTAAACAAATTCATTGGGATAGAGTATAGAAAAAAAGTAGGTAAGAAATTTGCCTCAGTTTCTCCGGTCTCTGAGTGTGTTAGACTAAGAAAGCCAGATTATATATCACAGTTTCAGAGCCATATTGACTGTTCCATGGTCACAGACAAGACACCACTAGATATCTGGCAATCATGAGAAGGGATGAGGTATTAATAAAAGAAAAGCAAATGAGTGTATATAGCTACTGATAGTGTGCTGACGGTAGCAAACATGTTCATGTAATTCTGTTCAACTAAAGGTCACATTCCATGAACTTGGAGAGTCCCTACTACTTAATAGAAGTGGACAGTTGTAAAATAATAATAAAAATAAGATTGACTCTGTATTCAGTAATCATAGGATGCAAAATTATAATAAGGACATGAATTAGTGGTTCAGTATTTAGGCAGTTATATAGCTTTGATAACCAAAGGTAATATGAGAACCTTTCTTGTGAAGTGAAGCAAGATTACACAGATATTGAGCTGGTTAGGATTTATATTGTCTTGACATAGGTTAGTGTCATTGGACTGGAGGTAAACTCGGATGAGTAAATTCCCCCATAATATCTGGCTGTAGTCAAGCTTGTTGGGCATTTTTTTTTAATTAATGGGAGAGCCCAGTCTCTTGTGGGTGATGTCACTCCTGAGCTGGTGGTCCTGTGTTCTAAAAGCAAGTAGGTAGAGTAAGCCATGAAGAAGAGCAAGCCATGAATCAAATCAGCACTACTCCATGGCCTCTGCATCAGTTTCTCACAGCTCCTGCTTTGTTTCATCTCCTGTCTTGACTTCCTTTCTTTTGGTCATGGTCTTTCTTCACAGCAGTAATGACCCTAACCATAGTAGATAGCTATACAATTATTTAATTTTGGAAGTTACCTGTCTCCAATGCACATCCACAGGTATGCGTGGATATGGGTTGCTGGCCACAGCCATGGCTAGTCTTCCCTTATTAATCATGATCCCTCATTTCAGGACTTCCTGACAGTCTTAAGAAAGTTTTAGCCACAACACCATGCCACTGTATAATGTTGTTTTAACCTTAATTAGTCAAAAACCTATTGGACAAAAGTTAAAAATCAATGTCTTACATAGTTTTAAGTTTAAGTTGGGATTCTCAGAGTTCAGAGACTCTAAGGTGGATATAGGTGAGATGTTCCTGAATATTGTAGCTACCTTGAGACATAACAGGTTGGGAGTCTGGGGATCCAGGCATATCCATATAGTTGGAGTGGAAAATGTCAGTTTCTTGTTGGGAGTTGGCTGCAGTACTCAGTTCCATAACACATGGGAGTCTTCTTAGTTTATCAGACATAGCACATGGCTTCACCCAGGAGGAGAAGACTAAGAAAAGTCCCTAGTATCTTTATGCGTAGCCTTAGAAATAAAATGGCCAATTTTGACCTGTGAGTTACATGTAATGATCTCCATCAGCATGGGGAAGGGGTTCCTCATTACATGAGCATCAGATGAGAGGATCACTAGGGATCATCTTGTAGGTTGGACCCTACAAGTTGCTTTCAGGACAGTCTCACTTATACAAACAGTTATGAATATGGTGTTAGCTGATTCAATTACCTTCAAATGTAAAATGAGAGAACTTGATTCAGTAAATTCTCAGAATTCTTCCAGTTTGTACATAGTGGAATTAGATGGTCATATTGTTATACCACAATATAACAGTTATTTGGATATTGGGAAGGAATCTAAGGTTCAATCAAACCCAGTACAAAATTGATCTGTAGATGCTCCCAATTTTTTCACTGCTATGAATTATAATAGTTACTAATGAAAATACTGGTAGCTCTAAATATATTGTCTTTACGAAATAGTATTATCTATCTGGAGAATATTGGTAAATTAACCATCTTGAAATTATGTTATAGGATTTTGATCTTAGCATGCTTGAAGAACTCTTCTGCTTATAACCACCCTTGTACATAGACCAGGATAGTTTCTGAAATACTTTTTAGACCATCTTTGGGTATGTTGTCATTGGGCAGCAGTAGTTCATGAACAATTGCCTCAAGGACTTTTAGGAGGATTGAAAACTATTGAAGTGGAAAATCTTTCTAGGAGATCAAAATATATCCTAATACCAACCCTGAGGTCTTGTGGTGAATAGTCAAGCATGGCTGCATAAAATAGATTGAATAAAACCAGCAGCATTAGAGATCCCTGCTTCCAAGGATTGGTGATGGATGATTCAGGCCAAATGTTATCAACACCACCTTAACCAGTCATTTCATCATGAAAGTTTCAAGCTTTGGTAAACTTCTGCAGCAAACCCATTTTACTATTGTCAGGGCAGAGATCTCTGCTGTCAGCAGAAGTCAAGATAGATTAATAATTTCATGGAAAGAGCTGAAGGATGGAACATTCCTGTTTACTGTGAGACAGTATCCCATGACTAAGTGACATGTATCTAAATCTCAGGTGAGGTCTTCTCTTTTATGCAAATCAGTTTAAAATCAGCCATTGAATACTTATTTTTTTTTTTTTTTTTTTTTTTTTTTTTTTTTTTTTTTTTTTTTTTTTTTTTTTTCAGATTTAAGGAAAGATGTTTTATTACTCAAAATGTAAGTCAAAAAAGGAAAACATTGCTAAATTTAACTGCATCTAAATGGAACGCCTCTGCCCTTTTTTTTTTTTTTTTTTTTTTTTTTTTTATTAATTTATTCTTGTTACATCTCAATGTTTATCCCATCCCTTGTATCCTCCCATTCCTCCCCCCCCCATTTTCCCATTATTCCCCTCCCCTATGACTGTTCCTGAGGGGGATTACGTCCCCCTATATATTCTCATAGGGTATCAAGTCTCTTCTTGGCTACTTGCTGTCCTTCCTCTGAGTGCCACCAGGTCTCCCCCTCCAGGGGACATGGTCAAATGTGAGGCACCAGAGTATGTGAGAAAGTCGTATCACACTCTCCACTCAACTGTGGAGAATATTCTGACCATTGGCTAGATCTGGGAAGGGGTTTAAATGAATACTTATTATTCAATATAATTCAATTAAAATATACAGGTATTTTACCATGTAAGATCAAGTCATTTAAAAATCTCACATATACAGGAAAGTATCTGAAAGATTATAAAATTAAATAATTATTAGAAGCAGTTTTTACAGTACTGATAAAAAAAATTTTCCCAGAGTTTATAATTAGAAATCTGACTAGAAAGTAAACTTTTTTTTGTTTGGTATTTCCAGCTACAAGACCACATGCTTTATCCCACACTACTCTGCTGTTTCTCCTTCTTTATTTGTTCTCATATGTCCTCCCCCATCAATAGATTCCTCTGGCATTTGGCTTTCCTTATAGTTTGCCAAACAAAGAACCAGAACAAGATAGAGATTGAGTTTGGGATATGTACCTTCTGTGTAGTTATGAGGTCATATTCAGCTAGCGAAGGTCAGTTGCACAAAGCACTCTCCTCCTTTATACGTAAGTGTCTCATATAGAAACAATGCTATAGTATTGCACTATCCTGGGGGTCACTATACATGTGGAGACAACTCCCTTGCAGGGCCCAGGTATGTGTCAATAGTGTACTGTTTTTCTAGTACCCATGAAACCCTGGGTTCAGTCTCCGGCACCACAAAATAAGACAAAACAGTTACCATCAGACTACCTGCTTCTAAATGAATGTTCTGGTATATTCCACTGGCATGATCTGAACTTGAAATTTTCAGTAAATTTCTTGTTTCTCTTGGAAAACTCTAGGCCTCTAGGCCGCTAAGTTTTATCACAACACTTGTCTTTTCTTCCCCAGGGAAGATTGTATCTGAATTCAGAGATAAAACTAATTTTAACACACACACACACACACACACACACACACACACACACACACACACACACATACACACATGAGAGAGGGAGAGAGAAAGAGAGAGAGACAGACAGACAGACAGACATGCTCAAGAGAACACACACATGCACAAAAGGATATATTGGGCCTAACTCATAGTCATTACTCTGAGCTATAGCATTTGCTTACTGGACAGTCCTTCTTCTATTTGTTTTGCACACTGCTTTACCGTGTACTACATAGAAACCAATAGGAGCATATGAGGGAAAATCTACAAGTCAATATGAAAGTCAAGAAAATAAGTAATTAAGATGTAATTCCGCCAAAGTACAATTCTCCTATATGACTTTAGTGTACGTTTCTAAGACTATGAAAACTAACACTTTGGAAATGGAGGGAAAAACAACACTGTGAGAGCCAATAAAGTCCTGTAACTGCAGAGGGACTGAAGCCGTCCTCACACTGAAAACTAAAGGACTTGCATTTTCTTACTTAAACAAGATCATTAATCTCTGGATATATTCATGGAGAAACCTAAAGAATTGCAACCAAAGATAGTTCAAGACAATTAACAATATTTTAATTTAAGTTAAGTTTGTAGGGCATTATTGATTAAAGTTAGGTCCATTATACCATTAAAATAGAAAATTTTTATAAGAAAATCAATGGTAAATGATGTTAAACTGAGACATGGACATACAGGAAGATAATCCAGTTTATTAAGGCTTATTTACTCAGTGTACAAAAGTCCAACAAATAAAACGTATTTATATTCCATATGTGTGTTATAATTTCATGTCTGGAAAGGAACTTTATGCATATGTCTGGAAATAAACTTTATGCATATATACATATATATTCTGAACCAATAATTATATTTCAATATAAAAATAGGAACAGATTATTGCTGAATTAAAATGCATTGATAATAATTGTAAAAACCAGTAAGTATGTCATAACAAAAAAAAAGTTTTATTATTTTGTTTTAGTTTTGTTGTTATTCTTATTAAAACAATACTATTTTAGGCTTTCTATACAGAAGAATGGGTTTAAATTAGAATGGCCATAATTCAATACAGCTTTCCTACCAAGAAACTGAAGCTGTCTCTACTTGCTCCTTGAACTTTTACTAGTGGTAGCCATTAAAAGGCAACACAAACAACATTAGGTGTCCATTATGCCTAAGTTTTGAGACAATTTATAATTTGGCTTATAGTTTCATTTTTCCTAATGCTGATCTGTGGCAAGGGTAGAAAATACAGAAAATGAAGCTGAAGCATCTCATCCTTTCTAGAGTAGGCTGAAAATATGGACAGCCATTTGGAACTAGCCAATTCCCTTGTAACATGAGAGTCTGCAGTAGACACAGGAATGAGAAGATAGCATCTTAGACCAAGAACAAGCCGTTCCCACTGAACTGCTCACATGGTCAAGCATGACATTATAAGCAAGGAGATTGTTGTTTGAAGAGTCAACCATTGGTTTGCTCTGTTTTTAGTAACATATATCTAAAAGATGAAGGAAACCGTAAAACAGCAGGCAGAAAACTCTGTAACTAAGTTATCTCAACTTTATTTCTCAGCATTTGTTATATACTGTCATGATTGAAATGTTTCTTGGGTTTTGTTTTAGTCCATATAGATATTTTATGTGCATTGGTAAATAGAGATACAGAAAGATAGATGAATAAATAAGTAGACAAATCAATATAAAGATGAGGAAGAAGGACTGGAGAGACAGAATGGAGGAAGGACAAAGAGGAGGAAGGATGTTCACATTTAGCATTTGTAATAGACCTATATTTTGTATGTTTTTCTTAGGAATCTTCGATGTCATTACAGTTTACTCTCTTCAGTAACTGCAATATTGGTGTGATTGGCTCTATTTTATTTATCAACTCTTTATCGATCTGCAATTTGGTGGTTGGCAGAGATCTCTGACAAAGAAAAGGTTACACCAATTAATTGTAAACTTTCTCCATAAACATATGCATGGATATGTCAAGGAAAAATGACTTTTTCAGAAAATTATTTATCTGTTTATCTTTTGGTGGGAACTTCTCAGTTGTGATCTTTGACATTTGTGTCCATTTATTGTATTTACTTCTTGAACTCAGAGGTTGTTTTTGCCTGTTGACATCCAAGTTCCTGAAGACAGACACAGCTGATTGTACCATATTTATGTTTCAATTTCCCTGAAGGTAATAGATAACCACACTTCCTTGAATTCCTGAGAATTGCTTCAACTTTTAGTGATTTTTGTATTCAGGTTCTCAGTGTTTAGAGCAACTGGTCACCAAATGCACATGATCCTGTCCAAGCTGCATTCAGCTAAGTACTCTGAAAGTTGTTGATGAAATTAAGGACCTCTCCCAGTCCACTCTGCTTTGACAAAGTCAACTGGCAGTCATTGTCAGTGGGTTCTAAAAAGGTGGGACCTCATGGAAAATGACACACAAAAAATAGATGCAGAAAGTTGGAGGAACATTTGAATAAAATTACCAAACATTAAGTGTAGCTCAGAACTGTGGAACTGGAAACAAACAAAACCTCAATTCATCCAGAGATAAAAATGTTCTGTTTTCATACAAGCTGAAATTATAGAATATAGAAGAAAAAACAGCAAGCATGAAATATAAGGTGATCAATTCCTGAGTCTTCCTTTTCAGATGTGTTACACAACAGTGAATGGTCTTTGTCACCCTGACAAATGAGGCAGCTCTATGAGACAGAGACCAATCATTCCTTTGGTTATCCCAGGATGCCTGGTGGTACATCATACACAGAACTTTGGGTCCCAGTAGTCAGCAGTCTTGATCTCTTCTCATCTGTAAATTGAAGTTTCTGAAAGCTGTTACAAAGGAGGGAAGACCTTAGCAAGAGATGCTCAGTCCCTCCACTTCCAATAATCACTGTGCAAATAGATTGTAGCCTACTGGAACCTAGTAAGCACAATGACCCTTTAATGAAGTTTATATTGTCAGCCTCTAAATCCACACTTGGTAATAACATTTTTACTTGTACTTCAGTTTATATGTGATATATCAAGCTTGCTACATGGCATAGAACTAAATCATCAGCATCTGAGTATCATCCAATCAGGGTAAATCAGTCTGAGAGTGGACAATATCAGTATCAGTGTGAAGACATTTATACAATACCATACCAAAATGACTGCCATTTCAGTACTAACTAGAACAATTAATATGAGCATGAATACTTGACTTTATCTAAAAAAAAAAAAAAAAAACTTGGTTCTGTTGCAGTAAAAGAAATTCTGGACATTTCCCTGTAAAATCTGACATGCATACACTGTATGACTACATGTGACTCAAAAGAGAAGACTTGGCTCATAATGCACCAAGTTTTAAAATAAAAGATGCCCCCAGCCCCTATACAAGGTTTCTCTGTGTAGCCTTGGCTTCCCTGGAACTCACCCTCTAGACCAGGTTGGTTTTGAACTCAGAGAGCTGAGATTAAAGGTGAGTGCCAACACTGCACGGCTAAAAAAGAAGCTTCTAGAAAAAGAAAAAAAGAAATAATGTGTAGCTTTGTTAAATTTTAGAAACTGAAAACATTGATGATTTTTAAAGTTTCTGTTTGGAAGATGAATTTTACGGAAGAAATTGCTTGATGTTTAGGGAAGTGTGACCCCTGAGGGACCCCAATGACCATTTCAGAGGAGTTGTCTAAGACTGCTGGAAAACACAAATATTTACATTATGATTTGTAGCAGTAGCAGAATTACAGTTATGAAGTAGCAATGAAAATAATATTATGGTTGAGGGTCACCACAACGTGATGAACTGTATTAAAAGGTCACAGAGTTAGGATAGTTGAGAACCACTGTGTTTAAGTGTTAATGAATGCGTACTCCTCCAGTAGGAGTGAGGATTTATGATCTATAGTAATCACAATGATCCCAGTAACAACTCCTGCTTCATGTGAGGAAACGGAAGTTCAAAGACAGTAGATAAACTATCCCTTTTAGTATTTCCCATGCAAACTATCAAGTTTAATTATGTCCAGTGCAGAGATTGCATGAATATCATTGCAAGAACCAGAGTTACTAAACATGGCAGCAGAATGGGGCAAGGTAGGAACTATCAGTTTTCAAATGTCACCCCTTCAGCTTTAGCATGTGAATAGTTCTCAGCATCTCATGGCTACTATGCTGTTATCTCTATTCCTTATTTATTTTATTTATAGTAACCATAGTAGAATTTTGTACTTAATCTTTGTAATTAAAATTCAATGATTCAATGACAAAACACTTAAAACATTTGAAATGTATATGTATATACATACATGTATATATATTTATCCTAATATTTCAAATTTGCCCTTTTTTCTGGGAGGAAATTTTGAATTTGTAATTTTTTTCTTTTTTCTTTACTGGTAATTAAAAATTTATTTCTACTGAGTGAATTGGAATATATTGACAGTGAAAGAGTTGACATAATTATGCTTATTTCCTGAAACTTATACAAAATGAAACATTTAAGTGCATTTTATTCAATTTTCCTAAGTTTTACAAGTGTGCCCTACCTACTTTTATAAGTTTATTCTTTTGAAAGATTTCTATTGCATTTTAATTATCTGTACTACTTTTTCATTTTTCTTGTTAAAACAATTTAGCATCTGAGTCACAAGAGGTTATCCTTGAATTAACTCTACAATTCTTCTAATTTATTACTGTGCCCCTTTTCTATCTCTCTCTTTTCCTGATATGATTATAAAGCCTCATCTTTTCTCCTCGATGTCTTTTGCTTTCCTTATCTCAGGTTCTTTTCCACATCATATTAACTTTCCTGAAAGAATAATTCAGGGAAAGATAGTCTTTCTTGGTTGACAGTAAGGTGTTCAATTTTGAATGTATGTATGTGTAGGTGTGCACATATTTGTCCTTATAAAAGGAGATTTTAAAATTAATTCAATATATATGACATAATTAAGAAGTCTCATCATAGTTCAGTGTTTAATCATAGGTCATTATTACATATCTACCTCTCCTCTCTCTCTCTCTCTCTCTCTCTCTCTCTCTCTCTCTCTCTCTCTCTCTCTCTCTCTGTAGATAAATATATGCCTTCATTGTGCTCTAATTTTTATTTTGCTTATATACCTCTTCATCATTATAGTCAATTATGCTAGACTTTTATATTGTTAAATGTAGTAATGAGTACTTTGAAAAAACAGGAGCAAAGTTTTTAAAAGATTTTATTTTTTACAGATTTTATATAGATAAATATTTTAGAGGTAAGGTTAAACATTTGAGGGCACACAAAACATGGTAGTATTTAAGGGAATTCATCATCCAGAAATCAGTTTCCATCTTAGGGTGCCATTATCAACACTGCAGGGAGTGAATAGGTTACAACTTTGGAACACAGTTGTACAATAAGAACAGATCTATACTTCTCAATGGCCATATGATTAGTCCAAGGACACTCCAACATCACTGCAGGGCAGGGATTCTACCCAGTAATTCAAAATCGAGTATACATCAGAGTTCTAAGGAATGGTCTAAATTTGGTAGCTCAAAAGTGATACACAGGGGCAGATGAGAGACATGGAAGGAAAGGGACACTAAGACAAAAAGTATTATATAAATGAAAAATATAAAAATAAAGGAAACAAACCCAATATATAACCATTCAACTTGCTCTGAAAATTATTATTGTGATACAACATATCAGATCCTTTTTTATTAACTTAATCAGATTACATCTCAATTGTTATCCCATCACTTGTATCAGATCTTAATCAGAAACACTGACCATTTGAAAAGTAAGAGGGCGTATCAAGATAACAATTAGAATAATACAATTTTATTCTTCAAGATGAGTTAAAATAAAGTGAGAATAGATGAAAATATTTAAAGTAATATAAAAACAATAAGTGAGAGTGAAGTCTTCTTTCTCAAAGGGAAAAAATGGAGAGACACTGTAGAAGACAAAGGAGGGAGAGAAGTGGGGAGTGAAAGGCTGAGAGAGAAGAGACAGATGGTACATAGATAGATGGTAGATAGATAGATAGATAGACTGATAATTGAGGGAGCACAGAGAACAAGGGAGTAGAAGGTGGTATCACTTTTTCAAGTAAAGCTTTTAATTCTACAGCATCTCTAATGTTCTTCCTGTAAATTTATGTACTTCAAATATTATTCTTTGGCAAATAAACCGACTAGCAATAAAATACTAGTTTAATAATATTTTATTTTCTGTGTGATTTTTAAAGTAATTTTTTAATCACTTTGGGTTTAATAATATCTTTATACATTTCTGTGAACATCTTAAATAAATATAATTTTCCCTAAATCATTTTCCTAACTAGCAGTGTTCTATATTTTGAGTGTACACCAACTATGTCAGGTTTGCAAAATAATGGTCTATGTTACATTAAGTAAAGAATAATAACATGTTTTGAAGAACACACACACACACACACACACACACACACACACACACACGCACACACACCTACACCAAACAACAACCAAAAAAACCCAACCACAACAATTTGGTTTTCTACATATATCCAATAGTTAACAAATTCAGGAAATTCACTGACATGATTTTATTTTCAAGAACAAATTGTGACCAATATCCCAATTCAATAAATGTAAACATGTCTAAGTTAAGTTTTACACATCAAAATCCTCACATTTTATATTTATATCCACATTTTACAAAATCATATCCCTTAAAAACTCCTCATACTTTGCAGGAAAAAATGGTATGAGAAACAGTCTTTTTTGGAGATTTCTTAGAGATTTGGCATGGTCTAGTTATGGCGTAGGTCTACATAGGTGGACTTACTGAAGTCACAGTAGGCGTGAGTTGCTATGCGTGAGGACTGCCAATTGGGCTATAAAGACAAGGAGATGTGGGTTAAGAGAGAAGCAGGTGGGACTCAGTTTAAAATATTAAAACGGCATTTCAAATTTAACTAAAATTATGTTACCTGGGAAAAAGAAAGGATTCTTTCCCCCCCCCCATAAATTACTGAATGTAATAAAAAGTAAAATACAGTGGTTTTCAGAAACAGAGAGATGGATTCAGAGATTTGATTCAAATTAACTTCTGGTTTTGACTCCAAACATTTATATGTGTGTATATATTTATAAAAGCCATTCATGTACTTGAGCTAATAATACCATTTTGTAATGGAAAATTAAATGTGTACATAGATACCCAGCCACAGCTACCTTCCCAGCTTTTAGTAGCTCCACAATTATCTCTTGAAAAAAAGACCACTTGTCTTAAATGCTTATTATTCTATTCATAAAATATTCATTGAAGGCTAGCTATCTATTATGTCTCCACAAGATTGCTGCAAAGATACACATGTGATTTGAACTGTATTATGAAAAAAGATTATCAATGGCATTTAATGCATTGTGATACTCTCCCATTTACTTCCTAGTTGGCAGTGAAGGAGAGATCAATTTTATTGAAATGGTTTGCTTTCTTATTGTTTTTAAGTTACAGCATCCAAACAAAGAAAACTATATATGGTAATGAGGAAACGGACTCTTTTTTTGTTCAAAAGCTCAGGATATTTCACAATAAGGACCCCCTACAAGCAGAAGAAATTGACTCTAAGTTGCAGTATTGATTGTACTCCTTTGCTTTTGTACAATAAACATGTCTTTAACTCTGGAATCATGCTAGTGAAATGACTAATTAAGGTATTATTAAAGTGAGTCAATAATAGAATGGTACATAGATCTAAATTAGCTTTTAATAATCTTAGAATTTCATTTTCTTAAGTAGTAAATGTGAAAAATATGAATTAAATTAAGAATACTCAAACACTGCACAGTGCAGAGAATTAGAAGTAGATATTTTATGGTTGCAATATAACTTTACATAAATAAAAACAATAGTAGATGAGTTCTTTCAAAAGAACGAGTCAGATAGATAATCACAATTTAGTAATCAGAGATAGAATCAAGGGGATAAAACAGTCTCCCTACACAGCATCATATTTTGTATTATCTTGTAGAATGGATGAAATTTACAGAGGAAACGTTTTACCTTTAATGAACTCTAATTTTGATAATCGAGTTGCCAATTAACAGAGTAATTGCAAGTTAGTTTGATGTCACTGTTCTTACTCTACTATCTTACAGCTACTCTCTATGTATGTGCTAAATACTTTAGTACTATTTTTAAAGCATTTTCTAAACCCAGACCTTACCTTAACATAATTGACAAATTTGGAGGTCACATTTTCCTAGAAGAGCCTGAAGGCCTGATTCTATCATAAATCTACCCCAGGACGAAGATTCCAAATGTAAATTTCAACTGACCTCTGTGGAAATAACTTCTATTATTTTGCATTAGTAGCCACTAGAGATTCGTCTGGCTATATATGGATTTCCACATCTGCCAGCTATAAGTGCACTTCATCTGCCTGTTAAATCCAAGAACCAGAAATAGATGACAGTGATCAAGCCTTTGAGCCTCGCTTAATTTAGCCACATCATGAGGTAACATTGGTTCCTCTGCTGGGCTTTCATTCTGAAGGTTTATTCAAAGTACGTAGAGGGAAGGAAGTTTCCGGAAGGCAAATGAAGGCTTGCCTCCTCCATTGTACTCTTCTTAGAGTGAGTGCTGACCAGACAGCCTGTCTAGCAGTAGGTCCTGCAGGGAGAAAGGGATATAAATTGCCCATGCTCGAACCTATGCTTTCTGCCACCAAATTACAACATCAGCAAGAGAGCCTTAATGAGATACCCCTGTGCCTGGCTCTTCAACAGATCCCTCCCCCCCTTACTTCTTCTTTCCTTTCAAACTGATTAAAACAAAATCAAGCCAGGATTCCCTTGAACATGAGTCTGAGGTGATACATACCAGCCACCCATGTGGAAAAATGCATCGATTTATTTTTGTGTTCCTTTTCCTTTTCAACAAAGAAAGGGCCAGTATGATAAGGAGAGCCCACCTCTGCCTCACACTTGGCTTCACCATTTGACCATTAGATTTTAGAAAGTATTTCTAAACTGAGGTTAAGAAAAAAGCAAGCAGTTCTGTCATTCTTTGTATCGTCTCTGTATTGTATTTTCCCCCTCAGCATGGTGAAGTGGAAAGAAAGATTGGGAAATATAAGAGTAGAGAGAACTCTGTCTCAAGGAAGCTCAAGAGCAAAGGTTTTCTTTTTTTCTTTCTTTCTTTTTTTTTTTTTTTTTTTTTTTTTTTTACTGTTCATCAGACATCTTTATGTGAATTAAACTTCTAATTTAATGATTTTTATATCTTATTTTTTTTCCTTTTTTATTATTAATTTATTCATATTACATCTCAGTTGTTAGCCATTCCTTGTATCCTCCCATTCCTCCCTCCCTCCCGCTTCCCCCTCTATTCCCCTCCCCTTTGTCTGTGACTGAGGGAGACCTCTTCTCCCTGTAAAAAGGATCCAGAGAGTCCTGGAAAACTACAGGCGGGTCTGGGCCCTGGGTCCTCCTCAAACTATGGCACCAGCCAAGGAAAATATAGGCAGTAAACTTCGAACCCCTACCCAGACTAGCCGATGGATAGGACATTCTCCACTGTTAAGTGGAGAAGGAGATCTGACTTTCACACAAACTCTGGTGCCCCATATTTGACCATGTCACTTGGATGGGGACCCCTGGTGGCACTCAGAGGAAGGATAATAGGTCACCAAGAAGAGACTCGATACCCTATGAGCAAAGGTTTTATACTTGGCCTGTTGCTGGAGCTTTCCCCTCCAGGACAGCAGGAGAGGTTGTGACATTATTTAGCACAGATGAGAACACAACACGTTCAAAGCCGACAACCCTGTTTCCTTCTATATCATATTGTCTGCTGCTGCTGCTGAAGCCCAAAATTGAGCTCTAATGCCAGACTATGTCTCCTGACACCTGACAACACACTGAATATTAATATTACCTGTCCAATTATTACCACAGTTCCAAATTTTCCAGCCTTCATGGAGGATAACAATTGCAATATGAAAAGAATTTGATCCCTTTTCCAAAGATGTTCAACTTATTCCTAATGGCCTTATTTTATGGTAGGTTTGGGGAGTTTCAAGAAAAAAAATATGAGCATGTAGCACATAACCAGCTCATTATAATTCATTATATGGATTTTAACATTGTACTTCTTGGCAAGCCAAGGAAATCATGATGCATGCCAATGTCATTTTCTAGCCAGAAACTCTTAAGGTAATATCATCAGTTCTCTCTGCTTTCAGACTAATAATGAAGTCAAGCTTCCAAGCTCCTGGTAATGTATTTAATATTAGTGCCCAGAACACTTGAATATGAAGTAAAGCTCTTCCCCTCTTGCCCTTACAATGTTAATATCACCATTAATGAACTCACTTTCATTTTTCTAACTATGAAATAAAACTAGTGCTATTATTTTCGTGCTATTAATAAGAACCTTTATGTGTCCACACTTTAAGCCAGCTCGAATTCAACTTGAGGAACAAAGAGGAAGGCAGAGAAAAAGGAGTAGATAAAAATGGTCACCTCTATTTAACCAACCTTTGAGAAATGTACTTATTTTTACTTCTTAAAATATGTACCATCTCATAGATCTTAAACTTAATGCTATTTTCTCTCAAAAAATAAAAAGTCTTTGATTTTAATGAGGAAGTTCAGGAAGAATATTCAGATTCTTTGAGGAAACTGATCTTGAAGTATTGGCAATGGCTGATTAGTGGTTCTAAAATAATCAGAAAGGACATAAAAATCATACTGATTTTAGGTCCACAGGACAGGAAAATGGGTACCTACCAACATTCCATCAAACACATGCCACATTCACGTTAAACTAATGTACATGCTTGGTGTGTTTGTTGTTTGTTTAATATGCAGTATTTTAAAAAATTAAAGTAATGGTGCTAAGAAGAGTAAGTCATTTGCTTGAGAACATTAAAGGTGGGAGAAAAAGGCAGGTTTGTGACAAAGGTGGGAAACAAAGTCTAGTCATGTGGTACAAGTTACCCCTTACTTAAAAGGTGCATACATTATTACTTATTCAGGATAGTAGCGTGAACATTAAGAGTTTGTTGCTATGCTACATTATCGTCAGTTCATATGAAGCCTTAGCTTTCTTTCCTTGGTTAAGATATATCAAAACAAAGCAAAACTTACAATACATCTTTGGAAATTAATCACATTTTTTCTATTTTGTACCTTCTAGTTAACTATTTGCTAAAAAGAAAATTAAACAGTATGGTCTTTTGTTTCCAGTTTGAGTGTGGTTTCTTTGTTTTGTCCTCACTCTCTGTAATAGATGGAAATAGCAATATGGAAGTCATTCCCTCCCTGGTTCTACCTCAAGATAACTGTGTACTGAAGCTTGTTTTTATTTTCTTCTCTAATTATATCTTAATTTCCATTTTAAAGGAATTGGTCGCATGGTTTTGAAAAGTGTATGCATGGGAAGGTAGGGAGTAGTCTTTTCTAAGTGACAACAAGAAATGAAATACCACTTCCAAAGGAAACACACACATAAGCCAGCCAAACACTTAGCAATAGAAACAAACAAACAAACAAAAAAAACCATAATAATTGAAAAGTAATGTAAAAGCCATACATTTTATGCTATGCTAATTTTAATTCTATGGGGAGATAGATGGAAAACTTAATGGCAGGAGACAATTGTATCGATACAGGGACACCCCATTGTTCACAATCCAAGATTACCTGGAAGGATGATACAGTCAAGAGAGCAGAGCAGAGCACACCTGGTGAATGTTGGTCTCTCCAAAAGGCATCAGAAGTTAGATATATCACAGTCTTTTGTTCTGCTCTTTATTAAGAGTATTTAACATACAGATTGTTGATAATCTGCACAAGCACTATCTATACACCTTGATGACTCAAAGCAAGTAATAGGTAAATGAGAAAAAAATGTGAACAAACAGAAGAACCAACAAGTTTTTATTTACTTGGATGCCACAAAAAATAGATGGTTCATGCACATTCCTAAAAAATGGTTTCTTGGCACACACACCAGGGAATAAATTTCAGATTTTCATTTCTCCTTCCTCTCCTCTAAATCTAATTCTCCAGGAACAACCCCAAGTCTATAGCAGACAATTGCTGCAGCTTCCTGTCTCTGCCTCCGATCTCAGCCTCCAACTCCACCAAGAGATTTCTGAGAACCCTCAGGCAAAGCCTGTCAGAGAAACACGTAGGCCAGCAAAGCAGGCAGGCAAGCTTCAAATCTTCATCCTCCCACTGTTCCTCAAAATTCACCTCAGCCCATATCCTGTTGCCTTTCTGATGTCTCCCTGTTGCCTGAGTGCAATGTCTCTGCCTCTGCCATGGTTACGCAGCTTCACAAATGGAATAATATTAATTCTAGGTGCTGATATTTTGTCCAGTCTTTGTTGAGTGTGTACCAAGCTCTGGAAGCCCTGCCTGACCGCTGCCCCCACTCCAGGAACCAGCACAAAAGCCAGTCTCTGTCTTCCTCCTCCTCCTGTACTGAAGCCAACTCCCCCACCTTTGATTTTTCTAATTCCACCTGGGACAGTGCCCTTTGCACTAGCCCAATAAGGAGGGTTTGATGCAGTCACAACATGGTTCCAAGCCAGACATCACTAAAGGAAGCTAATATATGCTGATTCCCTTTTCTCTTGCTTTTTCTTTTCTCTCTAACTGTTTCTCTCCTCTCTCACTCCACTCTTTCCTTCTTCTTCAGCCACTTTCCCAACTTAATTTTTCCTCTCCTCCTCCTAGGAGTTACCCAGAGTTCTGTGTGACCCTGTTCTCTTTTCTCTCAGCTCTCTCCTGCGTTTGCACAGCTTCTGCTCTCATCCTCTTCTTCTCTTCAGTAGAGTTTCATCTTTTCACTCTCTCCCCTTTTTTCTCCCAAACTACACACCCCTATTTTAAATATTTTCAAAGTTAAACCCAGAACCAAACATTGTAGGAGGAGCAAGGCTTGCCATTGAACGGGAACAAGGCCTGTTGCTTAATAGCAGTAGCGTACCTGCAGGGCTTGACTGGCCTGGAAGCTCCCAAGATGCTTGGAGACTGATGTTGCCTCATCAGGTCATGAGACATGAGCCAATGAGGAAGAGCCACAGCCAGTTTGCAGTCTGGGAAACAATGAGACTCTGGGTGGAGGGTATAACAGAGCAACCTCCTCCTTTAATAAACACTTTAATAAATGAGTCTGCTTTTGCCTTTAGCCTGACTCCCAGGGTCTCTGTCCTTGACTCTGTGCCTACTCACCTCCTCCCCCATGTGTCCTGAGATAGGGTCTCAGCAACATCTGATACACAACATTGGTTCCCTGTGTAATACCGAGATCTTCTAGATAGCCCAGATCATGAAACTTCAGAAATGACCACCAGGTCTCAATACCGATACAGCATAGATAGGGTCCTGTTTTAGGGGCTCAATCTTTGGGTCACAATCCTTCCTGATCCATCAGGATAGGAGAGTGACCCAGAGCTTCAAGGGCAATGGGTTTGTAAAGGAGAAAGACCATAAAGGGGTGGGGGCGGTGTCACAGCAATGTCTACCTTTAAACAGGTTGGGTGGAGGCTGGGTCTTCAGGGAAGTTGTGGGTCACAGGAATGTTGACCTTTTGCCAGGTTGGGTGGAGACTGAATCTGGAGGGGAAGTAGGTTTTAATCTCAGAGGAACATTGGGAGCTAATTGTATGTAATCACTCTGGTGGAGTTTCTGGAGGCTGCTGGCAAGGGTCGTTCTGGAGACTGCTGGCAGGGAGAAAGGGTCACCTAGAGGACAAGTTCTCATACAGAACATGGCATTAATTTTGCCCTTACACCTGCCCCTGCATGGAGCTCACTTGGATCAGGGTTTCTTTTCTTCTAGCAGTTATTGTTTGGGGGGCCTTCCCTTTTGCCTTTCGCTGCCAGCGCTGCATTGACTGACACTAGTCTCCTTGCTCATCCCATCTCCTGGACCCTTTCTCATCTGTAGCACAGGGACATGCCTCCACTGACATCCATTTGGTGAGTTGTCCCCTTTATGTTCTATAGTCTTTGCCCACTGGAGCAGTAAGCACAAGGGACCTCTCTTCCCTTTGTTGGTTTGTCTCGCTAGGAAGGACCACTCAAATTTACCTTTTGTTCACCTAGCATCTCTACATAGGGCTGTCCCCCAAGGGACAGAACCACCAATTGACCCCTGAATGGCCTTTGTGGGTATTTCGCTCTTGCCTAACAAACCATGGAAGTCCCCCACTAAACACAAGATTCTCAAGTCCAATGTATGTAATATGTATTTCCTTTCTCTTTGTTTTGTCAGTTCCCTTTGTTTGTGTGCATCACCTGATCATGGGCAATCTCCCATTGTCACTGTAAGAAACCCCAAATTAGGGCTCTGAAGTCTCTTTTGGTGACACAAGACCTTAAAGTAAATCAGGAGATACTGAGGACTTTTGGAATGAGGCTGCCATCTCGCCCCTTTGGATCTCACCGGACAACATGTGGGACTCTGAGTTATGTAGCACTATGAGTCATTTTATAGCAAGGACGAGAGAGGTATAATCAGGCATTGTCCCATTTACTTTTTCCCCTATCCTCTTGACATCATTGCTAGTTTGAAATCTTCTCCTGAACAGGTGGTTGCTACCCATAAAAATCTGCCAACGTCAATCTGTTCTTAACGACCCATCCTCTAGTCCTTGAGACCATAGAGGAGGCAGAAGAGGAAAATTCTGAAGAAAGCAATGTTTCCTTTCCCACACTGGCTAAGCATCCCCTCTTGCCAGAGACCGCCACCCATCCTTTGACTAACTGCCACCAATACCCAGGACCTGAACTGCATGCCCTTGGGGCAGAACTGCCTTCTGTCCCAGCTTCAGCTGACCCCCAGTGCCCTTCCTGCCCCTCCCCTCTTGCTTCCTCCAGTTGCCCATTTCCCCCCTCAGGGCTACAGAACCAGAGCTGAGACATTTACAGTCAGTGTTGACCTAGATGCAGCTAATAGGCCATTGGTCTATACCCCTTTGACTGAACTAGCACTTATCAAAAAAGCTGCCCTTGAATGGGGACCTGACTCTCCCTATTTCGAGCAAGTTCTGCACCAATGGTCCATGAAATTACAGACCCACTATGACTGGTGCGGTATACCCAAAATGGTCCTAGAGCCTGCTGTCTTCTTAAACTGGTGGTCTGCTTATGAGGATCAAACAGAAGTACAAGCCAGTGCTAATCTCTAATTTGCCCTTACTATCATCCTGGAGATGCTGACCAGGCATGGCAACTATATTGACCCTGTTTATCAAGGCACTATTGGACTGCATGCTTACTTTCAACAGGTGCCTACCTGGCATTTGAAGCCTTCAAAGCATATACTTCTCCTGACCAGTGTGCCTATTTCCGTAACCTGGTTCAAAAATCCAGAGTTGTTTATTGACTTCCTCTCCAGAGTCACTGAGGTGGTGGAGCATAGTTTGCATCCAGGCTCCGCCCGAGGCATGATGATCAAACAACTAAATGGAGACGGGTTTAATGCTCCAACCCTCAGCAATCATATCCACAAGTGGGTACTTCCTCCTAGATATCTTGACTGGGTCCTGGGCCCTATTGCTGCCCTGACAGCTTTGATTGAGGCTTTAGGCACCAACAGGGTGTGCTCTGATATCTACCCACAACAGGCTGGACACCCTGATTGAACTTGCTGGGGAACTGCCCTTATGCTAGATCTAGAAATAAGTACCCCAAATGTAATAAGGGTTCCAATTGGGCAAGAGATTGAAGCACATTAATAATTGTCCCATTTGTATTTGGCAACCTTGAAGAAAGCATCTTTTCTATTTTGGTGAGTCTAAAATTCTGAATTTAATTCAATATCTATCATATCTCATTTCTATCAATTTTAAAACATCTGTCTAGAAGAAAAAATAACTTACTCCCTAAACAACTAGGTTAATTGTAAAATTAAACTATGCAGTCTTCAACTATGAATGTAATATTTATATAATTTCTGATTGTTTCATGGTTCTTCTTGTTGTATATAGTGTATTGTATTTATGTGTAAAAATAAAAAAAATAAATATTTAAAAAAATTATTTTATCAAAAAACAAACAAACAAACAAAACCCAATTGTCCCATTACATTAACGGGACTTGATAAGACTAGTTCTTCAATTATTTTGTGTTACTCAGGGAGAGCATTTCTAAACTCAATGAGACCAGAGTCCTGGTCCTTTCCCTCAAGACAGGGTTCATAGAACAGGTATGGAACAACATGAAAAGATACTTCAATCCCTCTGGAATAGTCACCTATGCCACTATGGGAGGAATTATGTTCTAATTAATCATTCTTCTTAACTGTCTATACATCACATCACCCAGCAGCACTCCATCAACAAAACTACCCTGCAGGTGCTCATGGCTCTGAAACACCCAGACCACAGTCCACCCAAAGAGGTGATACAGGCCTGGCTCACAGAGGTCTGAGATGCCTCAGTTAAATATCTGACACACCCTATGCAGTCTCCAGGAATGCCACCCTTTGAGGACTGGTAGTCAATGAGGAAGTCAATGAGGAAGAGCAATAGCAACAGCTTACAGCCTGGGAACCAATGGAACTCTAGCAGGGGGGCGGGGGTGGGGTATAAAGGAGCCCTCTTCCTGAAATAAAAGAGTCTGCTTTTGCCTCTTGCCTCCCAGGGTCTGTGTCCTTGACTCTGTGCCATCTCACCTCCGCCCCCAAGTGTCCCAAGTTGGGGTCTCAGCAACAATACATTATAAATAGATGGGCTTTAACTTCAGAGATCTGATGACTGTGGCATTTTAAATGTTTAATAATTATAAACGCATGCCTAACAAAAACCCTATGATCTCCAATGGAGAAAGACATGACATGACTACAACGCCAGCTGGATTATGATAACACTAACCACTAGTTTAAACTGCCAGGTCTCTGCTCAACCTAGAAACACTTTTGGCTCGATTTCCCTACTCTGCCTGGTCAAGGTAAGGTCAATTTTTCCCAAGTTCCTGTAGGACAAAAAATATATGTCTCAAACTTGGGTCTGACAACCAAAGCCCCACTGCCCTGTATGACAGCTGAAGACCTATGACCACTGTGCAGCCATCAGAACCACCAGGAGCCTAGGGCTATTGTCTAGGTAATAGAAAAGTCTCTATTGTTTTAATTGATATATAGGTCATTTAGATTAGACCCCCTTCCTGGAATTTATTCTTCTCAGATCTCTGATAATATTGACTGACCTGCCTAAACCTAAAACCATATGGGCTTTCTATGTCGGCCCCAGCTCTGAATAATGACTTGGAGTCTAGTTTATTTATAATAGCTTTAGGCCTTAGTTGTTCCCAGCAAGCTCTTATCACCTATGTTTAATCTCTTTTGCCACTTGGTTCTTTACCTCCCCTCAGTCTCATATGTCTCTTAAACTTCCTCTGTGTCTCTTAGTCTAACCTTTCTGTGCTTTTTTCTTTCCTAGAGTTCCCATCTCTCTGAAAGTCCTGTGGATTCTCTCCTGCCTCTGCTATAGGCCATTCAGCTCTTTATTCAGCCAACTAGAAGGTGATGGAGAACGAGGTTTACAGAGCATTGGGAAAGGTGATGTTGAACAACACCAAAGTGTGGCCTGTAACCAGCTCTCCGCTGGTACAGAAACCAGCATTTGAATGTACAAAGACAACCTTTAAACAGTGCACAAAGCATCACTCCAATGTCTGCTTTTAGTCCAATAAAAGGCTCTTTCTTTTAGTAAGGTATTTCCAGAAAGGAAATTATGAATATTATCATGTAAGAATTATATTCACAGTGCCCAGTCTTTGTATTTTGCAACCTTGGAGAAAATATTCCGTTCTCTAACCCATCTTGGTGAGTTTAAAGTTCTGTACCTAAATATTTTCTATCCTAGCTTGTTTTATCAAGTTACAACTGTAATTTTAGACCTTAAAGCATTTTTTATCCCAAACAATTTAAGCTTAATTGTGGGACTGCAATATCTAGTTTTCAATCCCATCAGAGACCTGGGAAACATAAATATTACCTGAGTTAACAGGAAGTGCAGAACAAGCAGCTTCCAAATGTATAGAAATGACAGGCAGCTGACGCCATGGACCCCAAGCTTCCTCTGAAACTTTGGAGCACTCATCTCTCTGGCCTCTTGTTGCAGAATATCTGACAGACATTTCTTGCCAAGACAATCAAAGTTTGGCAGTTGACTACCTTCCTGTCCTGTTGTCCACAGCGTGTTTGTTGTTGTTCGTTCTTTCTTTCTTTCTTTCTTTCTTTCTTTCTTTCTTTCTTTCTTTCTTTCTTTCACCTGGTGGATAGCTTTGACAAATTTGAAGCAAACTCCACATGGAGGTTCTTTAGTGCCCATCACCTTCTTTGAAATAGATTGGAAGTTCTGCCTGGAGCAGAAATGTCTCACTATCAAAAAAGGCTTGTATTATTAAAATATGTTTAAACGTCATATTCTGTAGATCTCTGAGGCTTTTGAAGACCATATATCTATAGTATATCTGAATAGGCAAACATTGCTTGTTTCTGGCTATTTAATATATGCTTAACTTTAAAAACATCTATAGGAGACTATGTAAAGTTTATTTCTGTAATTAACTACACTACTACCTAACAAGATCACAACTTTGACTGACTATTAACTCCCATTTCTTAATTATCCCAATCAGTTTGTAATAGTAGCTTTCAAAAGGACTAGAACTTCACATTAAAAATTTTAATGAGTTGCATTGTGCAATACCTTAAACAAGGATTGAAATGTATAAACAATATAGTATAGCAAAATATCACATTAAATTTGTATCACTATAAAAAATCTATACCAATTTAAAATATTAAATATTTGAGTTTTGATGTTGCTTTCTAGTATAAAAGTAGATTTAATAATCTACCCTTTTATCCTATCATTCCTATATCCCCCTTTTTTTCTTTTCAGTTCTACTCCCCCATTTGCCCCTAACACTGGATAGGAGAGAAAGAAGAATAGAAGAAAGAACAAACAAATAGAAAAAGAAATATTTGAATCTAATCTTCTTTATTTTATTTCCTCCCTGACCAAGACCATTAACAACTGTGACCAACACCCTTTAAATGATGACAGACATCCATGACTCATCAAATGATCCCAAACCACCCACCAACTTTACTTACTGCTGTTTGGAGGTAATGGCACCTTTTGGGAGTCCTAAGAAAATTGGGATATTGGTCAAGTCCTGACAGAGCTAGCAGTAACATTTGCTGTCCAATCTCTGTGTCATAGGAAAGTGCAGAGCTTAATTGAAGTCCTGCCTAGAATAGTCTGAGAGGCTGGAACATCCTAGGTAGCCATTTTGAAGCTGTTCTGATAAAGATTTTTAAAATTTTATTAATTTATTCAGATTACAACTCAATTGCCATCCCATCACTTATATCCTCTCATTTCTCCCTCCCTCCCACTTTCACCCTATTTCCTTCCCCTAGGTCTATGACAGAGTGGGACCTCCTTCCTCACTAGATGGTCATAGACTATCAAGTCTCATCTTGGTAGCCTGCTTATTCTTTCTTTGAGTGCCACCAGGCCTCCTTACCAAAAGGAGGTGGTGAAATATGGAGCACCAGAGTTCATGTCTAAGTAAGTCTGTGCTCTCCACATAACTGTGGAGAATGTCCGATCTATTGGCTAGATTGGAGTAGGGCTTTGATGTTTACTATTGTATTGTCCTTGGTTAATGCAATAGTTTGAGCAGACCGCCCTGGTCCCCAATCCACCCATCACGATGTTCTTCTTGTAGGTTTCTCGGACCCTCTGGGTCCTTCTATTTCCCCAGCCACTATATTTCTCTTACCTAAGGTCTCAGTAGAATGTCCTCACATGTATCCCAATCTCCTGGTATGTGAAGATTTTCGTGGGACATGTCTTTTGGGCTACTGCCCAATTATAAGTGAGTATATACCATGTGAGTCTTTCTGCTTCTCACTCAGTATGACCATCTCTAGTCCCATCCATTTGTCCACAAATTTTGGGATTTCCTTGTTTTTAATAGCTGAGTAGTTTTCCATAGTGTAAATGTGCCACGGTTTCTTTATCTATTTTTCAACTGAGGGGCATTTAGGCTGTTTCCAGGTTCTGGCTATTATGATTAAGGCTGCTATGAACATGGTTGAGCATATGTCCTTGTTGTGTGGTGGAGCATTTTCTGGGTATATTCCAAGGAGTGGAATAGCAGGGTCTTGAGGAAGCTCTATTTCCAGTTTTCTGAGAAAGCAGCAGATAGATTTCCAAAGTGGTTGTACAAGTTTGCATCCCATCAGCAATGAAAGAGTGTTCCTCTTTCTCCACATCCTTGCCAGCATGTGGTGTCACTTGAATTTTTGATCTTAGCCATTCTGATGGGTGTAAGATGGAATCTCAGAGTCGTTTTGATTTGCATTTCTCTGATGATTAAAGACGTTGAACATTCTTTAAGTGTTTCTCAGCCATTCGATATTCCTCTGTTGAGAATCCTCTGTTTATTTCTGAGCCCTATTTCTCAATTGGGTTATTTGGTTTGGTGGTGCTTAATTTCTTGAGTTCTTTATATATTTTGGGTATTAGAGCTTTGTCAGATGTAAGGTTGGTGAAGATATTTTCCCAATCCCTATCAAAATACCTACACAATATTTTAAAGACACTGAAAGATCAATTTTCAACTTCATATGGAAAAATAAAAACCCAGAATGGCTAAACCTATCCTATACAATAAAAAATCCTCCAGAATAATTTCCATACCCAATATCAAGCTGTACTACAGAGCAACAGTAATTAAAACAGCATGGTACTGGCACAGCAATAGGCTGGTGGATCAATGGAATCAAATTGAAGACCCCGAAATGAATCCACACACATATGATCACTTGATTTTTCACAAAGAAGCCAAATCTATTCAATGGAAAAGGATAGCATATTCAACAAATGGTGTTGGTCTAAGTGGATGTCTACGTGTAGAAAAAAGCAATTGGACCCATATTTGTCACCATGCATAAAACTCAAGTCCAAGGGGATTATAGACTTTATCATAAAACCAGAGACACTAAATCAGTTAAAAGAAAAAGTGGGGAAATCCTGGAACACATTGGCACAGGAGACAACTTCATGAACAGAACACCAACAGCCCAGTCCTTAAGGTCAACAATTAATAAATGGGACCTCATGAGGTTGAGAAGCTTTTTTAAGGCAGGAGACACTGTCAACAGAACAAAGCGACCTTCTGATAAAGATTTTTGAGCAAACAGCTATTGAGGCAGTCTGTGAAGCTGAATCATCAGGAATACTTGTCTTAACTTCTTTGGTGTCTAGTCCTTTTGCTCTGCAAACATATAATCTTTTAAAAGTAATATATATTTCTACATTAACACCTGTATGGAATATGTGGTGTATATAAATGAATTAAAGACAATTACCTGCTTTTTGTTTGAGCAAGTGAAAGGTATCAAACTCTATAAGTATGTTTGCACTGTGTAACAAACCTAATATAAATCTCCACCATGCCATATGAAAGGATGGCATGTAGAAGTAGGTCATGAGGACTCTGTAGCCAACAAGCTTTATTGGCTATGCAGAAACATTTTTATGTCTCAGCCGGTCTCAAAGCTGTAGAGGGATGTACATGTAGAGGGATGAGTATCTATTTCACATCCTTTGTTGTTCTTCTTGATTTCTTTCTTCATGTCTGCAGCCAAGATTTTCAGGAGGTCTCTCCCAGTAAAATCTAATCTTTATTAATTTTGGAGGAACCCACAGCTTTTCATTCCCTGTTGAAACATAGGCATAACTTCTTTCCCAACTCAACACGTTTCCTGCTTTCTGTTCTGAGGTTAAGACATATGTAGGTTGAGTTAATTTCGCAGTCCTTGCTAAAATCTTTTGTTTTTATCAGCTATGCTATTTCTCTCATTGATATTTAAATTTTTTAAGTTCAATACAGCATGGTTTATTCTATCTTTTCATTATCCCATATAACCCTTTTGTTCTTTAAGTCCTGTTACATCTTGCTATAATTGCTTGCGCTGTAGGATTATAGAATATATCTGTAATAATTTCTATTTATAATGCCCCCCCCAAAATCATTGCACTTTACTGGACACATATGTTGGTGAATCATCAGCTTCAATCTGCAATGACATCTCCTCTAATACATGTGGAAACTCAGAATCATCCTTTTTAGAATTCAAGGCAAAAGACCATTGGAATTCTGAATATGTATCCATGGCAAGGTGCACATACTTTACTTTTCCAAACTCTACAAAATGAAACATATAAGCTATTGTATGATGTTGCTCTAAGGTGGCATCATTAAACAGAATCTATATTCTTAACTCCGTGTATAGACCTTCACCTAGCAACTGATTCTTGACAGCATAGATATAATATATGCTTATTTTATCTAGCAGCTCAACAGGCTGCTGCCCTTCTGCAATTTCCTTAAGCTTTTGTGGATTTCTCTCTTTTCGAACTACCTTTTTTTCTGTCATTGTAGGTTCCAGATTAGATTCTTTTGAAGATTTTTTTTTTTTTTTTTGAATCAAAGGATTTTCCAGTCTCCTTTCTATTACCTCTATTATAGGATTTTATTTTGGTCTTTCCTTCTCTAGGTCTATTTTATTTTATTCTGATTTTTCTTAAACAGAATATGTAAAATGGCAATCATTACAAAATATAATCATGTATATGTTGATAACCAACACAAAATTATATAGGGTTCAAGTGTCTTCCATCATTGTACTTTCCATTTTTAATATATATTATATTTTTCTCTTTAATCTGTATAACTTTGTACTTCCTTCACAGACTTTATTTTTCACATCTACAGAATATTTTAACTTATTTCTCTTTCTCCTCCCTTTGGAGACTTTATTTTATCTTTCTTTCTTTATCTGCCTTTGAAAACCTTAATTTTTATTTTTTTCTTTCTCCTTAGACCTTTTTTTTCAAACTCAGCATTTTTTTCTATGACTGTCAGTGTTCAGTTTCTTTAAATTCTTTAGCATCTACGTACTTTTAGAAACATTTTTATTTTTATTTTTCTCTAGAGACTTCCTTTTTATGTACATTTATTTACTTATCTTTTACTGCTTTCTAGCTTAATATCTTTTTCTATATTTAATTTTCTTCTCTACCCTTTTTCCCATCCTTAAGTGGCTAATTCTTTTTAAGGACATCCGAAGTATCTTACTAAATCTAATGACCTGTCAGCTATTCCCACTGTTTCCATGTGTTTTCAGCTGGTGTGATTTTCTGCACGGCTGTAGGTGTTTTTCTTTTTCTGTTTCTTTTTTTCTCTCTCTCTTTTGTTTTTCTTTTTTTTTTTCAACTCAGCTAGCATATTGCATTAGCAGCTGGCTTCTCCATAGTCCCTCCACTTACAGGGACTAGGCAGTTGGACTGCTCAGTCTAGCAGCCTACTGGAAAAACTGTGGTCTCCATACTGGGACCTATTCTGCCTGCTTTGCTTGTAGCTCTGTCTAACAGCAAACTCTGGCTGAGCTGATGCATGCAAAGGTAGGTGCCCTTTAGGGTAGCCTGCTTCTATGATCTGCTGCTGCTTGTCCTGGGCCCACTTAATGCTGCATTTCTGGGAAGTTGATTCCTTGTGCTTGCAGTATGCAGGAGGCTACAGTCCAGTTTCTGTTAAAGGGACCTAGTCTTCCATCAAGTTATGCAGGCTGAATTCAGCCACTCTGGCCCAGTTCAGGGACTTCTCTCAGGCCTTAAGCCTGACTGACAAATGTCAGTCACCAAATAAAACCAATATGGAATTTCTATGCCTGCCCCAGCTCTGAATAATGACATGGAAACATTTATTTTTAATAGCTTTAGGCCTTAGATTACTGTTGTTCCCAACTAACTATTGTAACCTGTGTTTAATCTGTTTTGCCACATAGTTTTTTTACTTCTTCTCAATTTCATAGTCTAATAGGTACATATTTCTATGCCTCTTCCTTTCCCAGAGTTCTATCTCTCCAGAAGTCCTGCCCGTCTCTCCTGCTTTTGCTATAGACCATTCAGCTCTTTTTTTCAACCAATCAGAAGGTGATAGAAAACAGTGTTTACAAAACATTGAGACAGGAGAGGCTTAACAATAGCAAAGTCCAGTCTGTACTCAGCTCTCTGATGGTACAGAAATCCGCATGTACCAAAGACAACCTTAACATAGTGCACAAAAACATCACTCCAACATAAACCCATGCTAAATGCTGTCCAGGAGCCTAGGATCTCACTGTCACCTCGTCACCTTCCTTGCACACTCTCCCTCACCCACAGTTGGAGTACACACCTAGTCCTCTACACCCCACCAAACTCCATCTTTAACTTGCTCCTTCAAAGGCTTTTCCTTTCCCCACTCCTTTCTCCTCATTTCCTCATGCCATATTCCCTTACGTCCAAAATTAATGTGAATTTTACCTTCTACACCTACCACAGCTCCCAAGACACCCTTATTTAATTTTCCTTTCTCAACCTCTATGTGCACACTCACTCACTCTCTAAATTTTCAAAGCCCCTCTTATCCTCTGCTTCCTTATTTAGTCAATCCCACTGTATAGGATACCACCTCTCCTTCCTATTACACTCAAAGATTCTTGTGCCTATATGTCCAAACCCCAATACCACCTACCCTTAACCAGTCTCAGAAGCACCAAACCTATTATGCAATCCCTTTTATCCAAGTGATTTCTACTCCCCACCTCCCATCCCTACAATAATTTCATATTGACATCAAAAAACCTAGCAAAACATTTTTCCTAGTCCAAGACCTTCATATCAGTGATACTGGCATTGTCCCTCTCAATTCTGTGGTCCCTTACCCTTATACTATCTTATCCACTATGCCTGGTAACACTGTTCACTTCTCATTCCAAACCATTAAGACACACTCTTCTTAATATCCCTAGATGCTCATTCCCAAGATTTTCTTGCCTCTACTTGGAAAGACCCCTGTACCAAACAATCCTGAGAACTGACCTGGATTGCTCTTCTCTGGAGATTCAAAGATAGCATACATAAATGACTCCAAAATTTTACCAGAGAACATCTACAGATGATAAGCACCTTCATAAAAATGGCTGGATACAAAATTAACCCAAAAAAACAAACAAACAAATGAACAAAAAAAAAAAAACAAAAACCAGTAGCCTCCAGGTACACAAAGGACAAACAGTCTAAGAAGAAAATTATGGAAACAACATCCTTCATAACATTCACAAATAATATACTGTATCTTGGTGTAACTCTAATTAAGCAAGTTAAAGACCTGTATGACAAGAATTTCATGTATCTAAAAAAAGAAAAAGAAGAAAAAAAAAAAAAGAAAAAAGAAAAGAAATTGAAGAAAATATATGAGGATAGAAAGAGCTCTCATGCTTACAGATTTGTATGATTAACATAGTAAAAGTGCACATCTTACCAAAATCAATGTATAGATTCAATGCAATTCCTTTCAAAATATCAACACAATTTTTCACATAACTTGAAAGAACAATTCTCACCTTCATATGGAAAAAAATCCAGAATAGTTGAAACAAACTTATAAATCAAAGACCTGGAGGTATCTCCTCCCCTTTTAAAGCTGTACTACAGAGCAATAGTAAGAAAAGCTGCAAGGTACTGGCATAGAGAGACTGGATGATCAATGCAATCAAATGAAAGACCCAGAAACCAATCCACACACCTACAGATACCTACTTTTTGAAGAAGAAGCCAAAATCCTACAATGGAAAAAAGAAAATACTTTCAACAAATGGTGCTGTTCTAATTGGATATGTGCATGTAGAAAATTTTAAATAGATGTATATTTATCACCTAGTGCAAAACTCAAGTCCAAGTGGATCAACGACCTCAACATAACCAGATAAATTGAATCTATTGGGAGAGAAAGTGGGGCTCTCTCTTGAATTCATTGGCACAGGAGACAATGTCCAGAACAGAACACCAACACCTCAAGCTCTGATATCACCAATTAATAAATGGAACCTCATGAAGCTGAAAAGCTTCTTTAAAGCAAAGGACACTGACAACAGGACAAAACAGTAGTCTAGAGATTTTAAAAAGATCTTCACCAACCCAACATCTGAAAATAGCTAACATCCGAAATATATAAAAAACTCAAGAAATAATGCAGTGACAAATCAAATTATCTAATTAAAAAATGGGATACAGAACTAATCTGAGAATTCTTAAGAGAGGAATCTCAAATGACCAAGGAGCAGTTATAGAAATGTGCAATGTCCTTAGTTGTCAGGGAAATGCAAATCAAAACAACTCTGAGATTCTTTCTCATACCTATCAGACTGGCTGAGATTTAAAAAAAAAGCAAAACCAAAAACAAAAAGAAAACTCAAGTGACAGAAAACGCTGCTCAGGACGTGGAACAAAGGAAACACTCTTCCATTGCTGGTGGGACTTCAAACTTATACAACAACTTTTGGAATCAATCTATTGCTTTCTCAGAAAATTGAGAATAGCTCTACCTCAAGACCCAGCCATACAAATCCCCAAGCATATACCCAAAAGATACATAAAACAAGGACGTGTGCTCAACTATGTTCACAGCTGCTTCGTTCACAATAGCTAGAAGCTGGAAACAACCCAGATACCTCTCAACTGAAGAATTGATAAGCAGAATGTGGTACATTTACATAATGAAATTACTCAGCTAGTAAAAGCAGGGAAATCATGAAGTTTGCAGGCAAATGGATGGAACTAGAAAATATCATCTGGAGGGAGGTAAACCAGACCAAGAAAGACACGCATGGTATGTATTCATTTATAAGTGAAGTTTAGCCATATAATACAGGATAACCATATTACAATTTGGAGAGATCCAAAAAAAGCTAAGTAACAAGGAGAGCTCAAGGAAGGATGCTTGAATCTCTCATTGAAGGGGAAATACAATAGACAGTTGAAGTAGAAGGAGAGAAGAAACCAGGTAGGAGGAGTGTGGAGGGAAATGAATGTAGAGATCAGATGTGGGGAGGGGTAGCAGGAGGAGAGAGAGCGTGGAGAGAGGAAAGTAACTGAGAGCAGGGGCATCTCTGAGACAAACTATGGATAGGGTAGACTCATGGGAGGATATGGGGGTGACTCTAGCTAAGACTCCTTCTAGAAGGAGTCATGGAGACTGAAAAGGCCATGTTCTAACAGGACTTTTATTGGAGGGAGGGAAACACCAACCCACCCACAAACACTTCAATACAAACTTTACCCTGACTACAAGATTTGAAGCAATAAAGACAGAGCTGAGTTTGAGGGAATGACCATCCAATGCCTGGCCCAACCTGAGATACATCCCTTGTGAGAGAGACAACCCCTGACACTATTAAGGATATGCTGCCTTGCTTGCAGATAGGAGCCTAGCATAGTTGTCCACTGAGAGGCTCCACCCAGCAGAGGATCAAAACAGATGCTGAGAGTCATAGTTAAACATTAGGTAGAGTGGGGGGGGGGATCCTAGTGAAAGAGAAGTGGGAAATATAGAAGGACCCAGAGGGCACAAGAACTCCACAAAAATACCAACAGAGTCAACTAACCTGGGACCAGAGAGGCTTATGGAGACTGAAGCACCAACCAAGAACCATGCATGAATTGGATCTAGGCCCCCTGCACATATGTAGCCAATGGGCAGCTTAATGTTCATGTGGGTCACCTAGTAAGGGGAGCAGGGGCTGTGTCTAACAGGGACTCTGTTGTTTGCTTTTCAATCACTTCCCTCTGGCATGGCTGCCTTGTCCAGCCTCAGTGGAAGAGGATACATCCAGTCTGATGTGACTTGAGTCCTGGGTTCTTTTGGGGGGAGGGTTCACATTTTCTGAGTAGTAATGGGGTATGGGGAAAGAAGGAAGGGATGTTTAACTGGGAGGAGAGAGGGAGGGGGCTATGATTGGATGTAAAGTGAATTTTTAAAAGTAATAGTGGCTTGATAAATCATATTGAAGTTAAAATTTATTGTTAACAAAGATATATACAAAATTTCAAAATCTTATTAGACTTCATTTTGAGCAATTAAATGAATTTTTGTTCCAAGCCTAAAAGCCATGTTTTAAATATAAATGCCATTTTTATAAACAGATACACATGTGAGAAGCTGAGTGACCATTGCACAGGTAACATGTGTGGAATCATCATGAGGACAAGGGCTAGAAGCTTCTTCCATCTTGAGAGCTGGCTGTTAGGTTGTGGAAGCAGGGCCTTGCTTGTCCTCAATGAGTAATGTTTTAAGACTTGAAAATCTGTAGGCTTCTTCTGATTATTTTTCTGGAAATATGTGCTAATAAAACCTTATATGATATTTAAAAGAAATATTCTGACTCCTCTTAATCAACACTGTGCATTGCAAATCCTATCTTCCACCCAAACCTATATTTCTTTCACTTTGAAAGCTGTTACTTGTTGCATTCATGCAAATAAAGTGACATATGTGTGCATTTTGCTGCTAAGAGACATGTGAGGGGCTTTAGAGGTGGCTCATAGGTTAAGAATACTGGCTGATCTTCCAGAGGTCCTGAATTCAATTCCGAACAACCACATAGTGGTTCATAACCAACCATAATGAGATCTGGTGCCCTCTGCAGGCATGCAGGCAGAAAATTGTATACATAAAAAATTTAAAAATTTTAAAAATCTTTTTAAAAAAAAGACAGGAGAGCCTTTCATTATCTGACCACTATGTCAAATATACATTTCCCATTTATGTATAATATGCATCATTAAATGAAACTGCTGGTCAGTAATACTTGTGTATAGACCACATTAACAGTATGTTCAATGTTTCCCTCTTTGCTTTTAGTTTTGATATCATAACATAATAATATAATTTCTCTCTTTCCTTCTTCCAAATACCAACTGAGATTCTAGTTTAATATACAGTAGAACCTATTGATTGGTAGATTGATTGCCAGTTCTTAGTCATAATAGAACTTTTAACTTGAGCCATTCAATTGAGTGAAAAATAGTATTTTTTTTAACTTCTGCAGATGTGGCTCAGCAGTTAAGAGCACTGTCTTCTCTTTCTGAGGTTCTGAGTTCAATTTCCAGCAAGCAGATGGTAGCTCACAACATCTATACTGAAATCTGATGCCCTCTTTAGGCATGCAACTGTACATGCATGGACTTCTGAGAGGTAGTATGCTGATAACTATGAAATAGTTTTTTGTTTTTAATTCTTTCTTATTTTCTTAAGTGAATGTTTATAATTTATGTTAATTTTCTAACAGGAAGTCTTTTCTCATTACATTTTGAAGATCTTCTTATGACCTGTGTGCAAGCCTTTTGTCATGTGGTAAATCCCCTTTTCCATAGAGTGTTCTATTATGCACTTAAGTTTTCATGAATCACAGGCTTAATTTTAATGTAGCCCAAATTAACTACTGTTTCCTTTAAGACTAATGCTTTAAAATTAATGGGTTAATTGTACATATTTATATATAAACATACTTTTACATATTTTGGAGACAGATGCTCGCTAACTGGTCTTGAACTGGAGTGTAACTCTCCACTGTTATGCCCCATGAGGCTGAATCTACAGGTGTACCTTAGAGGCCCGGTTTTAATTTATTCTCATTAGCACATCAAAATTGGAGACCGTGTGATATCTTGATATATGCATGTGTTATATAATGTTGTGAGGTTCAACATGCAGTACATTATAGTATTCTTTTTACAATAGTGTGAAATTGGCTGTAGATAAGCACAACGTATTGTACACTTCTAAAATTCTTGAAGAGATTGTAAATTTTTTTTTTTTTACCACAAAGATTGATGTTTACTTCAGTCTCCTTGAGCAATAAATGCCTGGCCTACATTTTTAAAACATTGCCATTTGTTTTTCTAGCTCTTTTTTTTTTTTTTAAGATTCCCATCTATAATACACTAAGAATTGATTTTTCTATATGATGTAAAATAGTGACCAAGCTTCATTTTTTAAATGATGGATACCCTACAGACCTTGTATCATTTATTGAAAAGATGGTTCTGCATTGCTGCACAGTGAAATATATTTGTGCCTGTCTGAGAAGCTGGATGTGTGAGCGGTCTATGCTCCTTCCATTGGTAAGCTTCTCTCTCCTTCCTCCAACACTGTGTTTTAATTCTTCAGCCTTCTTAAGTCTTAGGGTTTGGTTATATAAGCTGTTCCTGGCCTGCTGCTCTTTCTTCATAAGATTCTTAAATTTCTCATCTCCTTTGTCTTTTTATTTTAGTTGCACATTAACAATGCCACGTCACACTCATATACACAAGCATACAATTACCTAGTAGATTTTGGTAGAGACTTTGTTAATCTATGGACTTAACTTAGAGAGGCCTGGATAGTTCAATAACAAACCTTCAGTACTAATCACAAAATATACTGTACCATTAATATTTTACATATCCTTTCAATAATATATGATCATGCTCAGAGGACAGACGTAATGTATATTCAGTTTGTTTTTATATTTTTCATATTAAAATATAAACATTAACTTTTTATTTTATGGTTTATTCCTAGGGAATTAAATAAATTTTGGTCCTTGCTTTACTTTTTAAGCATGAGCAAATCAGTATGATACACAAAACCCATGTTAAGAAAAGCTAAGCCTGCTGGTGTGCACTTGCAAACAAAGTACTGACAAGGTAGAAATAAGCCAAACCCTAGAACTCACTGGCTAGCCAGATGAGCCTGCTTGGCAAGTTCTAGGCCAGTTATAAATGCTATCTTGAAAATAGTGCCCTGCACCTGAAGAAACACATGCAAAATTATTGTCTGGCCACATATGCATATGGACATACCAAAACCACATATATACATACATGTGCACATACACACATATATGTGCCACACAAACACACAAAGAACATACATACACGCACACACACACACACACACAGAGAGAGAGAGAGAGAGAGAGAGAGAGAGAGAGAGAGAGAGAGAGAGAGAGAGAGAGAGAGAGAGAGAGAGAACTATGTGCTTGAAGAAATCAATTTTAAGAATATAAGAAAATTATTTATTCTACTAATGTGGTAAAACACTTGGGTGTTAAAATATATTCAATTAATATTTTATCCCAAGAAGATAGAGTTTATTATGAGGATCTATCTATCTATCTATCTATCTATCTATCTATCTATCTATCTATCTACCTATCTCAGAATATTACTATGCTGGCTAGTCATATATCATGTTGACACAAAAGCTAGAATTATCAGAAAGGAAGGAACCTCAATTGAGACAATGTTTTTTAAGATCCAGCAGGAAGGCATTTTCTTAATTAGTGATTCATGGGAGTGAATCCACCTCATTGTGGGTGTTTCCATGCCTGGGTTTACCCTGGGTTCTATAAGAAAGCAGGGTGAGCAAGCCACAAGGAGCGAGCCAGTAAGCAGCATCCCTCCAAGGCCTCTGCATCAACTCCTGCCTCCAAATTCCTGCCATGCTTGAGTTTCTGTCCTGATTTCCTTTGATGATGAACAATGATATTGAAGTATAAGCAAAATAAACCCTTTTTGCCCCAATTTGCTTTTTGGTCATGTTGTATTGTTATAGCAATAAAACCATAACTAAGACTATTACAAATGTCTATATACTTTGTGGAACATTTGTGATGAGTGTAACTGTGTTTTGATAGAATATTGTTTACATACTTGGCGTTCTGCTTTAGTATGGAGATTATACTAGTCCATGAATATGTGTTTCTTTTTTGGATGAAATTAGATGATGTCTTCAATAAAATCTCGCATAACCGGAAGACATTGAGGCTCAAATCTGCATACTAGCATTTGTGAGGTGGATGTGAAGGACTATGTGTTCAAGGCCATCCTATAATATATACCAAATATTTTGCCTCAAACTAACCAAATTTTTTAGTGAAATCATTAATTTCTAAAATAAATGAGCAAAAAATTTCCATTTTTAGAAAGATGTTTTTAATAATAGATACAATTTGCTTAGTGTATATTTATATAAATTTATATGTGCTGTATATACATATCACAAAGGCATGACATATGTATGTGCATACATATGTATGCATAAAGAATTACTCAAACTTTCATTTTTGAACAGTATGCGGATTAGTGTTTTGTCAACCTCACACTAGCTGGTGTCTTTCAGGAAAAGGAAATCTTAATTGGGAAAGTAACTCCATCATGTTAGCTTGTAGGAATGTCTGTGAAGCCTTTTTTCACCTTGTGGGAGGGCTCAATCCACACTCAGCAGTGCTCTCCTCTTGCAGGTGGCCCTCAGTGGTATTAGAAAGGTAGATAGAGTAATGTGAACCTGGAGAGCAAGCCAGGGTGCAACACTCCTCCATGGTTTCTGATTTCGACTCACTGCCCTGAGCCCCTGACCTAGTTTCCCTCAATTATTAATCCTCATGTGGAAGTATAATAATGATGATGATGATGATGATGATGATAATAACAACAGTAACAACCTTCCCTAATGTGTGGGGGTCAGTGTTTTATTTATAAATATGCATATTTATAGAAGTAGATTACTTATTTTTGATAATCTGCATTTTTAACTTACTGACAGTAAGTTCTTTGTAGTAACTCCTTACAATCTCTTCAGTATGTATGTCATATGACCTTTTACATTTTAAAAAAGGGTGACCTTCCTTTTAACATTTTTATTCACACCATCAGTGTATCAAAATAATGCCATAATTTCAATTTCCAAATTAAACAGAAAGAAAATGTCATATTATCTAATAAGTCATAATGTCAAATATGTGGAAAATCATTTTATCACCTTAAAGTATTTCAAAGTATACTAAATACCATCAGAGTTCTGTGAGAAAAAATATTTAATAAGTTACGAAGGAAACAAGGTTAACAACTTTATGTTTTTATTAACTTTATTCATTTTATTGTATGTGTATGTATGTTTTGACTACCAAAATATATGTGTACCATGTGATGCCCATTGAAGTCAGAAGAGGGTGTTTGATCTCCTAGAACTATATTTCCAGATGGTTATGACACACTGCATGGGTGATGTGCACCCAGCCCAGGTCCTAAGAGCAACAAATAATATTTACTGAGCCATTCTCCAAGACCAAGAACATCCTAAGAATAAATATAATAAGTTCACTGATTTTCCTCATAGAAAAGGTGAGTAGCATCATATATTTTGAAGTAATAAAAACAAATTAATCAAAAGACAAAAGAAATTAATTATAAAATGAAAACTCAAATTACTAAACACAGAAATTTAGAAAACTATGCTTTCATGCAAAAATAGAAGACAGAGATTAGAATATTGATTATACCCTGATAATTGTGGCATAATTCTAATTCAAATAGAGAAATTATTTCACCGTGCTAAACAAGCAAAGTACAAGATACAACCTTATTTCATATCCACACATTAACGAGAGAAAGAAAACAAATTCCAGCTGTCAAGGTGCATCAAGGGTAGGAATATTTATGTATAGAGACCTGGTGCCAATCTCAACACTCATCTCCCCTCTCATCTCTCATCACTTTGTCCTACACCATTACAAAACATACATTTATCAAAACACCCATCCTCTACACACAGGTGCTTTACGCATTCCTTGGTGATGAATATCAAAGAGAAGTCACATTTTTGTCTGTTTTGTTTTGTTTTGCTTTGTTTTTGTGGAAGATAAAGAAATTATCGTATCTTTCCATTTCTCAAAAAAGAATAAACTGGAAAATCAAGTCAAATTACCTGTAGATTTATAAGATAGATAATGAAGAAGTGCACAGTTACTATAATAAAAATAACAAGAATAAATCAGCAGCTTTGCTATAAGGAGTCTAATAAAAATGTATTAAATAAAAATCAAAGGCACATAACTTAGAAAAAAGAGAATAAAACAGTAGAATGCTATGGATTGCTGTCTTCTGGCCAAGACATGGCTATCTCACACATGAACTGTGGTTTTCTGCACAAGACCTATAAAATAACAAGCCAGATAAAATTCCACCGTAAGTATGATAGAAATATTAAGCTCCTGGTAACAATATTGAGACTTTATTGACAATGGTCGCTGCTGAGGCCAAAAGAATCTTTTTATTTATTTATTTGTTTATTTGTTTGTTTGTTTGTTTGTTTCCCTGAGGGTGTGGCCACTGGTACATTTTTATGCTCCACTTGATGGACTTACACTCATGTACATAGGAGTAGCATTGGATTTAACGGGTTGTTAAGAAACTGGAGTGAAATTCAGTGATGGTAGGTTGTAAAGAATTTTGGAGGAGTTAGGGTAGTTAATTTGTTTGTTTTATTTTGTTTTTATTTAACTTGAAACAAATACTGTAGACAGTAACACATTTTTTTTGTTTAAGTGTTGTCTAGACTTTTTCACATCTGTGTCTTTAAACTCTATTAAACACAAATGAAATTAAAAACATCAGTTGTACTTTTGTGAAAACACATGTAGACTATGAATCCATTTTATGTTATTTGCATTTCAGATCTATCAATGATACAAATTTGTGGAGACAAATACCAGATTAATGCTTACTAAACTCATGAATAAATCTGGCAGAGATATTGGACCAGAAGGCTGAAGATGAGGCTCCTATGTTAAGGAGAGCATTGGGTGACTGTTCGGGCAGTAAACTGTCTCAATCTTTTTTTTCATTTTGTAAGCTGCTAACCTGAACTACCTACCGGTTCACTCAGACAATTAAGTTTTATTCCTTCTCAAGTCTCTGAAGGGTGTTGAAGACCAGGTAGTTTAGTTTTACAATCAAGTTTGGTTGGTTAGGAGATAAGATCTTTTTAGATCGAAAAAAGGATTTAAGTTAACAGAGATGAGATGTGATAGACACTGAATTTCATTCAGAAATTTAGACCCAACAAGATAAGAAAGATGTTTACTTCAAGTTGGACAAATACCAATAGGCAAATTACTATGAATGTAACATTTATATAAGCCATGATTGTCTCATGGTTCTCCCTGCTGTATGTAGTTTGTTTTATTCATGTGTAATAAAATAAATGTATATGTTAAAAAATAGCAAAAAATTCATTTTATCATATTAATCTTATAATTCTTGTATCTTCCACCTTTGTGACCATATAAAGGGAATGTTATTAAATATATGATATAGGACTTAAGAATAATTACTAAATAAAATTACTTTTTTCTGTTCCAAAAAAAAAAAAAAGATTAGGTATGATTAGCATTCATTATAAGATAGCAGTTCTCTTGTATACTTTTTAATTCTTTTAAGTTTAATAATAAGTATTTTTAATTCATAAAAAGCAGTAACTTTATGATACTATGACCAATAATATTTAGTAACAAAAATCATAATTCCTTACAATATTGTAACCTCTTACAACACAAAAATATTAAACACACACACACACATATATATTTTTTTGGGGGGGGGGGGGTGGGTAGTGGTGCTGTTTTGTTTTGTTTTTGAGACAGAGTTGCTCTGTGTAGCCTTGGCTCTCTTGGACTTGGTTTGTAGACCCTCAAATTCATAGTGATCCATCTGCCTCTGCCTCCCTGAGTGCTGGGATTAATGGCATAAGCTGCCTTGCTTAGCTTAAACACACATATATATGTATGTCATTTTATTGTAGAACAAAACAAGTCATCTATTGTATTATATAAGGACAAATAGCATTAAAAATTACATTTTTACAAGTGGAAACTTTAATTTTAATTGAAATACTGACATTAAGAATCATATGTAAGGGACAACAATAAATATATTAAGAGAAAGTGCGAAGTGGAAAAATGATTTTGACCTAAACATTTTCAAGTATTTTTACTCAGAACACCAGAAATTTTATCATATATAGGCAGCCAATTCAATATGTTACCTAAACATACATCTGTAGGCAAAATATAGAAAATAAACACCAAATAATTTAAATATTTAAAGGAAGTCATAAAATATAATAAATGTATTATTGAAACATATGATTTCACATTTGGCAAGATCACTCCCCTATAGCAGTAGAAATAAAAAAATTAAAATATAAATTTAATATTTTTAAGAAATGCAGGAGTCTTAATGCCAGAATGGCTTTAAAGTTGTTTCTAGCTTTAACATAACAATTATAATTAATATTGTTAAAATGTTAGGAGTATCATATTTTGAAAAGTAAAGATTTTTACAATTGAAATATAACAGTATTTTATGGCTTTGAGAACAATGAACACAGAGGAGACTCCAGTGGGTGTAAATATAAACCCAACCACGGGGAAGCAGTATTTGAGGAGAGGATAAACATGGCTTTTCTGTACAGACAGATTTACTAGGTATCCTTGAGTTCTCTATGGTAGTCAGCCATGCCACTGACATATGCCCACTCCAAAGGCAATGCCATCATCATGAAGATATTCTTCTCATTGACCCAACTACCCGTTGATTACTATACTCATGGACACAAAGTGCCTAAGCTGTGGGGAAAAAAACTATGTCTAACATTACTAGTAATCAGGAAAATAAAATTTAATGCACAAACAAGACACCACTTTATGTTCAACTATTGCACTGAGACTTCCAGGAGGATGCTGATTCTCATAGAGATCAATGTTGAGATATTTCTAGGCCACCCAATGATGCACAGACAGGGAGATGGAAAATCATTCTATGATGCAAATTTATTAAAACACCAGCAAAGGATTGAGGACTAAATTTTGTGAAACTTAGTAAGAGCAGGAGTGAGAGAGACAGACAATATTAAAGGAAACTTTAAAAGGCACTAGAAATGTAATCTTTTAGGGAAATTTTCCAGAACAATGTTGTGGTCAGTGTTATCATCCTTCCAGGTAACAAAAGTGGATATCAATGCATGTTATAATTAAGGCTTCGGGATTTTTAAAAATTAATTCATTCTCTCATATATATTATAACCAACCATGGGTTTCTCCTTGCTCCTCTTCTTTGATTCTCCCTGCTCTCCACACCCCATCCATTCCTCCTTTTTTCCCCTTCAGTAAAAAGCAAACCTCTCAAGGATATCAACCAAACATAGAACATCAAGTTTCAATAAAACTAGGCACCACCCTTCATATTAAGGCTGGACAAGGAAACACAGTAGGAGGACAAGATGCAAAAGCATCAGAAACAACCCCTTTCCTTCTATTTGGAGTCCCACAAAAACATCAAAGTTCACAACTCTAACATTTTCAGAAGACCTAAGTTAGACCTATGTAGACTCCCTGAATCTGTTCAGTCTCGGTGAAACCATATGTGAGTCCAGGATTGTTGATTTTGTGGGTTCTCTTGTGGTGGCCTAGATACATCTGGCTCCGACAATCCTTGTTCCTTCTCTCCAGGATCCAGAGCTCTGCCTACTGTTTGGCTGTGAGTCTCTGCATCTCTCCTCTTTTCTTTTTTCTTTCTTTCTTTTTTTTCTTTTTTAGGTGCTTTATGGAGGATGTGAAGCAAGTGGTACACTCCTCCATTGATGGGGTGTGTGCAAACTTCTAGAATCACTTTAGAAATTAGTATCGTGGTTTCTCAGATATCATGAAATTTGCAAGCATATGAATGGAAGTAGAAAAAAAAAGGCATTCTGAGAGAGAAAGCCCAGGCCCAGAAAGACAAACATGGCATGTACTCATTTATAAATTGGATATTAACTGTAAGGCAAAGGATAATCAACAGACCTAGAGAGGCTAAGTAATAAGAAGTCCCCATGCCACAAGAGGAAACCCACCCACCTCACTGCCTGGAAGACCAAAAAACCAGAGGCCAGATGGCTCAGAGACCTGGGATAGAAAGAGTCACAACCAACAGCAGCAACAATAACAACAACATCAACAACAACAACAACAACAACAATTATTGCTAAAGATATTCTCCTATACTTGAAAACAGGAGCTGGTCCTTGGGAAGAAGAGCACTTTCTCCAGTGTTTTGGCCAAAATGAAGATTAGATTTAAAGGCCTGAGGAGCAATTAAGGAAGGAGTAGTGAAGACCACTCATTTCAGATATATGACCATAATTTAAGTTGACTAGAGAGAAATTGTGTTTTGTTTTCCTACAAACGATGTTTCTGGCTATTTGCCAGCACACAGTCAATTCCCAATTCACTTTATGAATAGGTCAATTAGAGACAGGAAAGAAACCATATGATTGTCTATATGAAGCTTCCTTTCAGTGCAGTTCTTTCCTCAGGTCTTTCTGTCTAGCCTTCCATCTAGGTAATGATTGCTAATACCTTCAGCAACCGTCAGGTCACTAATGCAATGACTTTAGTCATGTTCATCTCACAGTAGCAGCTTGCAAAGTCTCACTCTCCCACTCCCAATACAACCTGCTTTCTTGGCTCTCAAAACCCAACCAGCTACTCTTCTGATCATTTTTTCTTTCTTCTGCAAAAAACACAACCTGCTATTATAAGCTATAAAAATTGGATTTTCTCTGGAACTTAGCTTTTAACTCTCCACAACTGAGTCAGGACTTTATTTCACTAATGCAACCAATTATTCTGAGCTCCAAGTCTGTTTGTAAACTTTTTGCTATGTCATTTTTTATTTTTATAAAGCTGCTTCAAACTCAAGATAGATGTACTTTGATTTTTATCACAGACCCAAGTGCTTTCCCTTTGGTAGTCTTTATCTCAGTAAATCGTCTAGTAGTTTCAACACAGTGTTCCAAGATGAAGGCCTAAATGTATCCCTGACAGCATGCTCATCACCACATAGAATGCATCACCAAGCCTTTCTACCTCTTAAATCTCTCTTACTTCTGTTTTACTTGAGCTTCATTAGTTCGACCCATGTCCACGCTAGTGTCATCTTTCAATCCATAACTGTTCTGCCATTACCTTCTCTGTCCTGTCCTTTCCTCCACTTTCTGAGAATATCACTATCACCACCTTGTGCATGACTAATGCAATAGAGAAAGAAGAATAAACAGTGTCTGTTTCAGTATAAGTTAATGCACAGCAGGTAACTGAATAAATTAGAGATTGGAGACCACTCAAAAATTTACTTTCAAAAGCAACTATTAAGAATATTTCCAAACTGAAGTTCAACAATGTAATTTTATATGACTATTATTTAACCATTTGATACTTTGTGGATTTCACATCATGCACTTCAGTTCCACTCATCTACTCATCCCTTCGCATTCACCCTCTTCACTTGCAACTTCCTCATAAAAGGAAAAAAAAATCGCATTGTGGATAGTGTAGTGTGTCAGAGTGTAACCCACAGTGTACCTCTTTCCCCACATTTCTTTTTCTTCCAAATGCTCATTGCAATGAGTCATTGGTCTGGTTCGAGGCCTCTAGTTTGGGCTGCAGTATCAATACTGGATCCTCATAATGACTCCTCTCAGATATACTGCTTTTGCCATGTGTCATTGAGACTCTGCAGCTTTGGATCTGTAAGACCAGCCCCTTTACACACTCTGGCAGTTCATTAGTGGGGTAGATGTTGATTTGGGCCACCTCAGATGCCTGGATCTGGGGCCTGAGTGGTGGGTGAGCTGATCAGCCTGCCAGCTCTCTCACACTCACTACAAGACAAGCTCACCCAAAGCCTTAGCTTGCAAAGGGCAGTGCCAGTTCTCATGCTTTCATGCCCTGTCACAGAGGCCAGCTCTCCAGTGCAGGATCACCAATTCCCATGCCAGCAGGGCCAGCTCTGCTGTGTTGCCTAGGCAAGGTGCAGGGCCTGCTCTCTTGAGTGCTGTAGCTCTCCAGCTCTCCTGGCTGCCATAGGTGGCAAGGACAGGGTGGGGAGTGCATCTCTCTCTCTCTCTCTCTCTCTCTCTCTCTCTCTCTCTCTCTCTCTCTCTCTCTCTCTCTCTCTCAAATTGTGGGGCTATCTCTTCCACAATCTTGTCATCAGGGTCTGGATCCCCAGCTCTTCCACCACCCAGGCAAATCTACTGTGCTGACCAGGTGAGGTGCAGAACTTGCTCTCCCAAGTGCTCAGCCAGTGAGAAAAAGGTTCTGCTTATAGGCTATTTTTGTACATAGATATAACAATTTCTTGTTATCTTAATTAAGGAGCTCTTCTTCATATCAAAAATGTGCTTCATATTACTTTTAGTATAAACTGATAGCATCTTATCAAACTCGCAAATCCATTTTCTTGTTCTAACCTCTCAGCAAAATGATCTTTTTTTCCTATTCAAGTTTTTTCATTTATTCCAGATGTACTCTATCATCATTCCCTTGAATTCCATCATGTTAAAGCAATCAGTACAGATCTGACTTCCCAAATTATCCACCAGTGACAACTATTCTTTCATTTGTAATTTTAAGCACCCACTGCTTCTGGGTGCTTAGTTCTAATTGTAGAGCTAAACTGTTTTTCCCTCAAGAAAACCCAGTAAATATTCCATACCTTAATGATAGAACCAGACATTTTGTTTCATCCAAAGTGGACATGTTCCTTAATCTAAAATGACTGTGGGGAAAAATCCTATTCTTCAAGGTCACAGTCTCTTGGTTGGCCTCAAGCAAATTAATCAAACTAGGTTAGGACATTCACTTTACCCTATTGACATCAAATGCCTTAGATGAACAGCACATACCCTCTGGTTATTTCCTGCCTAGCATTCCTTAGAGGTAAGTCACATTTATAAACTTAATACATTCATGTTGACACAAATTGAGGAGAGAGAGAGAGAGAGAGAGAGAGAGAGAGAGAGAGAGAGAGAGAGAGAGGAGTTCAATGAGAGTATAATTAGAAATCATTCCACCTTTATGTCAATCTTATTTCCTGTATTTTCTTTCTTGATGTTGTATAACTTCCAGCTGTTTAGAAAGAAAATAACTTGAAATAAGAAATGTTGACAAATTTTATAACTAGTTCCCTAGGAATTTGTTAAGTATAAAACTTTCTTTTCTCACCAGAAATCTGACTTAAGAAAAGGCTAAAATTCTTTGGACTTCATAAAGGAAGACATTTACATTGACAACTCTCCTGATGCAATTCAGAATTGAGATTTCTTCTTTTTATTTAATCATAGCAATTTTCCATTTTCTGATATAAAAGAAGTTTTGTTTGGTCTGAAATAATTAGTTCACAACGTAGACATTTAAAAGCTTTTATTCTGTGCAGAGGGCTTCAGCCAAGTAGTTTCCCAAGGGAAAAATCCATCTAGAGGTTGTTACATGATTATTACCTGTGTCTTCCTAGACTTTCACAGGTTGTATGGTAAATTTGGTCACCTAATTACAAGATTTTGATAACTAGCATTAAATGTGCCAAAGTAACTGTCGTGAATTCTATTCCATGAACCATATCTCTAAAAGTCTAATATTGATTTATTTATAGATATACAATGCTTTTATCTATTCAAAGAGCACCCTTTCCAAGAGTAAAAGAAAAAAAAGTCCTATAAGTAGAAGTCCTGGTTGTGAATATTTAGAATCCATGATTGGATTCCTTTGAAAATGTCACATTAGTTATTACCACTGCACTGTGTAAATTGCATTCATCTCCCTAGTGGTCATGAGACAAGAGGAACAATAGTTTATCATTCACTCTACAAATATATGGAGTACCTGATAACAATTTCCTCAGGGATCTTCTGACATAGTTGGTGTGGGAAGGACTAATCCTTGTCAAACCTTAGCACCTCACATGTTTGAGTTATAAATGTGGCAAACTAAATCTTTAGTTTTTCAAGAGACAAATAAATATTATGCTGTTCTATTAATGCAAAGACTGTTAACTTCAGTTTTCCAACGTGAACATATATCTGTAGTGCATTCTTCCACAATGGTATTCAAACCATATGTTAATGGCTTGAAACATCTGCAGTATTGTAACTCATTCTAAAACCCTGCTGGCTTTAAGCACTGAGAGAAACAGCATGCAAGCTGCAGGGAAAACTGCTCTTTGACAAATACCCCTTCCTTCTGCTCCCACCTCTTTACCTTTGTTTCAGCTCAGGATCCTGGTATTAATCACAAAGTGCTATTAGGTAGGAAATTCTAACTCCTCTCATCATTTGCCAATCTAGGGGAAAGTAACTTTGCAGGGTCCCTACTGAAGATAGGAGAAAATTCTACCACAACAAGGAAAAGAAACGCTTGGGATAACAAAACAAGTACAAGGCCTGAAGTCCTTGCCATTCAGTCACAATGTCAGGATGTTAAACAAGGTACTTTCTACCATGTAGAAAGTCAATTACATATAATTACATGGCTATAGAGAATTCTAAAGTGTGTGAATAGTGTATTTTAAAAGTTATTTGATTTATATACATGGAAATAATGGTATATCTAGGAAACTAACCATGAGTTTTTAAGCAGATTGTCTACACATAAAACAGAAAATAGTAAGTGGTCTAAACATATGCATTCTAGACACACACACACACACACAAAAAAAAAAAAACACAAAAGGAATAACAAAAAATCAACATATAAAAAAAAAGATGAAAGAGTCTTGAATAGTTGAAATAATTCCATGATGCCCAGTTTACAGGAATCGCTTTCCAGACATTTTGAATAATTTGTGACTATAATCCTGTGTGCTGTAGACATGCCAGAAGGCAGGAAACATTCACATGTGCTCTGATTTTTCAGTGACAGCAAAGAATCAGTTCAGTTCTGGAAACTGCTAGAAATAGCTTGATTAATGCTTCTGCCAAAATTCTACCTTCTACTAGTTTGCAAGGACAAGATTAGAACAACAAGGATAAATGTCAGAAATGGCCTGGAGTCCTCTCTTCTATGACATCAGAACTCACTTAAACTACAGAATAAAAGTTTGGGCTGTGATGGGGCTTTAAAGCTATGTCTGTCACACAAGGCCGAAATTGTGCTTCCCACCACTTCTTGTACTAGAGTTGCCTTAGGAACATATACGACAGAAGAGATATAATGTGCCAAACTCAGAGCTGTTTCACTTTGCATATTTGGTTTTCTAAATCATCTTCCAAGTGGACCATCTCCTACTAAAGCAACAGGAGGCTCTGTTCTCCTTACTGAATGAAAAGGTTCAGAACCAACAGCAGCCTATCTGCTAGAGGAACAATAAATTCCTTGTGTATTTTCTTTTGTCTACATGGCCAGGAGAATGCTATCAACAATTTAAAAACTGTTTTTTTCAATAAATTTTTTTTTGTTCCTTGCCATTCTTCTTCGACATGAGACATTTTGAAGCAGTAGAGACCCTGCTGGATTCTGTGGAATCTGTGGATTGCTGGTGCGGGAACTCCCCAAAATGTATTCAAATCTCTGCATGGCTGTGCTGCCCATTTGTACTGTTATCATTTATTCTGAAATGAGAAAAACCCAGATAAAGACTCCAGTTTCTTATCAAGACTCTGGCACCATCATTTTCCATGATAAAAGTAACGCTTGTCTCACAGTGGTCTTTATTCAATAAACACATTTAGACCACGAATAGTGTTATAAATACTGATCTTTTATTTGGAGCTACATTACCGACATACAAACTATGATATCGGTCTTACCAGGATGGAAAATTAAAAGAAAAGATTTAAAGCTACTTCCTAGAAAGACCATGCAGGTTTCTCTAGTGGTTACATTTTAAAAGTTGAAAGTGAGGTAAAAAAGTCTATGAGATTAAGGATCTCATGCATTTATGGCCTTTGGCACAGGCAAATAAACCCAGGAATAAGATTATTTTCTAACCATCTCTGAATATTTACAGCTTTTTTTATTTTTCTGAATATGTATCCTTAAACTTAAGCCTCTACAGTAACAATGTGTTCCAAAAAGGTTTAGCAATCATAATGGTCCACCCTTAAGCTGGCTCTCTAGAATTGTGGTTTATCCTACATTTACAATGAAGAGTCAGTATTGTCAGTGCTATTCTCTGTGTAGCCTTGGCTGTCCTGGACTCGCACTGTAAACCAGCCTGGCCTTGAACTCAAAGAGCTCCACCTGCTTCTGCCTCCAAGAGTGATGGGATTACAGGAGTACGCCACTTCTCCTTGCTGTCTGTACTATTTTTATGTTGCAAAGTGAAGGGCAGATTGACTGAAACTACACTTGCTGTTAGAAAAAATATTATAGGAAATTAATTTCCTTCCTCCTTTCTCTAATGAGAATCTGTAACTCAGTTTACATTGGTTACCCTCTCACACAAAGCTGAGAGCATAATTTTTATAAGAGACAGTTATACAACTTTTTGTCCTTAGTTTTTACTATTTTATGGAAAATGAAATTTATTTTCTTTGAAGTAAATTGATTTTTTGATTGGGCAAAGAGATTTATTTTTACTTTGAAAGGTGGGATCTTGGAACTTGGCCAAAACTTGTATTCTTATTATTTGGGAAATTCTCTGAGAGGTGAAATGTATGTGTGAAGGAGAGATAAACCTGTTTTTTGTTTGTTTGTTTGTTTGTTTAGATCACAAGTGCAGCATGAGAAAAAGACTTGTGAGAGAGCAGGTGATGTTTATCTCCTTAGAAGCTGAACCACCATGTGGGGGAGATTGGTTGGTAAGCAGCTGAAAAACATCCTTGAACAAATGCTAAGAGAGGTATAAGTGTGAGCCAAAAACAAAAGACAGGGCCTTTGGAAACTTGGCATAGTTTTGGCTGTTCCTTGCTCCACTTTGAGAGGCTCCTGGAGAGAAGTGCCCGAGGGAAGGCTTCCGGGTTCTGGTTGCTCCAGATTCCAGAAGAAGAAATCTGTTATGCCAGGAGAATCGTTCTTTGGAACTGATATCCTTATGGTTTCATTATTGTATTCTTTATTCTTCTTTTCCTATTGTTTAGGTTAGTTGAGTTATAAGTAAGGTACATTCAGTTAATAAGTTCGTAATAAAATATATTTGTCAAGAAAATTGAGCCTACATGTGTAAGTGAGTTAATAGTTTACTTAGCATAATTGTGTCACATTCTTGCTCAAACTTAGTCTGAGGTCATATGGTCTTCCTCTGACACGTCAGTGAGATTTGGGATGTCAACTCTAATGCCTCCAAAACCCATGAGTCTGCATCTAGTGTGGACTATAAATTGAAAAGTTCAAGAGTGGTAATAGCATTAAGTAAAGGTTGACTTTTATTTCAGTTCCTTCAAAGGCCTGTTTGAAAACCTCTTCAGACTGAGTAAGTGGGAGTTAATACTCATACACAGATGTGTGGTGATTGGCAGAGGAACTATCTCAGGGGTAATGAATGGCATTTGCTATGTAAGCATGAGTTCCTGGTTTCACATCACCATCACCCACATAAAAAGCCGAAAATGGCCATATGCACAGTGTTGGGCAGAGAGAGAAAGGTTATGAAAATTGTTGGCCGCCAGACGAGCACATTCCTGTGAGAAACTTTGTCTCTTTCAAAGAGTTAATTAAGGGGGAGAGTAATAGGACAAAACACCCAGCATCCTTCTCTGACCTCTGCACGAGCTCGTGGTCATGTATACCTACACACACACACACACACACACACACACACACACACACACACACATTCACAAGCACAGAATATAGGGTGACCTAAAGTTTTTAGGAAAATGGAATCAATTTCAGAGGATTCCTATCAGATGATTGCTGTCTTTCCTAACACCCTGTTGCACAGGTGGTTCATAGAGGTTTCTCATATAAATTGCTAGTGGTACATAGTTAATAAATAATGAAGTTAGTATTTATTAATAAATCTTGATAATCTCAAATGTAAATACTTACCTTATACAACATCATCTCTCACTAATTAAAAGTAATCAAAATAGTTTGACACACATATAATTTCAAACTGTTTTGCAGTAGTTTGATCAAATATGCAACTATATTTTAATGATATTACTTTTTATTTTATTATACTTCATTTATGAAAATAAGTTTTATACATGCTGAAAATATATCCTCCTAATATTTTGGGGACTGTAAAGTTTATAAAAATTACACTGAAACTTAATTTCATTTATTTTTCTAGTTCTTGATCTTCTGGTTAGAAGTTGGATTAATGATAAACAAAATGGGAATGTTGTTGTTGTTGTTGTGAGGCCAGCCTTTAACTGCTGAGCCATCTCTTCAACCAAAAAAAATGAGATTTTTAAGGACAAAATGTTTCCAGTCCTGAAATATTAGCATAATTTTTAACTTATTTTGATAAACAAAAAAGATAATATATTGCAGAATCCAGAGGTGGAACATTAGTGAAATGACCAAGGGAGAATCAAAATCTCTTCACTCATTTTCCCTAAATATTTGAAGCTATTTCTTTTTGTAGCTCCCCTATGGTGAAGGAATATTTACCCACGTTGCTGATCTAGCAACTGAAACTTGGGAGCTGGCATGGTCAGCCTTCCTGCAGGGTTCTTGTTGAGTGATTGTCTGCCTGTCTGCCTCTTGTTAAACTGGTGATTCTGTTCTCTATGCTCTGGTTTATATAGCTCAAGGAGTCCAAGGTCAACAATTATGAGAAATGAGTGATGGCTGCTATCAAGCCATTGCATTAGTGCCATCTTTTATTATCATATTTTTACTTTGATAATCTGATTATATGGATAGTTATACTGAAAAAATTGTAATATTGTTCTAGCACCTTTTAAGTGGAGCTTTAAGTATGCTAGTGGATGGAAAGGAAACTATTAATGAAGCATGGAAAGATATTGAAATATATTTGTAGTTGCAAAGTGGTTGATGAAACTATTATCTGACCCATTTTAGGAAGCATATAATTTGGGGATAGAGAAATAGCTCAGCAGTTAAAAGGAGTTGCTACTCTTGCAGAAAACTGAAGACAGGTTCCCAGAACCCAGATTGAATACCCCAGATGCCCCAGACACCCACATTTATATGACATACACATGTATACATATAAATATTTTTATGTTATTTATTTATTTGGTTTATAAGTGTGTGTGTGTGTGTGTGTGTGTGTGTGTGTGTGTGTGTGTGCATGTGTGTGTGTGTGATGTGTGAGGGTGGACAACTTGTGGTAGTTGGTTCCTTCTTCCATTTTTTTTCAGATTGGAAGGATTGGCAGAAAGTATATCTGTTCCCTGAGCCATTTTGCCATCCCTAAATCTAAATCTTGGTATTGGTATTGGTTGCAAATATGGAAAATACAGTATTAATAGCATGATTTAATTGTATTTGTAAAATACTATGAAATGGAATGTACTGAAGAACACTGTCCACAGATTACAAACACCTCCCACCTCCGTAGAGCAAATAGGAAAGTCCTGACAATCCAAGGCACACAGGGCTAGAAGACGCAGTGTTTGCCATTGTTTTTAGCAGATAAATGAAATAGCTAAGGGGCCCTTGATAAACATTAGCTGGTTCAAACTCATCTTTTTAAAGAATAAAAAACAAATAAAAGTTATTTATAAGCTCTTGGAGAGTAAAAGGTGAAAGACAAAGAAAACCTCTAAGTCTTTAGTTTTGAAGCTGCTTAAAATGGGTAAAGGAATAGATTAAAATGTAGGTTTGGTAAGAAGGTTGATAAACTAAAGTGAATAGCAGTAGTGAAAGGATGAAAAAAGAGAGGAGAATGGAAAAGGAAAGGGAATAGAATAACGAAGGTAAAGGAAAGGAGAGGAAAGAGGGGAGGAGAGAGGTAAGGAGGAGGTGTTCATCCTGTGTCCAGAGAGGTAAGGAGGAGGTGTTCATCCTGTGTCCAGAGAAGTAAGGAGGAGGTGTTCATCCTGTGTCCAGAGAGGTAAGGAGGAGGTGTTCATCCTGTGTCCAGAGAGGTAAGGAGGAGGTGTTCATCCTGTGTCCAGAGAAGTAAGGAGGAGGTGTTTATCCTGTGTCCAGAGAGGTAAGGAGGAGAGTGTTCATCTTGTGTCCAGAGAGGTAAGGAGGAGGTATTCATCCTGTGTCCAGAACCATTACCTCGTACACCTCATTCCACACTTTCTACACTACCAGATTTCATCTACACTTCCCACTCTGTTCTCTCATAACTGTGTGCTAATCTCAATACTTTCTTTTTTTTCCCTGTTAGACATTTACTTATTATGGTTTGATTAGTAAATCTTACAAGCTCCAACTTTCCTTTTTGTGCTTGCTGTTGCATAAACACAATGACAGATTATTCCTAGCAGATGATAGCTAATTGACAAATATTTCTGGAGTAAATCTGCATTCCCAGAAAATCGGGGATTATAGACATTTCAAATAATTTGCTTAAACCGACAGCATCTGAAGATAGAGCTACCAGTGTACTCTTGCCCTAGTGGGAATATTTCTGTAGGTGAGCAAAGTGCTTCCTTTGACTTGTAGTCCCTTTTCTTTATGTCCACTTCAATCCCCAGAGCACTATGTTCATGATGTTGAGGTTCAGTGTGTGTGAGGATCTGTGGATATGTTTATGTGTCTGTGCATGTGTGTTGCTGGTTTGTTGAAATAATGTTACTGTGTAACATAGACCAGTCTCAAACTCACTTTCCTTCTGCCTCAGCCTTCTTAATACCAGGATTGGGAAGTATAGGAAGCATGTCACTAAACTTGTCCCCCAGGGTCTCTCAACTATAACTTTAAATCCTGCTTTGTCTGATGGAAAATACTTCTTCTTACCATCCAAATATAATGCACACTCCTTAGGTCTCTGCCATGCTCATCTGTTCTCTGCTAAATGATCAATAATTTCTTGCCTCCAGTGTGTGAATTTCCCCACATCAAGATTAACTGCCAGCATTCCACCAGTTCCAAATAAAGAAACTAAATTTAACTTAATTTTACCTCTGTGGTGTATCTAGAATACTGAGCAGATACAAAAGTCCATTTCCAGCTGGTTCTGGGAGTTCCTTTTATTACTTAACCCTGGCTATCAAAAGGTGAAGCCAGACGGACACAAGGTCCTTAGCTGAATAACAACAAAAGGCAAATGAGGTTACTCTCAATAGTAGACTGCAATGAACACTAGATTGCTCTTCTTTTCCACAACTTAGTGTTTTCAAAAAGTTCCATATGAGACAGAAAGATCTACGGGAATTGTCTGCATTGGAGAGTCTCCCACACTGAGCTGAACTGTGATATGTCTGTATTACAGCTCTTTATTACCCCAGCAAATGAAAATGCAATCTAAAGGGAGTAAAAAACCTTGGAAAATCCCACACTGTTAGTAAATTAGGTCTTTTAAAAAAGGAACATCTTGGCAAGCTCAAATAAATCAATGTGACTCTAAGAAACAAGACTGCAAGGTAAGTGCACTTTCAGAGCAGGATCTTTGTTCCCTTTCTCTCTCAGCACTTTGACTCATGTGGTGAAGAAAATGTCTCTGGGTTTTTCTTTTTTCTTTTCTTTCTTTTTTTTTTTTTTTTCTCTCTTTCTTTCTTGATATACAAGTTACTGAGCCTGGCTGACTTAAGGTAGCAGTTTTAATTACAAAGCAGCACAGTCGCTGTGAGGAATGGCAGCACACTCTCACTGAACTGATAAGCAGCACAGTCGCTGTGAGGAATGGCAGCACACTCTCACTGAACTGATGGAGGCCAAAACATGCCTAAGAACTCCTACATCCCTCTGCCTTTAAGGATGAGAGACTGCCCCTGCCCAGATGCCCTAACAGCAGGCCCTCCTTCTACTGCAAGGTAATTAAAAATTGCAGACAAATGGACTGACTCTAGTTCTTAGAAAATAGAAACAAAACACCTAGCCAACAATAAGATACACCCCAAAAAGTGAATGTCTCTCTGATGAGATTTTCAAAAGTTTGTTTTCTTCTTCCACTATCTCATTAAAGTATTTGATTGGCTTCTCTACTCCTTTACTGAGTGAAAGAAGTAAGAATTAGAAGAAAAAATAGTGTATCTGATGCTGTGTCTACCTATGTAAGGACAAATCTCAAGAAGCTGCAATGTCCATAGTGGGTAGAGATGACCTCCTTTGCTTGGTATATATCAGTTTTTCAGCAAAAGTTTTGTACTAAAGATCTTGGTGCAGTCCTCAGTAAATGGAAGTACTAATTATTATTTACTGAAGTCCATTGTAAGAAATGGAATAAATGATTGATTTAATTTTCTCAATAGGCCTAAAACTATCAACATTTTCATGGGTCAGTATTTAATATTCATTTTATGCACATTTTTTGCTTCATTCATATTTTTATAAATCTATAAATCTTTCTTTCTAACCATAAGATAGTATTTTGAAGAGATCATGAGATATATTCATCAATACAGAGTAGTAGTTCTATATCTCAAAGCAGCATTTTGTCCACTCTATTAAATAAGGTTCTACCTTGCCCTAGGAGATGTCTGTTGCTATAGTAAAGCTACTGACCCAATGGAACTTGGGGAGTGCAGAGTTTATCTGTTTTATCGTTCAAGGTATCACTGCATCATTAAAGAAAGTCAAGGTGGGAATTCAAGTCAGGAAACTTGGGGAAGGAACTGTACAGAAATATTAGCTGGTTGCTTTCTGGATAGCTCAGAGTCTCACGCTTAGCTAGCTTTCTTACACAGCTTAGTACCACACTCCTAGGAATAGGACCACCAAGAGTTGGCTGGGCCTCCTGAAACCATTGATAATCTAGACAGTTTCCCACCAATATGACTACAGGACAATCTGGTCCAACAAATTTCTCAACTGAGGCTTTCCCCACAGATGGATGTAGACGGGACAAGTTGACAACCAAATCTAATTTGAATGTAGATCACCAGTAGTGATCTAAAATAGTAACATTCTAAGAGGGGCATGAGTTAAGCCACAGCTTTTATTCCCTCTGACATAAGATTTCTTGAAGCCAAGAGGAAAAGAATAAAGTGGGTAATTTAGGATCCAAGATGGCGGCGAGCAGTGTGGACCGCGTTTGGAGGCTCCAGTGAACAATTCGGGGAATTGCACAGATTTCTGAGCCAGGAACACCGAGGTCCGAACATCACGGCAGCGGGAGTGCTCCACGGTTCGGAGGGACCAGGGTGCGGAGAACCTGCGTGCCCCTGCACACGGGAGGAGCGTGGTTTTTCTCTGATCGGAGCGGCAGCGGTAGAGGCGGCAGCACCAGCGGCACCAGCAGCGGCGGCTGAGGTTTGCAGCTCATAGCCTTCCGGTGGAGGCGATTGGTGTGGTGGCTGGTGGGAATTGCTGCGGGAGAGGGGACTCGGGGCAGGATTTGGGTCGCGTGGAGCCTTTGGACCCAGATTGGACTCGGCGGACAGTTCGGCCCCAGAGTCCCGGGTATTGGCCCGGCCCAGCAAACAATTCTGCCTGAGGCACTAACTCAGCGTGGCCATAGCTCCCCTGCTGTGGCGCAGGCTTAGTTGAGCACGCTGCGCCACACTAGGCACTACCTCAGCTCAGCGGCAGCTCCCCTGCGGTGACACAGTCTGGGCGGAGCACTTGATTTCACCACAGGCGCTAACTCAGAGCAGCCGCAGTTCTCCTGCTGTGGCGCAGGCTTGGTGACGTGCTCGGTTCCATCCTAGGCACCACCTCAGCTCAGCGGCAGCTCCCCTGCGGGGACACAGTCCGGGCGGAGCACTTGTTCCACCACAGGCGCTAACTCAGAGCAGCCGCAGTTCTCCTGCTGTGGCGCAGGCTTGGTGACGTGCTCGGTTCCATCCTAGGCACCACCTCAGCTCAGCGGCAGCTCCCCTGCGGGGACACAGTGCGGGCGGAGCACTTGTTCCACCACTGGCGCTAACTCAGAGCAGCCGCAGTTCTCCTGCTGTGGCACAGGCTGGACAGAGCTCTCGGTTCCACCAGCTCTAAGACTCTGGTTGGACACAGTGTACAGTTTGAATCCAGAATTCCTGGCTGAGATTGGTGGTCAGTTCGGGCCCTGAGTCAATAACTGACCACAGCACGCACTTTGGGCCAAAAGGCCCTAGTGGAGCTTGGTGCGTAGTCCCAGCCCAAAAATTCTGGCTGGGCCCTGTGTGCATTTTGGGCCCAAAATCCCTAGCTGAGCTTGGCAGACGGTTCTGGCCCTGAGAATCTAGCTGAGTTCTGCCCGTGGTTCGGTCCCAGTGCTCCTGGCTGGACTTGGCAGGGAACACAGAAGGCTGTGGATACCTTGGCCTGACCCAACGCTCATTCAGAGACCCAGAACAATTGCAGGATCCACAGCAGAGAGGGACTGAGGATCACTGGCTGTGAGAGACCAGAACAACAGGGCTAACATCCTAACATCCACACCAGTGAAGCTTTGAGCTCGCAGCCTAGGGAAATCGTAAGAAAACAAGTGAATCTATCATCAGACACCCTCCATTCAACTCTGGAAGCTACCCAACAAAAACAAAGACGGCAAGATGTCTAAAGGACAACGAAAAAGCATACGCAAAAAACCCCAAAACAACATGGCGTCTCCAGTTTCCAGCTATCCCAAAGAAAACCACCCAGAGAACTCAAATACAACGGAAATACAAGAAAATGACCTCAAATCCTTAGTAATGAGGATGATAATGGAGGAAACAAATAAAATTCGTAATCAAATGCAGGAAGACGCAGACAAACAGGTGAGAGACATAAAAGAAGCACATAGAGTGGAACTGGAAAAATTGCAGGAAAATGCAAACAACCAGATGAAAGAAATAAATAAAACGGTTCAAGCTCTGAAGACCTATAAAGAGGCAATGGAAGAAACTCAGGAATATACAAAAAATCAGATGAAAGAAATCAAAAAATCAGTTCAAGATCTGAAAATGAAAATGGATTCAATGATAAACACACAGACAGAAGAAAAACGAGAACGTGAGACCTCAGAGAAGAAGGCGAGCAACACAGAGGTGAGCTTTTCTACCAGAATCCGAGAGATGGAAGAACGAATCTCAGGGCTAGAAGATACAATCACAGATATTGAATCAACCATTAAAGAAAATGCCAAATCTGGAAAACTCCTGACACAAAACATCCAAGAAATTAAGGACACCATGAAAAGAAGAAATTTGCGGATAATAGGCATTGAAGAAAGAGAAGACATCAGACTCCAGGGCCCAGAAACTATTCTCAACAAAATCATAGAAGAAAATTTCCCCAATCTAAAGAAAGAGATGCCTATAAACATACAAGAGGCCTACAGAACACCAAATAGAATTGACCAGAAAAGGAAAACTGCCCGCCACATAATAATCAAAACACAAAACATGCAGAACAAAGAAAAAATATTAAAAGCTGCAAGGGAAAAGGGCCAAATAACATTTAATGGTAAACCTATCAGAATTACACCCGACTTCTCAGCAGAGACCATAAAGCCAGAAGGGCCTGGACAGAGATCCTGCAAACCCTAAGAGAACACAGATGCCAGGCCAGACTACTTTACCCAGCAAAATTATCAATAACCATTGATGGAGAAAACAAAATATTCCATGACAAAAACAAATTCAAACAGTACCTATCCACAAACCCAGCTTTACAGAAGGTACTAGAAGGAAAACTCCATCCCAAAGGGTCAAGCTACAACCAAAACTACCCAGGAAATAGATAACTATCCCATGGCAAAAACACAACTACACAAACGCTCGACTGGAAACAACATCAAAATTAAGACTCTTAACAGTCACTGGTCATTAATATCTCTCAACATCAATGGCCTCAATTCTCCAATAAAAAGACACAGACTAACCGAATGGGTACATAAACAAGACCCAACATTCTTCTGCATCCAAGAAACACATCTCACCCATAATGAAAGGCATTACCTCAGGGTAAAAGGTTGGAAAAAAATATTCCAAGCAAATGGTCACAAGAAGCAAGCAGGGGTAGCCATTTTAGTATCGAACAAAATAGACTTTCAACCAAAATTAATCAAAAGGGATGAGGAAGGACACTTCATACTCATCAAAGGTAAAGTCAACCAAGATGACATCACAATTCTGAACATCTATGCTCCCAATACAAGGGCACCCACATATGTAAAAGATCTCCTAAAAAAGCTTAAACCACACATCGATCCCCACACAATAATAGTGGGAGACTTCAACACCCCACTCTCACTGAAGGATAAGTCATTGAAACAGAAACTAAGCCGAGAAATAACATCATTAACCAATGCCATGGGTCAAATGGATCTAACAGATATCTATAGAACCTTTCACCCAAACAAGAAAGAATACACCTTCTTCTCTGCACCCCATGGAACCTTCTCCAAAATTGATCACATCGTAGGTCACAAAGCAAGCCTCAACAGATACAAGAGGATTGAAATAATACCTTGTATCCTATCAGATCACCATGCTCTTAGGCTGCAATTCAACAACAACAGAAATAACAAAAAGCCTACACGTTTGTGGAAACTAAACAACTCTCTGCTAAATGACACCTGGGTCAGGGAAGAAATAAAGAAAGAAATCAAGGAGTTTCTGAAATTCAATGAAAATGAAGAAACAACATACCCAAATTTGTGGGATACATTGAAAGCAGTGCTAAGAGGAAAATTCATAGCACTAAGTGCCTTTAAAAAGAAATTGGAAACATCGCACATAAGCATCTTAACAACACAACTGGAAGCCCTAGAAAAAAAAGAAGCAGAAACACCCAAGAGGAGTAGACGCCTGGAAATTATCAAACTCAGGGCTGAAATTAACAAATTAGAAACTAAGAAAACAGTCCAAAGAATCAACAAAACCAAAAGCTGGTTCTTTGAGAAAATCAACAAGATAGACAGACCATTAGCCAAACTAACTAAAAGGCAGAGAGACAGTATTGAAATGAACAAATCAGAAATGAAAAGGGAGACATAACAACAGACACTGAAGAAATTCAAAGAATCATAAGATCCTACTTTGAAGGCATATATGCCACAAAATTTGAAAATCTAAGGGAAATGGACGATTTTCTTGATCAAGTTCACTTGCCAAAGTTGAGTGAAGAACAGATAAACAAGTTAAATAGTCCCATTTCCCCTACAGAAATAGAAGCAATCATCGATGGTCTCCCAACCAAAAAAAGCCCAGGGCCAGATGGTTTCAGTGCAGAATTCTACCAGACCTTTAAGGGCGAGCTAATACCGATACTCTTCAAGCTACTCCAAAAGATAGAAATGGATGGAAAATTACCAAATTCATTCTATGAGGCCATAGTCTCATTGATACCTAAACCTCACAAAGACTCAACAAAGAAAGAGAATTTCAGACCAATTTCTCTTATGAACATAGATGCAAAAATACTAAATAAAATACTTGCAAAACGAATACAGGAGCACATCAAAGATATCATTCATCATGACCAAGTAGGCTTCATTCCAGGCATGCAGGGATGGTTTAATATACGGAAATCCATCAATGTAATCCATCATATAAACAAACTGAAAATAGAAAACCACATGATTATCTCCTTGGATGCAGAGAAAGCATTTGATAAAATTCAACACCCATTCATGTTTAAAGTTTTAGAGAGATCGGGGATACAAGGCACTTTCCTCAACATAATAAAGGCTATATACAGCAAGCCAATAGCCAAAATCAAAGTAAATGGTGAGATACTCAAGGAAATTCCTCTCAAATCGGGAACAAGGCAAGGCTGCCCACTCTCTCCATATCTCTTCAATATAGTACTCGAAGTTCTAGCCAGAGCAATAAGACAACAAAAGGAGATCAAGGGTATCCAAATGGGAAAGGAGGAAGTCAAATTATCCCTCTTTGCAGATGATATGATAGTGTACATAAGTGACCCTCAAAACTCCACCAGAGAACTCCTAAAGCTGATAAACACCTTCAGCAAATTGGCTGGATACAAAATTAACTCAAAAAAGTCTGTAGCCTTCCTATACACAAATGACAAGCTTACAGAGGAAGAAATTAGGAAAACCACACCCTTCACATTAGCCACAAGCAATATAAAATATCTAGGAGTTACCCTAACTAAGCAAGTGAAGGACTTGTATGAAAAAAATTTCAAAACTCTGAAGAAAGAGATTGAAGATGACCTGAGAAGATGGCGTGATCTTCCTTGCTCATGGATCGGGAGAATTAACATAGTAAAAATGGCCATCCTACCAAAAGCAATCTACAGATTCAATGCAATCCCTATCAAAATAACTACACAATTTTTTAAAGACATTGAAAGTTCAATTCTGAACTTCATATGGAAAAACAAAAAACCCAGAATAGCTAAAACAATCTTGTACAATAAAAGATGCTCCGGAGGAATCTCCATACCTGATCTCAAACTGTACTATAAAGCAATAGTACTTAAAACAGCATGGTACTGGCACAGCAACAGGCTGGTTCATCAGTGGAATCGAATCGAAGACCCAGATATGAATCCACACACATATGGTCACTTGATTTTTGACAAAGAAGCCAAATCCATTCAATGGAAAAAGGATAGCATCTTCAACAAATGGTGCTGGTCTAACTGGAGGTCTATGTGTAAAAAAATGAAACTGGACCCATATTTGTCACCTTGCACAAAACTCAAATCCAAGTGGATTAAAGACCTCAACATAAAACCAGAGACACTAAGCCACTTAGAAGAAAAAGTGGGAAAGAGCCTGGAACATATTGGCACAGGAGACAACTTCCTGAACAGAACACCAACGGCCCAGGCCTTAATGTCAACCATTAATAAATGGGACCTCATGAGGCTGAGAAGCTTCTGTAAGGCAGGAGACACTGTCAAGAGAACAAAGCGACAGCCTACAGACTGGGAAAAAATCTTCACCAACCCTACATCTGACAAAGGTCTAATATCCAAAATATATAAAGAACTCAAGAAATTAAACACCACCAAACCGAATAACCCAATTGAGAAATGGGGCTCAGAACTAAACAGAGAATTCTCAACAGAGGAGTATCAAATGGCTGAGAAACACTTAAAGAAATGCTCAACCTCCTTAGTCATCAGGGAAATGCAAATCAAAACAACTCTGAGATTCCATCTTACACCCATCAGAATGGCTAAGATCAAAAATTCAAGCGACACCACATGCTGGCGAGGATGTGGGGAGAGAGGAACACTCCTTCATTGCTGGTGGGAATGCAAACTAGTACAGCCACTTTGGAAATCTATCTGGTGCTATCTCAGAAAAATGGGAATAGGGCTTCCTCAAGACCCAGCTATTCCACTCCTTGGAATATACCCAGAAGATGCTCCAGCACACAACAAGAAAATTTGCTCAACCATGTTCATAGCAGCCTTATTCATAATAGCCAGAACATGGAAACAGCCTAAGTGTCCCTCAGTAGAAGAGTGGATAAAGAAACTGTGGTACATTTACACTATGGAATACTACTCAGCTATTAAAAACAAGGAATTCCCGAAATTTGTGGATAAATGGATTGAGCTAGAAATGATCATAATGAGTGAGTTAACCCAGAAGCAGAAAGAATCAAATGGTATATACTCACTTATATCTGCATACTAGCCCAAGGGGCATGTCCCACAAAAGCCTTCACTTACCAGGAAACTGGGACAGAGGGGAAGGCATCCTATTGGGACTCTAAATGAGAGACGCATGGGAGAACAGCAAAATAAAAGGATCCAGAGGGTCCTAGAAATCTACAAGTAGAACAATATGATAGGCAGATTTGGGCCCAGGGGTCCCGCTCAAACTAAGGCACCAGCCAAGGACAATACAGGAGGTAAACTTTAAACCCCTTCCCAGATCTAGCCAATGGTCAGAATATTCTCCACAGTTGAGTGGAGAGTGTGATACGACTTTCTCACATACTCTGGTGCCTCACATTTGACCATGTCCCCTGGAGGGGGAGGCCTGGTGGCACTCAGAGGAAGGACAGCAAGTAGCCAAGAAGAGACTTGATACCCTATGAGAATATATAGGGGGACGTAATCCCCCTCAGGAACAGTCATAGGGGAGGGGAATAATGGGAAAATGGGGGGGGGGAGGAATGGGAGGATACAAGGGATGGGATAAACATTGAGATGTAACAAGAATAAATTAATAAAAAAAAAAATAAAATAAAGTGGGTAATTTATATTATTTGCATAAAGCTGTAGAAAATTTGGAGCACTTCCTGGAGGAACACACCTGGTCAGTTTCTGGGCAGCTCCCAATATGAAAATGTTCACTGGAAGCTGGAGAATATAGGTAAGAGCTGTCATTTTAAAGTATTTTTCTTAATGCAAATGATCAAAAACCAGTAACTGTCAAGGTAATGTTTCTTAGATTTGGAAATGGTAGCCCAAGTAAATTTGAGGGTACATAGACAATAGAACAAATCTAATGAAACCAAGAATGATAACTTGGGCTGTGTACACAAAACTCTGAACCCAGAGAACTTGATCTTCTAAACATAGAAACTTACAGCAAAAGTAGTTGGAGTTTGTGTGCATAATGAGTATCTTATTACATGTAATAATACATGAAGAAAACTTTAACTCATAACATTATGAGTAATTCAGTGATTTGATTTGAGCAACTTAAAACTAAATGAAATGAGTAGTAATGTATATATATATATATATATATATATATATATATATATATATATATATATATCTTTATGATGTCTTAATACATGATGAATATCATATATAGATATTTGTGTGAGTTGGACTTTGTGTCACTCTGAGAAAATACCTGAAATAAACAACTTATTTAAGGAGGATATTTCAGCTCAAAAACTCATAGTTATTGGCTTTATTGACTGTGGGCCCAGGGTCAGGCAGGGGGAGCATTTGTCAATTGTGGGCCCAAGGTCAAGCAGACAGAAGGAACATTTCTCAACAGGGGCCCATGGTCAGGCAGACAGCAGGAGCATTCATCAGATGCAGTACACCTACTTCTAGACAGGACTCAGAGAGAGAGGAAAGGGCACAGGACCAGGTATAGCACACCATCAGTGACCTACTCTTTAGTGAGGTCACATATATTAAAGTTTCAATCACCCCCAAAAGAGAATCAGTAGCCATGGACAAATTATTTTATACATGAGCCTATGCAAATGTTTCATATTCAAACAATGATAGTACTACAAAATTAATTTAAGCAAAAATATATGTCACAGAGTTGGAGTATTAGGTTGAATCTTAATATCAGCATTTTTCCTACTCACTAAAAAAAAAAATCTAGTGTAAGACTCTATGATGGGAAGAGAGGCTGGTTGGAGAGAATCGACAGGGCCTGGGATCAGGATGTAAAGTGAATAAATAAATAAATTAGTGAACAAAAAAGAACATACTACCTACACCTGAGTTGCCACCTTCATCTTTACCACCCTCTTGATGACTTCATTTCCACTTTGCTATCATGCTTAGGAAAAACATCATTTATGCCTGCACAAATTGTCTTGTGTTTAACAATTCTTGTAATTTTACAGAAGAGAGAGATTTGTGTTACAGTATTTTGGAAGCAACTTACTTTTTAATTAATATCCAAATTTTAAAAAATGGTTTCCCCCACATTGGAAAGTTAGGGAAATTCTTGCAAGTTCTTTATAACTGGCTTGATTGGATAAAACACCAATGTGGCTCAAACAATTCTGGTTGGGTTTCTCTATAATACTGTCCCATGGCACATCATCTGTGACAATAAACAGTGTGTACCCTTGCACTCTTATATAAACTCTAACATATACAGACCAAGATATTGTGGTTTCCTTATATATTAGTCATTTTAGCTACACAATTGCATAGTTTTTCTACTTTGCTTTCATTTCACAGTTTTCATTGCCCTCCCTAAAAGTAGTTTTGCCTGTTTTCTCCCAATAAAAAATATGACTACACTACAAGATAAAAGTATCTTGTAAAAAACATTTTATTAATTTATTCATATTGCATCTCAATTGTTATCCCATCCCTCCATCCCTCCCATTTCCCCCTTACTCCCTTCCTCTACAACTGTAACTGAGGGAGACCTCCTTCCCCTGTATATGCTCATAGAATATCAAGTCTCTTCTTGGTAGCCTGCTATCCTTCCTCTGAGTGCCACCAGGCCTCCCCATCCAGGGGACGTGGTCAAATATGGAAAACCAGAGTTTGTGTGAAAGTCAGACCCCACTTTCTACTCAATTGTGGAGAATGTCCTGTCCACTGGCTAGATCTGGGTAGGAGTTTGAAGTTTATTGCACATATTGTCCTTGGCTGGTGCCATAGTTTGAGCAGGACCCCTGGGCCCAGATCCGCCCGTCATAATGTTCTTCTTATAGGTTTTTAGGACCCTCTGAATCCTTCTATTTCCCCATTCTCCCATGCTTCTCTCACCTAGACTCTGAATAGGATGTCCTCCCCTCTGTCCCACTTTACTGGTAAGTGAAGACTTTCATGGGACATGCCCCTTGGGCTAGTGCCCAGATATAAGTGAGTATATACCATTTGACTCTTTCTGCTTCTGGGTTAACTCACTCATTAAGATCATTTCTAGTTCAATCCATTTGTCCACAAATTTCGGGATTTCCTTATTTTTAATAGCTGAGTAGTATTCCATAGTGTAAATGTACCACAGTTTCTTTGTCCATTCTTCTACTGAGAGACACTTAGGCTCTTTCCATGATCAGGCTATTATGAATAAGGCTTCTACGAACATGGTTGAGCAAATTTTCTTATTGTGTGCTGAAGCATCTTCTGGGTATATTCCAAGGAGTGGAATAGCTGGGTCTTGAGGAAGCCCTATTTATTCCCAGTTTTCTGAGATAGCATCAGATAGATTTCCAAAGTGGCTGTACTAGTTTGCATTCCCACCAGCAATGAAGGAGTGTTCCTCTCTCTCCATATCCTCGCCAGCTGTGGTGTCGCTTGAATTTTTGATCTTAGCCATTCTGATGGGTATAAGATGGAATCTCAGAGTTGTTTTGATTTGCATTTCCCTGATGACTAAGGAGGTGGAGCATTTTTTAAGTGTTTCTCAGCCATTGGATAATCCTCTGTAAGGATCCTTTTTTTATTACTTGTAGCACTTGTATTTTATTTTTATCTATGTTTTTTATTACATCACAGAAAAAAGTAATGAAATGACCACTTTGGATATTATAGGCTTTTAAAACTATTTGTTTTACTTTTATTTTATGTGTGTTGATATTTTCCCTGTATGTAATTTGCATACCATCCATGCATGTGTACAGTGCTTATTGAAGCAAGAAGCAGATATCAGGTCTCCTAGAACTAGAGTTGCAAAGTGGTTGTGAGCCACCAGATGGGATCTGGGAAATGAACCAGGGTCCTCTAGAAGACCAGCCAATTCTGGAGACATTATCTAGTCCCTGTTTTTGATTTATATTAAAAATATTTTTGAGGGACCAGTAGGCTGTTCAATGGGTGTAAAGACACTTGCTGCCAAGGTTTATGACCTGTTGTCAACTAATAAGGACAAAAGAGGAGATCATTTCCTGTAAGTTGTCCTCTGACTTCTACACATATGTATACACAATTGTATAAAAGATAAATAAATGTCAAATATATTTAGGATGGCTCATCATAAGGCATTTATTACTAAGACTGACAACGTGAGTTTAATTTCCAGAACCTTCATGGTGAAATGAGAGAGCCAACTCCCATGAGTTGCCTCTGAGTATGGGTAACACAGCACATGAAAAAAATATTTGTTATATGTTAGACAATTACGAGGCAGATTTTCAACTATGTTTTCTTCAAAAGAATAACTGGCATAAAGTAGTTCAAGATAGAAAATAGGAACTGTAGTAGAAAATAATTGAAATTAGGATTTATGTGAAGAATGGAAACTTTAAAATAAATATAATGTCCTTTGACTATCTAGTCCTTTAAATAAGACATAAAAAGAAAAATAAACAATCTACTTGACCCCCTATATACCATTTTATACAGGGATGAAGACAGAAATTTCAGATTCTAAGTGAATTTTTCTTTTTTATTCTTGTTCACATTAGGAAGATTGTACTAAATATAAGAAATTTATTTTAAACAAGCCTGTGAGCACATAAAGTATATTAAAAATATGCACATATGTCTTACTCTTTCTCTGCAGCACTGGTCTGTGTCCCAGCCACACACAGAATACAGACAGGGCTTGTGACCTACTGAGAATACCACTCACTGGCCCAACTTGGACAAAATAAATAAATAAACAGATAGACACAATTACGCTTTCATCAGTTCTTTGAGTTCTTGGATTATGCCTGAGTATTTGCAGACTCCTTTAAAAACTGGCCAAAAGAAAAAGGAGATCTGATCTGCAAATTGGCAGAGCTCAACTGAGGGACAACAGGACACATAAAATATTCATATGTAGCTGAAGCTATGGAGAAAATAATCTGGGAACTGATGGAAACTATCAAGACACCAGAAGAACAAATAAACCAAGTAGACCTGTGTCACCTTACATTTGATGATAAATGACCCTAATGTACTAGATGTTTTAAAAAGCTACATGGATGTATGTTGAGAGTTTTCACCAAAAGAAAGTCACAAATATTTGAGGCAGAAATATCTTTAACTTAAACATTTGCACAGTGTATACATGTATCCAAGAATTGTCTGTTAGCACATTATCATGTACAGTTTTCTCATTATTATGAATCAATTAAAATTAATTTATATAAAAAAATCCAACCCTGCCAGGGAAGTAGATCAGCTGACTGCGGATCTTCACCTCTACTTCTGTACCTCCAGATCCAGTCTCTCCTCCACTCTCAACCTCAGCTCTGTAGCAGAGTACCTGATGAAATCTCCCTTTCAACTCTGACCCAACCCCCAGAGGGTCACAAAGATCTTCTCTAAACTTTCTTCCCTTAATTCACCTCATTATCCCACCCCCCAGTACCAGCAAACATTCCCTGGGAATAGCCAATATGAGCAGTCCAGGGAAACAGGGCCACAGAAAATTTCTTACCAGGCAACACACAGCTAACACATGCTCCTTAACACAGAGGAAACGAACTCAAGTGACAAAACAGGGACCCAACAAAGGCAAAAATAAATATAAACACCTACACCTAATATCATCAAATTACAAATACTTATTAATAATACAGCCCAACAGAAGGTGCTAGAAGGAAAACTTGAAATCAAGGGTGATAAGTATAACCATGAGCACATAGGAAATAATCTCACCCCCAAACTGGAGGAGATCAAGATACAAATTAGAAAGAAAGAAGTCAAAGTATCATTATTTGCAGACAATATGAGTATACATAAAAGGCCTTAAAAATTACATGAGAGAACTCCTACAGCTGATAAACACTTTCACCAAAGTGTCTCCATACAAAATGAATTTGAAAAAAATCAGTAGTTTTCTTATATCCAAATGACAAGAGAGTTGAGAATGAAATCAGGAAAAGAACACCCTTAACAATAGCCTCAAATAATAGAAAAGATCAGCTGGGCTTGGTGGCACACATCTTTAATCCCAGAACTTGGGAGGCAGAGGCAGGTGAATCTCTGAGTTTGAGGCCAGCCTGGTCTACAAAGCAAGTCCAGGACAACCGGGGCTGTTTCACAGAGAAACCCTGTCTTGAAAAACAAAACAAAACAAGAGCAACCAAAACAAAAACAAAAACAAAAAATAAAAACAAAGCAAAACAAAAAAACCTTTATGGGCTGGAGAGATGGCTCAGAGATTAAGAGCACTGCCTTATTTTCCAAAGGTCCTGAGTTCAATTCCTAGCAACCATATGGTGGCTCACAACCATCTGTAAAGATATCTATTGCGGTACTCTCTTCTGGTGTGTAAGCATACATACAGACAGAACACACTATAAACAATAAATAAATAAATATTCTTTTAAAAATAATAGAAAATATCTTGGAGTAACTCTAACCAAGGAAGGGAAAAAATGTATGATTAAAACTTCAAATCTTTGAAGAAGGAAGTGAAGAAGGTACCAGAAGATGGGAAGATCTCCTATCGTAATGGATCTTTGAATGGACAATTCTCAAACTTATGTGGGAAGAAAACATTATAACTAAAACAATCTGAACAAAGAGTTGCTGTTGGTCTCACTATTCCTGATTTCAAGTTCTACTCCAGAGTTTTGATAATAAAAATTGTGTAGTATCTGCATAACAGACACACTGATAATGGAATTAAAGTGAAGACACAGACATAAATCCACACACCTAGAGACACCTGATTTTTTAAAAAGAATCAAGACATATACGTTGGAAAAAGAAAACATCTTCAAAAATTTCTACTCATTGGACTAGATGTCTTTATATAGAATAATGCAAATCGACTCATATTTGTCACCTTTCACAAAATTCAAGTCCAAGTAGATCAAAGCACTCAACATAAAACCAGATACACTGAGCCTAATAGAAGAGAAAATGGGGAATAGCCTTGAATGCATTAGCCCAGGAGACAACTTTATGAACACACTGCTGATCTTGTGAGCAGTAAAGTCAACAATTAATAAATAGGGCCTCATGAAACTGAAATTCTTTTGTAAGGCAAAGTACCCTTTCAGTCAGACAAAGCAGCAGCCTAGAGACTGAGAAAGGTTTTCATTTTTATCAATTCTGTGATGAATAGAGGTCTAATATGCAAAATATATATTTAAAAACTCAAGAAGCTAGATCTCAAAAAAATCCAATTAAAAATGGGGTACATGTCTATTGAGAGGAATCTGAATAGAGGACACTCAAGTGTCCAAGAAATACTTAAATAAATGTTCAAAATCCTTGTCCAACAAGAAAATGCAAATCAAATCTACTTTGAAACTCCATGTTATACATGTCAGTATAGCTAAGACAAATAACACAAGTGTCAGCTCATCTGAAGAAGATTGGTGCAAGGGGAACACTCTTCTATTGCTGGTGAGAGAGCAATTTGTACAACCACTATAAAAGTCAGTATTTAGTTCCTCAGAATGATGGGAATTCACCCACTTCAGGTCTCAGCTATACCACTGGTAGAAATATACCCATACATTGCTTCATCCTATTACAAGGACCCTTGCTCAATTATGATCATTTCTGTTCTAGTCATAATAGCCGGAAATTACAATCAACCTAGACATCCCACAACAGAAGAGTGGATAAGGAAAATGTGGTACATTTATACAATTCACAATTACTCAGTTGAGAAAGAAAACATGAAATACGCAGACATATGGAAAGAACTCATAAAAATCCTGAGAGAAATAACCTAGACTCCCAAAAACATAAATTTAGTATGAATTCTATTATATGTGGATATTAGCCTTTAAATAAATGATAATCAAGCTGCCATCTATAGACTCAGAGAAGTTACATATGTGGGAGGAGGTAATTAGAATACATTTTATGTCTAGACTGAGGGCAAAATGGACAGTATTGGGGGAGACCAAGTGGAGAGGGGAATGGAGATACAATTGAGAAAGGGAAATCAGGAGAGACGGGTAGAATTGAAAGACATTTGAGAGGTGGTATGGAAACCTAATGTAGTGCAAACTTCCTAAAATATATAAACATAATCACAATGAAGTCTCCAAATAATGTGGGAAACAAAGTACCAATTGGCTATCTCTTGTCACCAAACAATGCCTCCATTACTGGGACTGGGTTTCATCCAATTGAATTGCTAGACAAAGGGGTTCTACAGAAATCCTCAAATACCTCAGCCTATTGTCAAGGTAATGTGTTGCTCTCTATACACTAACAGCAAGGCCCATGCCTTAAGATCACATCCACACCACTCACTGGATATGGAAAAGCCTATCTAGTGCCTACACAGAACTTTCATCTCATGTGTAAGTGTCTGTGCTAAGAGAAGGGATTCTGTAGGCTACAGAAAGAGAAGTGTAAACACAAACCCAGTCACAAAACCTTTGATCTACAATCTGTCTAACCTGCAAAATATGCTGGGCAATGGTGTCAATTGCAAGCTTATGAGAACAACAACCTAATGCCTAATTTGGCTTAAGGCCCACTTCATAAAGTGAAGTCCATTCGCCACACTACTTTTAAGACCATGAACCAGAAACAAGAGTGCAGAAACCTAGGGTAAAACTAAATACTACTGGTTTAAAAGAGTAGTTATGAAATTACTCTTAATGGTATTCTTCTATACTCATAGATCTGTGTTTCATTCATAGTGGCTTCTTTCTGAAGTAGATAGAAACAATTAACAAGACCCATAGCCAGACATTTGAGGGAGGAATGGAGGGAGGGAGAGAGAAGATCTTGGAATCACACAACTCTAAATGAGATGTCTCCTTCAATTCCCAACACTGAGATCTCAGGGAACACTTCAGAAATGGAGGTGAAAGAAGTGTGTGAGGATCCACAGGGGAGAAAGGCCACCAGGAGAACAAGGCCCTCTACATCAACTTAGCAAAACTCATTTGAATTTGCCAAGTAGAACAGCAAGCAGAGAGCCTGCACTAGGTCCTCTGCATTTATGTTATGGCTTTCAGTTTAGTGTTTTTATTGGACTCCTGAGTGTATGAGTGGGTCTTTTACTTTCTCTTGAGATTCTTTCCTTTCTATTGTTTTGCCTTGTTCAAGCTCACTGTGATGGGTATAATTTTATCTTATATTTTATTGTGTTAAAAATAAATAAAATATATTTATAAAGATTGAAAAGCAACAAGATAAAATAAGAAGGAAAAAAGAAAAACTCTCTGAGCCCCATGCCATAGTGATGAATGGGGACTACCAAGTCAAGGTAAAAACACTCTAGGTGATTTGAAGGTATATTATACACAGTGTTGAGCCCTTTGCTTTGCTCTAATTTCCTAGGGCAAATGCCTATGTTTGAATATTTTACTGTAGAAAAGTATCATGAAATTTTGAAATAATGCATTTTATCCTTAAATTCATACTTTATTTATATTTCAAATGTGTGGTTTAAGATTACTAACCTTCTCTATGTTTCCTGCTGAAGTAGAAATGGGAAAAAGAAAGACAGAGAGAGAGAGGGAGGGAGGGAGGGAGGGAGGGAGGGAGAGAGAGAGAGAGAGAGAGAGAGAGAGAGAGAGAGAGAGAGAGAGAGAGAGAGAGAGAAGATCATATTGGCCTGAAAGAGTTCTTCCAATTGCTGTCTCCTTCAAGGGAGAATATTTGTGGTTCCATTTATTAATTGTTGACTTTAGATCCTGGGCTGTTGGTGTTCTCTTCAGGAAGCTGTCTCCTGTGCCAGTGAATTCAAGGTGTTTCCCAACTTTTTCTTCTAACAGATTTAGTGTATCTCGTTTTGTGTTGAAGTCTTTAATCCACTTGGATTTGAGTTTTGTGCATGGTGATAAATATGGATCTACTTGCATTTTTCTAATGTAGACATCCAGATAGACCAGGCTTTGAGGTCAACAATTAATAAATGGGACCTCATGAAACAAAAAAGCTTCTGTAAGGCAAAGGACTCTGTCAACAGAACAAAGCAAAAGCCTACAAAGTGGGAAAAGATCTTCACCAACCCTTTAACTGACAAAGGGCTAATGTCCAAAATATATAAGGAACTCAAGAAATTAAACACAAACAAACCAAACAACCCAATTAAGAAATGGGGTTCAGAGCTAAATAGAGAATTCTCAACAAAGGAATATCAAATGTCTGAGAAATACTTAAAGAGATGCTCAACATCCTTAATCATCACAGAAATGCAAATCAAAACAATTCTGAGATTCTATCTTACACCCTTCAGAATGACTAAGATAAAAAACTTAAGTGACAGCACATGCTGGCGAGGATGTGGAGAAGGGAACACACTTTCATTGCTGGTGGGAGTACAAACTTGTACAACTACTTTGGAAATCAATCTGGCACTTTTTTCGGAAAAATGGGAATAGGGCTGCCTCAAGACTCAGCTATTCCACTCTTTGCCATATACCTGAAAAATGCTCTACCACACAGCAAGGACATTTACTCAACTATGCTCATAGGAACCTTATTCATAATACCCAGAATCGGGAAACAACCTAGATATCCCTCAACTAAAGAATGGATAAAGGAACTATGGTTTCATTTGCACCATGGGATACTACTCAGTATTAAAAACAAGGAAATTTTGAGAATTTCATGAAAATGGATGGAACTAGAAATGATCATCCTGAGTGAGATAACCCAGACCCAGAAAGACACGCATGGTATATACTCACTTATAAGTGGATATTAGCCCAACATGGTTGTCCTCTGAGAGTCCTCACTCAGTACTGGATCAAGACAGATGCTGGGACTCACTATTGGACTCTAGGTGAGATGGGTATAGAAGAATGGGGAGACAGAAGGACCCAGAGGGTCCAGGAGCCCTACAAGGAGCCCATCAATGCTGGCAATCTGGACCCAGGGGGCCCTGAGCAAAGTTCTTTACCAATCAAAAACAATGCATGCTGTATACTTGACCCCCTATTCAGAGCTATCCAATGGTCAGCTCGTTCTCCATAGTTGTAGGGAGAGCACCGACTGACTCTGACATGACCTCTGGTGCCCCCTATTTGACCACTTCCCCTTGGTGGGGAGGCCTGGTGGCACTCAGCAGAAGGGAAAGCAGGCTATCTGAATGAGACCTTGTAGGCTGTGATCATATAGTGGGGGAGAAAGTCACCTTCTCTCACAGGTCTAAGGGAGGGGAAAAGGGAGAGAAAGGAAGGGGGGAATGGGAAGATACAATTGGGGGAATAACAATCGGGATGTAATCTGCATAAATTATTTTACAAATTAAGAGAGATATATAGTTATATTTTGATATTGAAATTTTAAAAAAGAATATCTGTGGACATAACACATTCCTGGAGTTTCTCTGCAGAGTCTGAGGATGTTTCAAAGTCATAAGCATTGTTAGTGTTGCCATGTTTCCTTATTTTCTGTGTATTTCCTGCTTTCAGTCTAGTCTGTATGTTGTGTTCTCATATGCTAAGACACCCAGCATTGCCTTCTAAAAGCATCATTCACAACAAGTAACTATTTTGGTCTGATTGAGAAAAATACCATAGTTGTGTTCTTTTATTCTCCTAAAGAACTGAAACATAAAGAGCATCCCTGACAGGCATGTTCTTCGGGATTTCTTGTATACAAATCCAGTGAGTATTCTGGCAGCAGTAACTAGTTAGACTGTGAATGTCACTAGGTTGTTCTCTGAAGTGAGCAAATGGAAACCATGCCATGGCAAATATTCTCTTCGTAACTCCGTGCTGAGCTCATCTGGCCTTTCAAGCTCTCTGACAGTATTTGATATATGGCTTTAGGGCAAAATGGTAAATATGGGCACTAACCTAAGGAAAACCACAGTGTGCAGTGGGCTGTCCCCCAACCCTGTCATTTTACCTTATCTAAGTAAAGTGAGGCTATGTTTAATATTTGATCTCCTCCAGGATTTTAATATTGATGTGGAGTATTTCTGACAACATATGTTTTTACGTTTGCCTCTGAAACCACAATTATGCTTTATGATTAGATGTGTTAATCTTATCAGAACATAAGTTTTTCTGTAATTACTACCTATGAAAAGATTCCTCTGATTTTAGATTTTTTAAAGTGTAAATTGACTATGTGAGTCTGTTGCTGGGTCTGTACAGTCTCTGTTTAATCAGGGAAGGGAAGCCAGCAAGCTGGGCATTTAGAGGACTGACAGGGTCGGAGAGGATCCAGGTCATGGATTACCCATCTGGCTTTGTTTGTAAGGCTGTGGTCTCCTACTCCTTTTTTTTCATTACCTGGGTAAGGTGAGACTATAGCAAGCCCAGGTCCAAGTCACTTTTCTAATCCTCTTAGGCAGCTAGATTGCTAGAAGCTTTGAAACATAGCTGTGTGAACCTCACACTTCTAGCAATAAGAAAGGGTTGTGCTGAGAAAAAATCAGAAGCTGACAATAATTGCATCTATCTAGGGCAAGTCCACTCCACATTTAAGATGATGGAAAACATAAAATGTGTGTGTTCAGGTAATAGTAATAATTCAGCAATTGAGATTTATGTTGCAAAGCTAAATATATACTTTGCATAATTGGCTTAAAAGCCACTAGAATTTTACTAATATTCACCATTTTAAACTACTAGGATTTAGACATTTTGTCTAACCTCCTTCCCAACATGTTCATAACGCAAGTCAAAATGATAGAGGTCTTTGTCAGACTGCTGAAGAAAATGTTCTGATATTAGAGGAGTGACCTCTGTCCAAGTCCAGGACCAGATCTCACAGCTATGAACTTTCATCCCTATAATATGTCTACATATCAGTAGTATGCGCATGATAACAGCAATATAAAACATCTAATATCCATAGGGACAGGATCCTTGTATTCATGTATTCATAAGAAAAGAATTAAACTTTGTAAAAAGGGAAAGGGAAAGTGTCCTTAAAAAAAAAAAAAATAAAACATCACAGTATAGGTAAAACCTGTAGGGATTCAACAGAACTTGAAAGATGACTTTTAAGTATTCTTGATCTACATGATCTAAAGAGATTGTGAGAATTAATGAATAGTGGGTTGCAGACTAGGTCAAAACAGAATTTCTTTACCCTATCACCCCAAAAGTTTTCAATGTAGAAGTATACTTTTAACTCAATATATTGGGACTTATTCAATCTGATATTTGCATTTCAAATAGTCATCCAAATGCCATATTATTTATGGAAATCTATTAAAATTACAGAGTTAAAATCATTCCCTTTTCTAAACACATCAAAATTCTATCTGTTAGGTAAATGACTGGAAATAATATAATTCCAGAACATGTAAATTCAGCCCCTGTATACGATGCAGTGCTGTGCACAGGAACAGGTGACGACTCTCAGGGTTCAGACTCACGACATGCCATTTCATGAGTGAGAAAGAAGAGTAACCATCATTTACAATTAAATTATGTAATAGTATACACTAGTAATGTACATCAATGGATGCGCATTGTTAGACTGTTTTATTTAACTGTGATATGAAAGGTAGTTGCAATATCAGAAGAACATATATGGGTTCAGAAACAAATAATATGTGCAATGATGAGACCCATACACAGATGTTCAGCATTTTAGTAGCTAATAAAATTTCTCCATAGAATACCAGGTAGTAAATATACATGGCTATGTGTGTCATTATTTTCAGTCTCTGCCTCACTCCTTTACCAACAGACTACAAAGTGGCCATTCTGAAGCAACTGAGTATGGCTGTGTTCCAATAAAATCTTATGTACAAATATAGGTAATACAGCTGGATTTGAGCATCATAACAATATTGGCCAACTCCTATTCTATATAAAGTCAGAAGTACTTATTGGATACTGAATTTACGTATGAGAGCATCTACTGTCTGTTGTATGTGCATAGATGATGAACCAAGCACTTCAAACATTTACTCTAAAGACTAGAAATCTGTCATGCAAGTATTTCATGCTGAGTTTCATATTACAGTTCCATGGACTGTATTGAACAAGGGCCATTTAGTGTCCTAATATGGGGAAAGTAAAACTCTGCTGGATGTATTTCATGGGACAAATTTATTATAGCCCCAGGGGATAGACTAGAGAAGTTGCATGGATTTTCCCTTTTCTATTTCCTCTATTTTATGATGTATTCAAAATGAATTAAGATTATAGTTTTTACTTAATATTCCATATAATGTGGTTTAATGAACTACTCCTAGTCAGAGTATTATATTCCCTTCAAATTACACACACACATACACACATACACACACACACACACACACTTCATTTTCCTAAAGGAGAAATATAGCAAACACACAGACAAACAATCATCAAATTAAAGGTACCATAACCCAGTTTAGAACTGACACATCCCTTAAATGAGAATATATATTTGGGTTTTCTAACAACTCAATTTTCCATATTTACTATTTTTATTTCTTATAACGTTAGGAATAAACTATATTATCACTTATTTAAAGATAAATAATTATAAGTGGGGAAAGAAAACTGAAATACTTGCAATAAATAACATAAAATATGCTGTAAGTATAGTAATAAAATTGCACATTGCATTAAAAAGGACATGGTCTGTATTCTTGCTAGTCAGTCTTCTCTGTTGAAAGATTCCACTTAGATCCTATACTGTCAGTAAGCTACTATGAAACTTTAGGTTAAAACTGTAAATGCTTAATCCATATCATTTCAACAACAACAAAAAAAAAAAAAAAAAAAAAAAAAAAAAGCAAACAAGCATAGTCTGTAAACTGGGGTGATGCTTGTCTACATCCATGTACCTTCTTGGAAGTTTCGCAATTTTTTTTAATTTTTTATTTTTCACATGTACATTTATATTATTACACTATACACAATAAACTACATATAGCAAGAAGAACCATGACACAATCAGGAATTATATAAATGTTACATTCTTAGTGTTTTGGCTATTTGTATTTGACAGCCTTGAAGAAAACACCTTTCCTATCTTAGCGCCTCTAAAATTCTGAATGTAAATCAATCTCCATCACCTCTTGTCATTATCAACTTAAAACATCAATATAGACATAAAAACATTTAACTCCTAAAAAACTAAGCTTCATTGTAAAATTAAGCTACCTGGTCTTCAACTCCTTCAGAGACTTGAGAAGGAATAAACTTGATTACCTGAGTATGCCAGGAGTGCAGGTTAGTAGCTTTCCCAGTGAGAAGATGATAGTTTGCTGCCTGAATAGTTACCCAAATCTCTCTATAACATTGGAGCATCTTCTCCAGCCTTCTGGCTCAATATATCTCACAGAAATATTTCTGAGGCAGGAACTATTGAGGACTTGCTTACACTGTCTTGGTAGAGTTTGACTGTCGACTCTGCCTGCATCCAAGCTTGCCCTTTTTAAAGCAGAATTTTGTCTGTGGTAGAAATGAGGGTATTTTCCCCAATAGCTTTTTTGCACAAAGTTTCACAATTTATATCTGTAATCAAATACATAAGAGGATGAAATTATTTGAAACATTTTATTGACCACAAGAAATTTAGTGAAAACATATCTAATGTCTAATCAACTTCTAATTTATGAAGTGAATAGTAAACAAAATAATCTTCAAAAATATACAATATACAAAAAATACAATAAAACGTTCATAAATGGCCAAGAATTTTTACTTCCATGTAAGAGTTTTTCCTTTTTTTGATCTGTTTTAAATATTACAAGATGACAACTACAAATTAGTGTACAGTATATCACTGTGCTCTGAGTAGCTTTCATATGAATAAAGTATATATACATGTATATATATGAGTGTGTATGTGTACACTAAGACACACACATACATATTCTTTATTCAGATTTATGTAATAGACATCTTTTATATTTTTTCAGTTATAAATATTTCGACATAAATGAGATTAGGCAAATACCATGAGGAGAATTAATACCATAATGTAAGATTCATGTTGAAATTGCTTTAAGCAAGTATACCTGATAGTTGCTATTCACAGTTTAGCTGCATTATTTCTTATGGGCTGACAGAATTTTAAGTAGTCATTACCACTTATGGGAAATTCATATTTGATTCATATGTTTCCATCATTATTGTTCTTATTTTTGAATATTTGTAAAATGGTAACTTTCTTGGGTTAAAAGATCAGACTAGATTTGTATCTAAACCTTGTTCAAATCTGCATTTGCTACAATTGTAATGTTAGTGTTAACTATACTTTTGTAATTTTTCCTTTTTCCATATAGAATATTTGTTTCTGAATTTTTCTTCTTAGAAAGCCACTCTGTAATGAAAATATGTGAAAATAGCTAGAAAGACTGCATGCAAAGTATTTCTACTTTGAAAAGAAATGGGTTTTGTTGTTGTTGTTTGTTGGTTTGTTTTTTTGTTTTTTTGTTTTTTTTTTTTTTTTGAGGAACGGTTTCTCTGTGTATCCTTGGCTGTCCTTGACTTGCTTTGTAGATCAATCTGTCCTCCACCTAAAAGCGATCTGCCTGCCTCTGCCTTGCCAGGGTGCAGGGGTAACAGGCCTGCACCATCACGCCTCTAAGAAATGTACTTTGATGTGCTGCGGTGGGTTGATAGGGAGGAGAGCTCTCTTTCTCTGAGAAACAGGGAAGGAGAGATGGGATAAGAGGGAGGGAGGGTGGAACCTGAAGGAGAGAAGGGAGGGGGATACATTTGAGATATAATGTAAATTAATTAATTAGTTAGTTAGTTAAAAAATAAATGGGCTTTTCAAAATGTATTTTACAACCTTAAAATGTAGATGTAGTTTCTGATGAATATGTATTTGTGACCTCTAAGTGCATCTACAATTATCAATTACATGTGAAAAAGAGAATAACTTGGTGCACCTTTACAATTAATAATAGACAACATGCCATTAACTGAATCATAATCCTGTGATCGTCACACACAATGATACACTTCTCCATTGATGCAGAAATGAGTTGACTGAATTTGAGGAAATCAGTTCCCCTAAGAGCAATCAGTTAAACCCTGGGTACCTATTGTTCTTTCTCATGATCCAAATATAAGTGCTTTCTATTCATGGTGTCTCTGTGTTAAGTGCATGACCAGTGACCTCTAAGTAAATTATAACACTTCAGAGTCTTAACACAAGGAACTGTTACTTAAGAAGGCAATTAATTCCTATCATACAGAAACACATCTCTAGAAAGGTATCATAAGAAAACAAACTAACATGAAGAATAACAAGAACACATCGTATTTAGGTAAGCATGCATTTTGAGAAGCAATTATCTGGATACTGTTTACTTGGATTCAGTTTAAATGTGATATAAACTTTGATCATATCATAATGTAGAAAGCATTCAGAACAACTTCAAAAGTTCCCACAGTCTTTAACAGCTTCAGAATTGTTTAGTAGTCCAACATCTATTGTGAGACTCAAGGCAATCTCTTAATTATGACCCCCCTGTAAAATCAAAAAGCAAATTACATGCTTCACACATTCAATGGCACAGAATATACATTATCATTTCAAATGTAAGCAATGGGGGATATAGAAAGAAAATACTAGATCAAAGCAAGACTAGAATCCATCAGGACAAATTCCAAATCAAGTAGCTTTATACCTGATGTCAAAAGGCCTAAATATCCATTGCCTTCCAGCTAGGCTGGTTGAAAGATCTAGGGCAAGAGTCAATTTTACATAATTTATCTGCAGTAATTGAGTGATAATTATGGAAAGCATGGTCTTTGCTACAAAATGAGCTACTACTCCTCAAATAACCTTAAGATACCTAGGAGTTTGTGGAATGATACTAAAAGTCTTCTATGTGCACATATTTACATTTATCTATTAACATTCATTTTTAACTTCCTATAACACCCTCAGATGGCTTTGAGACCAGGAAATTTATGGGTTTTTTAAACTTGTTCTGTTTTAGTTTAGAAACACACTTTTAGTTTAGGTGATTTTTACACACAGTTGTAATTCTTGAAATGAATTATTCAGAGAACATATTTCACAATCATATTAAAAAGCTCTCAGTATGAAAAAGGATAACAAAGGTTATTTAGGATAGAAAACATTAAAAAAAAAAACAGAGAAAATAAGAACAGCTAACCAGTATACATATTTTAATTTCAATGATTATTAAATCTGTTTCATATATACAACATGACAGCTCTTTGCCAACAGAAAAACACAGGTTTGACTACTTTTTAAGCTGTTGCATGAGTTTTTTCCACTATTTTTTATACTGGTAACTTGGTAGAGACAAATTTGAATGTGAATGATAATGAGGACAATCATGAAAAATGTAAAATGTAAACGCCCTTAAAGAGCAGAACAAATGTAAATTGTGAGCCTTTTGCAAAAAAAAAAAAAAAAAAAAAAAAAAATGGAATTATAAAATCCATTTTGAATGAGTGATTAAAGGATGACTAACTCTAACAACTCTATAACCCAACCCACTTTACTATCCTGTCATCCTACTTTCTGCCTGTGAAGATTCTTGTCAGCCAGTGAAAGCTTTGCCCTAAGCAAAGTTTTTGACTATCTCTTCCTGGAGTCTCCAGAGGCATCTGGAAAAGCCTGAGAACAGAAGCTATGCTTTTGGTATGAGAAAGACTTTCTTTTCAACTAGGTTGGTGTTGAAATCCTTTATATGGACAGAACACATCCTTTTGTTACCAAATCACTTCCTCTTAATGATGACACTCCCTGAATAAGGAAGTCAAATGACAAAGCCACCATTGCTCTAATGTAGAGTCTCCAACATGTTGGTTATTTATTTCATGTAGCACACCGGCTATAGTTAGCCTGTGCTAAATAAGTGTTACTCTCCACTTCATTAAGCAGTAGGGTACAGAGGGGCTATAGGTTCCTTATCATGTGTAGCAGTGGCTCCAATTACAGAGCGATGACAGTTTCTCAAAAATCACTATTTTTTTTTTTCCTGATCCACATAGACTTCAAAGTTTGAGCCACCTGAGTTACATCTACTGGTATACACTATATGACCTTGCCATGTTAGTGTTAAAAAATCACATATTTTATGTAGTTCAAATTTAAGACCATATTGAATTCTAAATAAGAACCTCATTTCCTGAGTGGACAACTCAGACATTACAGCTTAGAAGTGGCAGCAGGAGATACATGGCCCATGTTTTGAAGGTAACCAGTTCTAGCTGAGAAGTACCATCCCACATATAGCACTAACACAATCACCATACCCACAGAACACTGGATTCCTTGCCTTGCACCAGAAGACTTAAAAGAATGAACTTCAGTATGGGACTCACAAAAAAAGCTAAAATACTCATGAACTATGTCAGTAATTGTAGCAAATTTTTGACATTTTCTATTTTCAGTATATGTTGCCAAGTTGTGCAACCTCACCTAGGTGCCGACGTGCCGATGCTTCCAGAGATCGGGACCTTGAGAAGACAAGATAAAGTTAGGCAAAGAGATGACCACAGCCACCTCTTCTGTGTTTCAGATTTTAAGAAGAAAGAATTAGAGACCACGGCAGCTGTTGCCTAATTTCAGGACATGGGAAGGTCAGCAAATTTGCCTTACTTGATATCTCAGAACAATGAGACCACCAAAGATAATACCTCCAGAAAAGTTCAAGTGAATTAATGGAGCCACAACACTATCATATATGAAAGGAGCAAGTCCCATAAAATATATATATATATATATATATATATATATATATATATATATATATATATATATATATTCATGTAAGATATATTCATATAAGACATATACATATTGTCATATATTTATATATATGATGTATATTATATATGTGCATATATTATTATATTATATGAATATATATCATAAAATACGAACCAGGAAATTATTTGAAAGGGTAATAACACAGGGGTAAGAATCTGCCTAATAAAGTTGCAAGCTGTCAAAGTCACAAGTCAAGTGTAAACTGAATATTAAGTTGATAACCCTAAGACAAAAAGTACTGTTTTTACAATGGAGTTATTGTTCTAATTAGAAAATAAACAAAAAAGTTAAGAAACTGTACAGATTTATTTTTTTTAGTAAAACAAACTATGCAGAGTAAAACAGCTTTATTACAAATCGCTATTTTCAACCATTGAAGAGAAAGTAACTGCAATTCACACATGTCTTCTAAAGTATTTATATAAATTTTGGTATAATTTTTTATTGTGAGAAAAGTGTGTATTTAGAATTAGCCAGCTGGGCTCAGTTTAGATGATCCCAGTCTTGTTGGCAGCATCCAGAGAATCATAAACAGGAGCCACCTGAACACGTGCCTTCTTCTCTCAGACAGGCCTTATCAGGGTGTTGCCTTTGGCCACACCAATGTCATGGAGTGTCTTCATGGCCTGATTGATCTGGTGCTTGTTAGCCTGGACACCCACAATAAACACTAGTGTGTTGTTATCCAATGTTTGTATAATATCATTGTGACTCAATATATACAACAAAAAGTATTTCATTACTTGTCATTTTTACATATAATGTTCTGAATTATGAAAATGCTTTTCAGGAGTTTCATCCTGGATGAAATTTGTGAAATTTTGCATGAAAACTTAGAAGTAAGTCTGTTTCTGGGACCAACAAGCATTAATAGGGTACTTATTGTACCCTATTGTAAAATTAAGTTTTAAAGAGTAGAGGACCAGAGATCCTGAAATTAATAATGTCAAGTTCTAGAAGGAAAAAATAGTTGTCTAAACAGTGAATGTTAACCACTTAAGGTTCATAATGTAATTTTCACTTATTCACCAATTATATTTTAGTTGTCATCCAATTAGAATTCTGTCTCAGAATGCACCCGTGTTATGTTTCTGTAAACTGAGAATAACTCAGATGCTCTGGAATGAAATTTTATCCACTTAATTATTCTAAAAAAATATTCTGCACATGTGAAACAAATTTTATTTAATATCTTATTGCAAGTAGTTTTAAAATAAAATTACAGGAATCATTAGGCATTCAACTCAATGATCTAGTTCTTCATGATTATTTACTCTCACTTCTAGTTGGTCACTCTTTTCCTTGTTTCACTGTAGATAGTTCATAATTGATGAATAATCATGTGAAAAGTTCAGGGTGACAATTTGTGACTTACATTTAGAAGACTCACGCACTCCACAGCTGTTCCTTTAACTGGATCTGGTAATGATCCTGAACATTTCTCCTCACTATCTGAATATAAGACAGTTTGTATAATACTCCAGACTTTCCAAAATACCTTTAAAACAACATAAAAACTAGATATATTCAATGCTTTATTTTCTTCTATTATTTAATTCTTCTAACTCTGTAAATATCTTCCCAGTCAACAAAACAGATTTTGTCGTATTTTTGTATTTCAGCTTTCACACGTCTTAGAAATGAACTAAGCAGGCTTTTATGAATACCATGAAGTCTATAAATAGCTCTTCCCTTTCTATTTACCTTCATGTTTCTATTTTATTATTCTCATCTATTTTAGGAGCTTCCCCCTGACTTTAATTCTTATGCTTCATATCATTATGTAGAAATTCACTGTGTCACCAGGTGTGATGACTCATGCTTGAAAATTTGTCACTGAGGCAGGAGAATCCTGGTTTCCAGGGCACTGCCCTACATAACAGGAAAATGTGTCAGAAAGAAGCATAAAATAAATTTAACACTTCTTGGTATAAAAAATGTCATATAAAAAAGCAGCATATCATCTGTATGGCAGTTTGAGTTCATCATAACTGCCCTTATTTTCTTTATGTTGTGATAAAAACACTGACCAAAAGTATTTAGGGGAGGAAAAAGTTTACTTCCTTCATAGAACTCAGTCCCCAGTTTTAAAAAGCCAAGGCAGGAATTTAAGGCAAGAACTTAGAGGTCAAAACTGAAGCAGAGGCCATCAAGGAATGCTTGTTACATCTTGCTCACAAGCTCAGGGTCAGCTGTTTTTCCTACACTTCCCAGGACCACCTGCCTAAGGATGGCACCACCCACCTTAGGCTGGAACCTCTACACTAAGCAGCAATTAAGAAAATGCTTCACAGATGTGTCCATAGGCCAATCTGATTCTAAAAAAAATAATAATAATAATTAAACTCCGCCAAGTGATTCTGGGTTATGTCGACAGCTGAGGCTAACTATGATAACAGAGGTTGACAACTTCTTTCCTATATTTTTACTAACGTCTAGTCCTTGTATTCTGACCACAATTATTAATAGTCCATAAGTGTAACTTTGTCCACCAGAATGATTGAGGCATGTTGTAATAACATATAGTATCTGACTTAAACATATGACGAGAATAAAATGTGGGCTAAGTATTGTTTTTCCCCCATTGTTTGGAGAGCATTACTACCTCCCTCTAGGCAAAGTATGCAGGAAGGAACTTAGAGCATGTTGAGATTACATGTGATGTTCCATGATGCTTACAGTAATATGTTGCTGCATTTGGTCATTTCCCCACCTGCACCAGCATGAGCTCCAGTGATTGCAACCGTGAATTCTGGGAGGGGGAACAAGGCGAGGACATCCAGGGCATGGAGACATCAGGCCTTGGTGAACTCAAGAAACGGACTTCTGGGAGACAAATTCAGTGAGGCAGCTTCTTTAATTGGGGAAAACTGTTGCAGTTAATTTACTAGTATGTGCTAGTAATGTTTATTATCAGGCCTATAACTATTATTACAGCAGTATTTTCTAACCCGCTAGCATTCAGCCAAGACAGACACCTGTGATATTTTAAAATAGCCTTAGTTAACCTGGGGCAGGGCAGATACTAATTCCCTAAACTACCTCCCATAGCGGGGCAGGTAAGGAATACCTGTCCCAATCCCATGCCACCTGGTCCTAATAATTTCTACCAAGGTACCTCCCATCCATAATCCCACATACTTGTTAATATTCTTCATCTGGGCCAAATACTCAGTCCATGTGATTCTCCTCCACCTAACACATGGCCACATACATGGTGGCCTTCCTTCTTCCTGTTCTCTCCTCTGATCTCCCTCTTCCCAAGAATGTCTTTGAGGCCCTGGAATCTTAGCCACACCTACCCCATTTGCCCTGCCCAGGCATGATGGCCCTTTATGGTCAAACAAGTTTGGCTCTTAGGCAAGGTACAGGTGGGGCACAGAGAAGGCAAGCAGTAATTAGCATCAAAATACATTAGAACAACCTCCAACAGAAAACAAAAGCTATTTAAGACTTTGGAGGGTGAGTAGGGGCTATGGAGTGTACATCATTGGCTGAGGCTAAGATGATGAGGATGCCTCATTTGCATAAGGGGAATTCCTGGTGTGGCTGGATATTACCATATAAAGGAAAAGGAAGTTTTACCTGGTTGCCAGGCACAGGGCTATGTGCATTGTATATGCAGGCCTGGAGCAGGGAAGAAGTGGGTCCTTCTTCTGCTGATCTCAGGATGAGATTTTTTGGGATTTAGACATGTCTAGACTAAACTCTTGCTCCATCTCGCCCCACCCTGGTCCATGGCTCCCTGGTCACACAATATGTACCAAATTGAGTCAGTGTGTCACACCTAGGTAAGGAAGGCTAAATATGATGGATTGTATAGAACAGAACAAAATAGTGAGAGAGGGGCAAGGATAAACTACTAGAATATAATTGCAGAGTTTGCTTGCTGTTACACTGTGGGTAATGCAAAAGAGAGAACAAGTTATGATACAAGTAATGTTGCTGGGTTCACTGGGACATTCTGGAAGTGCCAAAGACAGCTGTAACTCAATGCAGATACTACAATGCTCACTGAGGGCCAGTTTGCTCCAATACATAAGCACCTGTGCCTCATGAGGCAGGGAGGTTGTAATATTTCGACTACACATAGTTTCCTTGTGTTTGCCTGCACGTTTACGTTATGAACTCTGACTGCATTAATTACACCTGCCACTTTCTATAAATAAATATTAGTAGCAAATTAACCGAGTATTCAATATTGCTTTGTATTTCTCAAGGTATAACCTGTCAGTAAACAGGTTACAATCTATGATAACTATTTTAAATTGGACTTCGTTAGTGTCAGTGCAATCAACATGAGCGTGCCTAAATTGATCATGATCTAAAAAGCACTATATCTGCCATATGCTGGCACTGCAGTGTAACCATTCATTTTCCTTATATATTATACATGTCCAAGTCATCTTTAAATCATCTCTACTTACTAAGAGATGCTTCTAAATTCAATCCATTAGAATGATGCTCAGTGAAATTTTAAGGGAAAAAAAGGCTTAAATGAAAATGCATCTTCATGTTTCTGCAACTAATACTTAGAAAAACCACACTTCACTGTGCCACAGCAGACACAGAGCATTGACTTCTAAAATGTAAATATAGCAGAGAATATTTGGGAGATGATTTTCAAGGAATTATCTGAAAAAGTGACATCTTCTGTGTATGTTTTTCAATTTAAAATTGTGCTGCAATGGATTAGTGAGTGAGGTTATAGTCTATGTAGACCGTCTTCAACTTTATAGCGATGTGATTCACACTATCCTAGGAGGACAAATGATTCCATGCATAAAACAATAACTGAAACCTGGAAACCAAAATTGGTGTTGAAATAATAAAGGCTATATACAGCAAGCCAATAGCCAAAATCAAAGTAAATGGTGAGATACTCAAGGAAATTCCTCTAAAATCGGGAACAAGGCAAGGCTGCCCACTCTCTCCATATCTCTTCAATACAGTACTCGAAGTTCTAGCCAGAGCAATAAGACAACAAAAGGAGATCAAGGGTATCCAAATGGGAAAGGAGGAAGTCAAATTATCCCTCTTTGCAGATGATATGATAGTGTACATAAGTGACCCTCAAAATTCCACCAGGGAACTCCTACAGCTGATAAACACCTTCAGCAAATTAGCTGGATACAAAAGTAACTCAAAAAAGTCTGTAGCCTTCCTATACACAAATGACAAGCTTGCAGAGGAAGAAATTAGGAAAACCACACCCTTCACATTAGCCACAAGCAATATAAAATATCTAGGAGTCACTCTAACTAAGCAAGTGAAGGACTTGTTTGAAAAAAATTTCAAAACTCTGAAGAAAGAGATTGAAGATGACCTGAGAAGATGGAATGATCTTCCTTGCTTGTGGATCGGGAGAATTAACATAGTAAAAATGGCCATCCTACCAAAAGCAATCTACAGATTCAATGCACTCCCTATCAAAAGACCTACACAATTTTTTAAAGACATTGAAAGTTCAATTCTGAACATCATATGGAAAAACAAAAAACCCAGAATAGCTAAAACAATCTTGTAAAAGAAAAGGTGCTCCAGAGGAATCTCCATACCTGATCTCAAACTGTACAATAAGGCAATAGTAATTAAAACAGCATGGTACTGGCACAGCAACAGGCTGCTTGATCAGTGGAATCGAATCGAAGACCCAGATATGAATCCACACACATATGGTCACTTGATTTTTGACAAAGAAGCCAAATCCATTCAATGGAAAAAGGATAGCATCTTCAACAAATGGTGCTGGTCTAACTGGAGGTCTATGTGTAAAAAAATGCAACTGGACCCATATTTGTCACCTTGCACAAAACTCAAATCCAAGTGGATTAAAGACCTCAACATAAAACCAGAGACACTAAGTCACTTAGAGGAAAAAGTGGGGAAGAGCCTGGAACATATTGGCACAGGAGACAACTTCCTGAACAGAACACCAACGGCCCAGGCCTTAATGTCAACCATTAATAAATGGGACCTCATGAGGCTGAGAAGCTTCTGTAAGGCTGGAGACACTGTCAAGAGAACAAAGCGACAGCCTACAGACTGGGAAAAAATCTTCACCAACCCTACATCTGACAAAGGTCTAATATTCAAAATATATAAAGAACTCAAGAAATTAAACACCACCAAACCGAATAACCCAATTGAGAAATGGGGCTTGGAACTAAACAGAGAATTTTCAACAGAGGAGTATCAAATGGCTGAGAAACACTTAAAGAAATGCTCCACCTCCTTAGTCATCAGGGAAATGCAAATCAAAACAACTCTGAGATTCCATCTTACACCCATCAGAATGGCTAAGATCAAAAACTCAAGCGACACCACATGCTGGCGAGGATGTGGGGAGAGAGGAACACTCCTTCATTGCTGGTGGGAATGCAAACTAGTACAGTCACTTTGGAAATCTATCTGGTGCTATCTCAGAAAAATGGGAATAGGGCTTCCTCAAGACCCAGCTATTTCACTCCTTGGAATATACCCAGAAGATGCTCCAGCACACAACAAGAAACTTTGCTCAACCATGTTCATAGCAGCCTTATTCATAATAGCCAGAACATGGAAACAGCCTAAGTGTCCCTCAGTAGAAGAGTGGATAAAGAAACTGTGGTACATATACACTATGGAATACTACTCAGCTATTAAAAACAAGGAATTCCCAAAATTTGTGGATAAATAGATTGAGCTAGAAATGATCATAATGAGTGAGTTAACCCAGAAGCAGAAAGAATCAAATGGCATATACTCACTTATATCTGCATACTAGCCCAAGGGGCATGTCCCACAAAAGCCTTCACTTACCAGGAAACTGGGACAGAGGGGAAGACATCCTATTGGGACTCTAAATGAGAGACGCATGGGAGAATAGCAAAATAAAAGGATACAGAGGGTCCTAGAAATCTACAAGTAGAACAATATGATAGGCAGATTTGGGCCCAGGGGTCCCACTCAAACTAAGGCACCAGCCAAGGACAATACAGGAGGTAAACTTTAAACCCCTTCCCAGATCTAGCCAATGGTCAGAATATTCTCCACAGTTGAGTGGAGAGTGTGATATGACTTTCTCACGTACTATGGTGCCACACATTTGACCATGTCTCCTGGAGGGGGAGATCTGGTGGAACTCAGAGGAAGGACAGCAGGTAGCCCAGAAGAGACTTGATACCCTATGAGAATATATAGGGGGAGGTAATCCCCCTCAGGAACAGTCATAGGGGAGGGGAATAAGGGGGAAATGGGGGGGGGAGGAATGGGAGGATACACGGGATGGGATAAACATTGAGATGTAATAAGAATAAATTAATAATAATAAAAAATACCTGAGAGAAAAAAAATTGGTGTTGAAACTACAAATAAATGATTTATAAAAATGCACCTACTGCCTTGGATTTATTTATCACTTCTGTCTTAATCACTCCTTAATTAGTTATTTCCCAAATACTGAAGTATCACTCAGAGGTTCTGAATAGTGTTCTTACTCTTCTAGGTACACACAGCATCATATAAACTCAACAGACTCATATAAGTAATATGAAAAAATAGTATTTTTCTAAATCTTGGAAAAGTATCTTGATCCAAATTGTCCACTATGAATTCAGAATTTGTCTTCTTGGGTAATAAACCTATAGACTATGCCTTAGCCTCTGTTCTAACAGAAAACACAATACACAATGCACACACATACACCACAGAATTACTAACATACGCACTAGTCACACACAGGCCACTTTCAATACTCTCATGCGTAAGTTCAAGATTTTGTATTTCTTTATCCAGAACATTCCATTTTGCTCTCCGTGGGAGGTACTTTTCCATAAGACTCTTTACATATCACTCAGTATTTGACTGTGAGTCTCAGCGTCCATTTCGAACCACTGCTGGGTGGAGCCTCTCAGAGGGCAACTCTGCTAGGCTCCTTTCTGCAAGCCCTCTCCAATGCGGTGGGTCTGGGTTAGGCCAGGCATTGATTGGACATTGCCTCAACCTCTGCTTTATCCTTATCCCTGCACATCTCATAGGCAGGGTAAAGTCTGCGTCAAAGTTTTCATATGTGGGAAGGTGTTCCCCTTCATCTACTAGGAGTCTTGTCTAGTGAGAGGGTGTCCTTGTTAGTTACTATGGCTACTAGGCGTCTCTTTAAGAGTTTCCCTCATATTCTCCCAGGATCCTACCCGGACTTATGTCTCCAGTTTGCACAGAAATGCTCCCACACATGGTTTCTCTTTTCTCTGCAAGACCTTCTGTTCTCCCACCCCTGCTCTTTCCAGGTCAGATTTCCACCCACATATCTGTCTGTGCTCCCTCTCTGATCTTGTTACTTCTCTCCAACCACTACGTCTGTCTTTTCTATTTCCCTTTCTGAGGGAAATTTGAGCATCCTCTCTTGGATCATCTTCTGTAGGTCTAGTTTTGTGACTAGGTACTGTTTAAACTTGGTTTTGTCATGGAATATTTTGTAATCTCCATCTATGGTGATTTAAAGGTTTGCTGGTTATAGTAGGCTGGGATGACATTTCTGGTCTCTTTGGGTCTGCATGACATCTGCCCAGGCCCTTCTTGCTTTTAGAGACACTTTTAGATGTCAGGTATGATTCTGATAGGTCTGTCTTTATATGTTACTTGGCCTTTTCCCATTGCAGATTTTCATATTTTTCTTTGTTCTATACATTTAGTGTTTTGATTTTTATGTGCTGGGAAGATTTTCTTTTCTGATCCAATCTATTTGGTAAGCTTCTTGTATGTTTCTAGGTATCTCTTTCTTTAGGTCGGGAAACTTTTCTTCTATGATTATGTTGAAAATGTTTTCTGGGTCTTGGAGCTGCGAGTCTTCTTCTTCTGTTCCTATTATTCTTAGGCTTGGTCTTTTCATAGTGTTGCACATTTCTTGGATATTTTGAGTCAGTAACATTTTAGATTTAACACTTTCTTTGACTGTTGTATTGATTTTTTTCAATTGTATATTCTCCAGCTGAAATTCTCTCTTCCATCTCTTGTATTTTGTTGGAGATGTTTGTATTTATAGTTCCTCTTTTATTCCCTAGTTTTCCACCTTCAAGAATGTCTCATATTATGTTTTCTTTATTGCTTCTATTTCCATTCTTAGGTCTTGAATGGCTTTATTTATTTCCTTCTCTTGTTTATATTTTCCTGCATTTCTTTATGGGATTTATTCAATTCTTTCTGCTGTTTGATTGTATATTCACTTTATTTCTTCTTTTCATAAACTCAAGTTTATGCTCATTTTCTTGTACTTCAGGTATGACAGTAACTTCAGGACTTCTTGTTGGAGGATAACTGGTGTCATATTAGCCTTGGTTTTGTTGCTTATATTCTTATATTGACCTCTATCCATCTGGTTGTCTCTGGCCTAGTTATCATTCTCTTTGCTTTGTCCTAGGTGAGTCTCTGCTGGCTCTGCTGGCTCTCTGTTGTCTGTTCCCAGGTAGGTCAAGCATATAAAGTTAGAATCAGGGAGGGCTCTGAGCTGAATGTTGCTGGGGCTAGACACTGGCCTCCTTGGGATGGAGGACAATGGAATTGGGACCCACAAACATCATGTCTCCTGGCTTTGCTGGCTCTCCTTATTTTAATATAACAACTCAACAAAAAAAAATTCTATTTTATTCTTTAATATTGTTTCACATGTACTTCAAAAGCAAACCCCTGTTTAAAAAAATAATAACTTCTGCATACTAGCCCAAGGGGCATGTCCCACGAAAGCCTTCACTTACCAGGAAACTGGGACAGAGGGGAAGGCATCCTATTGGGACTCTAAATGAGAGACGCATGGGAGAACAGCAAAATAAAAGGATCCAGAGGGTCCTAGAAATCTACAAGTAGAACAATATGATAGGCAGATTTGGGCCCAGGGGTCCCGCTCAAACTAAGGCACCAGCCAAGGACAATACAGGAGGTAAACTTTAAACCCCTTCCCAGATCTAGCCAATGGTCAGAATATTCTCCACAGTTGAGTGGAGAGTGTGATACGACTTTCTCACATACTCTGGTGCCTCACATTTGACCATGTCCCCTGGTGGGGGAGACCTGGTGGCACTCAGAGGAAGGACAGCAAGTAGCCAAGAAGAGACTTGATACCCTATGAGAATATATAGGGGGACGTAATCCCCCTCAGGAACAGTCATAGGGGAGGGGAATAATGGGAAAATGGGGGGGGAGGAATGGGAGGATACAAGGGATGGGATAAACATTGAGATGTAACAAGAATAAATTAATAAAAAAAAAAAAAATAATAATAACTTCATAGATAAAAAAGTAAGAAAGGCATTTTTATCTTTATCTTTTTAATCAAAACATAGAAATTAACTATTTACATAGTGTAGCTAGGTAACTAGGTACTTTCACAAAATTTTCTCCCAGATATTCTCACTTTTTTTTCAAAACATTTAATGGCTTCTTGTATGTTCATGACTTTAATAGCAATTTCTTTGATCCCCTTTCCCCATTTGGGACAGGTCCATGTTCACAGTACATAATGGGTGTACGTTTTTCAATTTTTTCTTGTACAAATATCATATTTCATTTTGCACTATTCCTGCAAATGCATTATAATCTTCTTATCTGGTATAGTAAAATTATACATGCATACACACATACATACATTCATATATATAATACATACATTCATACACACACATATACATATATATAATATCCCATTAAAAAACAGATGTAAATATCACTATACTATTCCTTACATTCACCCATATTTCTATTGCACTTTTATAATCCTTTAGTTTCTCTATAATAATTTCTGAGCCACTGTGATCGTATTTTGAAGTTCCCCGTGCTTCATCCAACTGCAGTATTTCCATTTGCAAATGCATCTTCTCATAGTTTTTATGCCATACTTTGTTTCTTACTTGAAGCAAGGACATTTATTGCTTTTCTAACTTGTTGCATAGTCAATACTGCCTTGTTTTAGAAACTGTTTTTCATCAATTTGCATAATTATTTCCACTGAGTTTAGAATTAATTTATTTGATTAAACAGAAAGAAGCTGTAAATAGCAGAATATTTTCATGACATCCATTAGGTATTCAACTGAAAATATTCTTTTTTTCCTTATTTATTTAGCAAACGCTTTTATCCCATTGGTAGCACAAAGTAGTGATTACATTTTTTTCCATTACTGAGATTTTATTGTTTAGAAACAAATTGACTCACAGGTGAAGGCCAAATTCAAGTCAACATCTTATTTGAATGTTGTCTTAAGGTGGTTGACATAGGAAAATTTTTGGTGTGAGATACAAGAGTTTACCAAGCACATGAGCACGTTTTAATATGGAGCACACATAAGTACATATATACTTTTTGCATGACTCCTAAATATTAGGCTGCAATATTAAACAACGGAAGTTAATGGGAGAAGTTTTAAAGAGAGAAGTTCAGAAAATAAATCACTTTAATCACAAAATACTAGGATAAACTTGTCTGCAATGCACTGTAACTAATAAAAATGTTACTGGTCAAAGAGAATTACATTTTGGGCATTCTTGTAACTTTTAAAATATAAGATTACTTCTGAGATAGAATACTCTCACACCACATTCTAAATTCAAGAGTCTCTAGGACAGTTGAATAAAATGAACCTTTGTAACTGAAAAACAGGACATTGCGCGAGGATATGAGATGACTTTTCTGTCTGCATTGAGTTTTCCCATGACAGTTGTTAATAATAGTTTCCTTGGCTCAATCTCACCAGAAGTGAGACTCAGCCATGTTCTGGCTGCATATTCATTATGTAATTAGGTACATAACTAAGAAAAAGACCACCAAGGAGGGATCATTGTGTTCTACTGCAAAGAAGTCCTTAGAAAAGAAACAAAGAGCCGATAGATTCTTTTTAGGATCAAAGGTGAAACTAAATAATGTAAGATATTCAATATAGAAAAAATATGAGAATGGTATTGTGTCTGTCTCACTTGCCTTTCTTTTTGATAAGTGGTCTTCTATAGATGAAATATGTAAAAATCCTATTATTCCACTTTTGAAGAAGAGAAGAGTTTGTGAAAAGTATTGGAAATAAGAAAGTAATGTCTCAGTTGAAAATAAAATGTCAGCTTCCCTTCTTCCTAAATTGAGGTGCATGGTTGAATTGAGCCTTTTATTTTTTTTAATCATTCTGTATCTAGTTCTTTCTGACAAGCTAAAAGCCATGAAAATGATCATTGCTCAAAGGGATTCAAAGTACGGCATGTCATTTCTGCACATATTTTTCATGTAATGTATATAGCAATCCTGAAAGGCATGCTTTATTATACCTATTTACAGATAAGTAAGTTGAGGGTTAGCTGTGCTTGACTTCACACCATGTCCTTTGATACAACTAAAATTCCACTAGGGATTTCTACTGTCATAAATGAGTTCCCAGCCATTCTTCATGTCTATCAAATGTAGGATTTATAGTTTGCTGGTGAATGGTAAGGTGAAAAAAATCTCTGTAGCTTAAAACTGATGGAAAGTAGACATTTAAACACAATGTGGAAAGTTTGGTCAATCTTCAAAGTGATGCCCAACAACTTGCTTAATGTTGGATACCAGAGCACATTTATAATTTAAAGGTAAATTTTATATATCTGTAATAAAGTACTTAATAAACGTACTAATAACATTAAAATGAGAATAGTTTTAGGATTAGGTATGTATTCCTTTTTAGTTGCAAGGTGAGACATACATACTTACTCTTATAATTTGTGGATGTATATATCATAAATTATCAAAATTAGTCTCAAATTCATGTACTAGCTGAACATCAAAGAAATTCTTATTTGCAGATATCCAAGATATATGCAGTATCTGTAAAGAACATGGGAGTCAGTTGTCATAAGTAACCACTGTGCCCTATATGACCATTTGTATGCTGATATGAAAAACATGTTTAAAGGCTTATTGTAGAAACATCCACCAAATGATGCTTGGACATCAGACTTGGTACATACAGCTTTAAAGTATACTCTACAGTGTTTCTGTAGTGATGTATCTAATACGGAAATAGAACATTTCTTAAGCAAAATCACCTTAACATTTCCATGCAAGTAGAAAGTAGAGTGACTGCACGTTTTGTTTTGTTTCTCAACAGGGATATTCAAGCATATTTTTCTGCTACTGATGAATGGATTAAATTTAAAAATTCAATTTAAGGAATCAATTCTTCAGTGCTAATCTGTAGTGAAGACGGATGTCTGAAACAAGATAGCACTGTCTTCTGTAATACTGCACCGCAAGGTTTAAAGTGGACAAAGCATCCTGTCCTCTTTCATTTTACAATAAGTTGTATACTCAGGTATTGTTCAAGCAACTGCACTTTGACTCAAGAACAACAGAAAAAAAAAGGAGGATGACTTTTCTGCCTTAGGAGTACCATTTCTTGAGCACTTGCTACATTTTAAGACACAAATAAACACTAATATTATACCTAAACCTCTTAGTGTTTTTATGGAGACTTTTTGTTGTAATTTCAATGAAAACAAAACCAAGAGTCACAGTTCTGAAAGACCACTGTCATATAGACCACTTAACCTCACACTGGGCTTCAGCCTTTGTTTTATACACCATCAAAAACAAATTACAACTTCCAATGCATTGTTGTATTTGCTTGTGCCATGAATATTATTCATCTTGGCATATTATTTAATAAATACTTGATTAAAATACTGTAAGAAAATATTTCAAAATATTTTTTCTATTATTTAAAATGAGGTTGTAACAGGCAAATGTTTTGGAAATTCTTTTTTTATTAAATGTATTTATTTTAATTTATTCACTTTAGACCCTGATTGTAGTCCCCTTCTTTGTCTCTTCTTGGTCCCAATTTCTCTCCCTCTTCCCCGCATCACCCCTCCCCAAGTCCTCAGAAAGCAGAGGTTTCATCACCTATCATTATCTGGACTGCCTGTGTCCCCTTACTTGTTGTCTAGCACGGCTACCCTACCAAGGGGAAATGATCAATGAGTGGGCAGCAAATTCCATGTCAGAGATAGCCCCTAATCCCCATATTATGGGACTCAAATAGAAACTGTGTTGTCTATGGATTACATGTGAGCAGGGGTTCTATGGCCTCCATACATGGTCCTTGGTTGGTGCTTCAGTCTCTGCAGGCCCATGTGGGCCCAGATTCGCTGGCTCTGTTGTTCTCCTTGTGGAGCTCCTATGTCCTTCAGGTCCTGCTGTCTCCCAATTCTTCCTTAAGACTCCTGCATTCTGCTCCAATGTTTGGCTGTGAGTTTTGGCATCTGCTTCCCTCCCCTGCTGGCTGGAGATTGTTTAGAGAACCTCTATAGTAGATGTCTTTTCCCTCTTTTTAAGAACTTCCACTGTTTGTTCTATTTGCTTTTCTGAATGAGAATTAAGCATTCCTTCACCTACTGGTGGTAGTGCCTACATGTACAGCCACTATGAAAATCAGTGTGGAAGTTCATCAGGAATCTCAGAAAAGATCAGTCTCAAGATGTGGTTATACCCCTCTTGGGCACATACCCAAAGGAACTTTCATCCTACAACAGAAGTACTTACTTATCCATCTTTATTGAGGCATATTCATAATAACCAGAAATTGGAAACAGCCTATGCCCATCAACTGGTGATGATATTTAAGTGTGGTATATTTACATAATGAAATATCATTCATGTGTTTAAAAATTAAATTATGAAAATTACAGGTAAATAAACATAGCTAGAACATTTTAATGTAGCCAACCCAGACCTCCAAAAGACAAACGTTATGTGTTTTTCTCTTAAATGTAGATGCTAGTTTTTAAGCCTTTGGTATGTGGCCTACAATCCATAAAACCGCAGAGGTTAGTTAAGTTGATAAAAGTGTAACATTCACAGTAACATTGAGTCTATGGCAGTTAAAGCATCAATTCTGAGTACAAACCACCAGAATTTGTTCATTCATAAAAAGAAACTGCCTAATGTTGGCTTGCCATGCAGCAATGAGGTAACATAGTCTTCATACAGTTTACATGTGCTGCATGGTGCATTGGCTAACTCAAATTCTACATCAAATTAACTCTTTTTAGATCTTGAAAGAGAAAAGTTAGAAAATTAGAATAGGAAATGCAATAACTTTCTACCTGGTTCTGCATAGTGTCATCACTATGAACAAGCAACAACACAGAATTTCTTTATCCGTTGCTAGCAACACAACTTCTATAGAGACATGTCATAGGCTGGAAAGCACTGATAGTGTCAGAATTGCTAACAGTTGGTTGCCAGCACATCCCTTGACTGGTTTTTGGTACCAGATAAAGCTGTGAATTTCTCAAGTGCACCCATATACAAAAGAAAATCATTTTACAAAGAAATAATAAAAGTCTTGAGCTTTTTGTTGGGTAAATGCCCTAAAATAAAATGACCCTTTTGCGGTTGAAAGTTGAATCCTGAATGGGGAACATAATAGCATCAATGGGGCAGGAGACAAACCCACATAACCCTAAGATACCTCTATCTTAATCAGTGAACTATATGAATATGCTGTCTTACACATCAGCAGAGACATTCGAATGTTCATTTAAATGGACATTAGTATTCCAAGTTACTCAAAGGACCACAAGATTCCCACAAACGGCATCATAGGAAAGAGGTGGTAAGTAAGAGTCAAGGAAGCAGAAATGGTAATGGAATCAGAGTGAGAGAGAGTATAAAGACTTCAGAGTGTGAAGACGACTGTAAAAGTGGCTTCAGAGATGAACCACATGCCACTGCAGGGATGTACTCTGCCTTGAGAAGTTACAAACTCAATGAACTACATTTTCCTGCAAAAGCTTCCAGAAAGAGTTCTCTTATTATGCATTCTAAATATTTTAAACATTTAGGACTACGAAATAGTGTTGTCTCAATTTCCATTGTTTGTGTTAATTGATCTTCACAGTGATACAAACCAATACAAGAATGTTTATGAAGAGCATACCCTTGCACACATGCACATGCCTAGACACAGGCATAGATTCCTAGACTGGAACAATTTCATCACGCTGACAAATCTTGCCTGCCAATTCTTTGTAAAGCAAACTAAGATAGAAGGCTTTGTATGGTCTTCATACATTCTTTTTATGTTGCTGCTGAGTACAAAGAATAAAGTGAAAAGGCAACCTTTCATTTTCTTTAAAGCATGTGCCCTGCTTCCCTCACCTGCTCAATAGCTTGTAAAACTAACAAACGATAACTTGTGAAGTGTGCAATTTTTGAGCAATAAATAAAGCAGTTTGCTAAGCATCTGTTAGTCTCAAAAGTTAGAATTTGTGCTTTATGTTTGCCAGCCTTAGAATGGAACATGGATTATAACATTTGGTAAGGTTTCACTGAACATGTATTAAAGTCAGCAAGGTACTGGAAACTGAGAAAACACTGTCTCCTGTGTAATTTTTGTTCTATTATTCTGTGTGTGATCTTTGTTTTTTTTCATAAGTGCATGGAATCTTGCTTCTTGTACCCAGAATAAAGTGCTATTATCAAAATGCTTATTATAAATTAAATTACAATGATATTGACATAATAATACTGTATTCTCGGATTCTTTTTTTATTAACATGTCCATAAATAAAAAGTCAAAATTTAACCTGTGGCTAGATAGTCATAGTCCCTAAGGGAACCTACTACTATTATTCTGCAAAATAGATAGTATTAAAATGGCTTTTAATGGCTTATTGCTATATCTATAGATCAGTGGACTGTTCAAACTTTATCAGAGAAGCTTTTTTTTCTTTCAGGGATCTTTGAGAGATGGAAGGTGGGAAGATTGTATGAGCCAGCCATGTAGATGACATCAAGAAAACAGCACTTTTTCTGGGCACAGTGAAGCATCTACACATGTATTATGATAGTATGCCAAAGTCTTGCACAAGCCCAAGTCAGATACATTCTTAGTGTGGGGGTAGGGTGTGGTAGTGAAAATAAGTCCCGTCACAAACTGGGAAGCTACTCACATTTGATATCTGTTGGGAAAGGGACAACATATGTTTTTTTTATTGGTATGACAACTTGTGACCATGGTCTAGGGTAAGCCCCACATCAAATAGTAGTTAGGCAACACAAATCAGATTTGATATAGTTGAAGAAGAAGAGAAGGGGAGTAGAAGAGCGAGGGATGGCAAGGAGGAGGGAATCAGAAGCTGGTTGGGTAGTGACGTCAGGCTGATGTGAGAGAAGGTGAAGAATGAGGGGTATGGTCAAAATGCACTGAAATTCTCAGAAATTAATAAAATGTCAAGATGTAACATACATTTAGAACGGAAAATACACAGATTGTTGATAGGCTTGTGTAATCTCATTGATATGCAGGAACTGTATGTTTAAACACATACTAAAGCCACATGCACAAATACTTGATTACAGACAAGACACATGGTGGAATAGTGTAATCATTGCTTATTAACTTAGCCACCTACATTGTTCCAATATGAAATGCAAGAAGTAAGATTAATATTCTTCTCGAGGTGCTAAATTTCTCACTGAAGCCTTCAGCAAACAAGAAACCCACACATTTTTCTTTGCTATAAAGAGCTGAGGAATTGGGGATACTGAACTGGAAATATTTACATTTTTAGCACATCTCTTCTTCATCATTAAGAACTACTAATTGTTACTTTATTATTTTTTATTAGCTATTAGTTCCATTACTTTTTGCTTCTTTTCCATCTTTAGCAATAAGAAAGTGATTATCAACCCCACTTAATAGTTAAAGGGAGTCTCTTTAGTAGCTTCGGTATGTGATGTCCTACAAGTCTTCTACATCCTGTCATGTTTCCTATCCCATTTGCATGAGTGTACCAGTGCCCTCATGAATAAGCTGGAACATAGTTCTGGATGATTCCACGTGTCATGTACTCCTGTGCCCTCTGTTTCTTTCCTTAGTTTCTCCCCGTCTTTTCCATCATGGTATGATAAAGACTACTTCAGACATCACAATCTCTTCTTGACCACAATTTTCTATGGAAAATGTAGAAGGAAGCAAAGAATTAAATCAGACAAAGTAGGGTTTGTTGGTACTTTAATCTAGACTATTATAGAGTATAATTGATTAAATACAAATCTATACAAGTAACTAAAAATGGGGAGAAGAAAAACTAAAAGCTTGTTTTCAAAGGGATCAAAGTAAAGAATAACAAATAACAGAAGGGAAAGTGGGAGTCAACTGAAAAATGAATTACATTTTGCATTGTAATCTCGACTGACTGCAGATTTTTTAACTCACACCTATGTAGGTGTATGGGGAATATAGAATGATGGAGAACCACAAACCACCATTTATTCCACCTAAATACTGAAGGGAGGGTTTGGATGATGAATGTTGCCTGCTACAAAAGGCTGTAAGAGTAAACTGGCCAGGCAGGAAGCAGGAAATTGGCTCTGGTCATATCAGTCTCTACGCCTACCCCAGCTCACACCTTTATGCGGCAGTTTAGATCTTGTTTGTTTCTTACTTTATTTAGCTTCCCTACACTGGAGAACAAAGCAAATAACACTCATTTGTCAAGGCTTTTATTTACAAAACTGTTATATGCAATACTCCACTGGGAGCCCAAGTAGTAAACTTTTGTTACTAGTTACTGCTTCCATGTAAAATGATGAAGAAACATATTAAGAAGTAAATGTATTCCTGAGCCTTTAATTAAATTTTCCTTCTTTAAAAGTTGTGATTATCTCTTAATACAGGCACATGTGTGTGTGTGTGTGTGTGTGTGTGTGTGTGAAATAAATAGTTCACTTATACCAATACATTTTCAGATTCTATAAGAGCTTGAATAACTAGCCTGTTCTTGTGTTGAGACTTTCTTCATCCAGCTTCAAGAGTAGGTATTCATTATAAGTGAAAACATCTTGTCTTTTTTAAAGATAAATATTATCATTTAAAAAATGTGTTGTATTTATAAACTGTGGCTTCTACATACCTTTAAATTGCTTCTTTTCATTATTGGCTCTTAATATGCAATTAATTCTCTAACAGGATTTTGAAATAATTGTCAAGATAAAAAAAATGGCCCCAAACATATTTCAGGTTCCTTGAGACATGGCTTGACAAGTCTCTTATACAAGCTCTGTCTTGAGAGTTGGATAAAGCGCCACCATCCTCCCATGTAGATACCTGAGACTGTGCATACCTAAGACTGATTATCACAGTGTTAAGAACCACAGGAAGAAGCTGGTGCTACAACGTTCCTGTCCATGTTGCAGACCAACTTTAGAAGTTGTTGCTAGAAGTAAAAATACACCTCTGATGGAGTATCAGAAAGCAGTCATTAAGCTGTTCACAGCCTTTCCTCCAAGATATTTGGCAAGTTTATCTTTTGGCTCTTCTAGTTTTTTAATCTCTTTATTTTATTTAAAAGTAAAATTACTCTATGGCTGTCACAGCATGAAATATGTTTCAATCCACAATTATTTCTAAAAAGTTTTCCTACAGGCCAGAAATGAACAAACAAAACTTTATGGGTTTTATTGCTCACTACACACAACCATTTTTCATTTATTGGAAAAGTAAAGATCTCTGTGTTTTAAGGTTCTACCTTTTCCTATAGGCTATAGGTTTAGTTTAGTTTAGTTTTTATTAAAAGGCAATGCATCCACACAACAAACAAGATATTTTCTCTATGCCTCTGAAGTGATTATTTCTGAAGAGAAGTTATAAGAGCAGAGGAATCTCAGTGGGGCCAAGCTACCTGTAAGGACAGTAGGTGCCGGTGGTCACCAGCATGTACTTTCATTGCTTGTATGGGTTTTATGCTTCATTGGGATTACATGGGGGTGTTTTTTATGACTTTATTTGCCTGACGACAGATGCCATTGCCACAGAATATGAGACTTACAAATACATGGTACCAAGGCAGGAGGCAAATGCCTTCATAAAGTGTCTTGACTGATTAGTATAAAAAGGAAACAGGTAGCTCAGAGACAGTGAGAGACAGCAAATGCGAACTGTCTAAGAGGAGAAATCTATCTAACTTCATATCCCTAAGACTGTGGATGTCAGGCTTGCTTCCAAGAAAGATGAAAGAAGTGTGATCTCCTGATCTTAGAGGTGTAGTGTCTCATAAGTACTGAGGAAGAGATCTTAATGCTCTACTTCCAAGAGCTCTGGACAGAATAAAGCACAAAAGAGTTCAGAGAAAACTGGATTAAGCATCATGCCAGATTTGACAGAGGTATTGCAGTCCACATACTAATTGCTCGCTGACTGGATTTTTCTGAGTCTGGTGGAGTTATATGGGCATTCTGTGATGCTAGATCTTCCTTGAGAACCCTAGTAGGATAGTTTATCAAGCTCTGTGCAGAGAAAATAAAACATGAATTCCAGCTTGCATATGTATGAATATTTCCATTCTGCTTTTTTTGGCACCCTTGAGAAAGGATGGTATTTTACCCAGAAGAGTCAGTATATAATCAGCAGACCATTGGCAAGAGATGACACTAGCACAAGCGTTGCCTTGAGCTATCTTCATTTTGAATGTGTGTTTATATTAGCATCAGCTAAGAACCAATATTATACATTCGCCCCTTTTTATCAGTTTATGTTTAAACATGTGCTTAATCCACATTGTGTTTATATAGTCTTGGTGGAATAATAAACAAATCCATCTTGCTCTCATCACATGAAGCAACAAGAGGCTTTTCTACCAAAGTCTACCGCTCAAACTCTCATTGTTTCTATAAAAAATGTTTCTAAATCTATATAACTTTATTTTCTGCCCTAAAATTTTTGCATCTCAAATAAAACAAAAACGTATCTGAGTAGCACAGTACAGGTAGAATGTTCAAGCCATCTCCTCTGGATCCTACTGGATCCAATAAAAAGAGGAAAAAGTAGCACACTGAGCATAGACTGCTAGTGGCCAGCTGCTACACATGCTCTGTTGTGCTATAACCTTAGGTTTTATAATCATTCCTAAGAATGTCTTTGTGAAATTTCTGTCATGTGTTTTGCAGCAAGGTTTGATCACCCAACAGAATCAAAGTATTCTCTACCAAAGAACTTTAAACACGGGCGTGTCCCTACACAGGGCCTGGGAGCAGTAGAAAAAACTCAGGAGGAGCTGGAGTGTGCCATATGTATAGGTAAGACAGTTCATACTCTGCTTACCTCTGTGCTTACCTCCTGGCCAATCCTTGTGTTCTCTGAATGACGCAACATCATCCAATGAGTGACATGGAGAGTCTGCACCTCAGTGAATAAAATCATGCCTTCACAGAAGTGCCCAGAAAGTCTCTGAGCCTTCTTCTGATGCTTACTAACTAAAGCAGAGTGTGGGCTACATTCTTCTCTTTGTAAAGGAGGAAGATAAAAAAAAAAATCACCTCAGCAAGCCCCTTTGGGAACTGGATGCCATAATGTCTATAAAGTACTTAACAAGGACTGTAGAATATACAAAGGAGTAATAAATTGGCATCCTATCACATATGAGTTTCATAATTTTGGTATAATATCTAAAGTAGTCATGTACTATGCTAAAAGCTCAAGGTTCAAAGGAAAGTACAACCATATTTATAAGTTAATTTATATAATATCACTGCATAATCCACTATGAAGTAGAATATGACAGCTTTCAAATCAATCAAACCCAAATCTCAGGACTTAGGACCTCAGTGTCAGAGTTCTTTCCAGCTCCCCAAGTGATTCAAATATGCATCCTACACTGAAGCCCTTTATAGTAACATTTCCCAGCTGTTAAATAGCAGTGGGGAATTCCAGAAATAAGCAATAGAATAATTTTTTAAAACAATAGGGATTTTTTTGTTTTCCAAATTAAGTTGATCTGATAAAAGTAGAATTGAGAAATTGAGAAATAGTAAAAATGAAAAGCAAAGCATCAGCCCAATGGGCAGTCATGATACATTAGCTAGGGTTAGGAGGCGATCATAACCATGGATGGTTTTATAAAGTACAACTTTTCACTGGGGCTGGCTTACAGGTAAGAGGCTTAGTGTATTATTATCATGGTGGGAAATGTGGTAGCACACAAGCAAACATGGTTCTGGAGAGGGAGCTGAGAGTTCTACATGTGCATGGTAGACAGCAGGAAGAGAGAATGACACTACACCTGGCTTGAATATGTAAAACCTCAAAGTCTCCACCCAAGTGATACACTTCTTCCAGCAAGGCCACACCTACTTCTAAGACTATAGGGGCCATTTTCATTCAAATCATCACATGCTACTCCCCGGCCCCCATAGGTGTGTAGCCATCTCATAAGAGAAAAACCCATCTAGTCCAACTTCAAAAGTAACCATAGTCGAGACTCATGGAGGTGGGGGATACCTCAGATGGCTCAGATTGGGGGTGGCTTTGATGGCAGAAGAGGCTTTGGTGACAGAGGCAGTAGAGGAAGAGGACGAGGAACCTGCAGAGGCTTTGGTGGTGGACTAGGAAGCTTTGGTGGAGATTGAGGTCTGGGGCTGAGGGGGTAGCTTAAGATGCCAAGGAGGTGGATGAGGCAATCAAAAATAAAAGCTATTATACCACAGAAATCACTTAATATAATATTGTAAAACATTGGCATTGTTTTTATAATAACTATATATGATTATGATATGTAACATATAACTATATATAAAATATTAGATACAATTATAATATAATAATAATTTGAACCTTTGTTTTATTGTGGCAAAAGTAAAATAACTTCATACATTAAAAGTACATATTTAAATTTAGAAATAAACAATTTTCCTTCTTATCATAGAGAATATAGGCTGCATGGATCAGGATACTCAGTTTACTAAAATAAGTAAATTTAACTTTATCTAAATAAAGTCTGCTGAAGTATCTTCACTCTAGGTTTAAGTATTTTACACAAAAACAGAGGGTCTTGCCTGGAGTGGTTTTGGGTAGGGTCAGGGATTTGCTAGCCACACCAATTCTCTTAACTCAAAATCTATCTATTGGGCAAAGTTAATTAAACTGGTTGTATATTATGAACACAGCTATTAACATTCTTATGTACTTGAGATGTCAGTGTGGCAGACTATAAAAAGGCCCAAGTTTGACATATGACAACATTGTTTTCAATTTTCATATGCAGACTTTTAGGCAATCCCCAAGCGCTAAGCTGTATATTTAGCTATTATAGATACTAGGGCAATGTGTACCATGTTCTTAGCCACTTGCACATATCTGCTAGACATACACTGATTCTATGTTCTTCCTCCTGATCATCTTGGTTAACTTTTGAGACCAAAAATAAATCACTTTGATGACTGTGCATTTATCAAATACTCATCTTATAAATTGCACAGATGAATACTGCAGTTATGTAGGGTGGCCGGTCTTCAATATTTTTCCAATGGTTAGTAATGAGAAATTAGTTGCTCAGGACTTGTAGAAACACCACGAAGACCTTCTCTTGGTCGGCCAGATAATGTGGATCTCAGCAACATCATCTCAGCAATCAGAGGAATCAGAGACATTGCTTCTCTAGTATGGTTTTAAAAGAACTCTTCTGAACTTAAATGTGGGTTGAAAGTCAATTATATATATTGTAATGTTGTTAAGTGTTTTGTACAAATATATAACTAATGTGTATCATGAACAATTACTGAGTACCTTTATACATCATTTGTAAAGCATATATTGATATGTCATAATCGCACAGTGAGCACTGACATAGGTAACACACACCATGATAATCTATTTTTTAAAGGAAATTTAGCGATGTTGCATCTGAATGGATTGCGAACGCCACTACTCACAACATGGGGCTGGGATTATGGAATAGTAATGTATGACATGACATGAAATTCAAACCGGAAGTCCCTCAACTGCACTCAAGTTTTGTTTAGCTACCAACTCCCAGAAACATATACTTTACTGTTTATATTAAGATTTTTGCAGTGTTTATATTTTTAACTCCATTAGTTCCTGTAGTTTATTAATTTTGTCAGATAGAAGTATGGTTGGTTAGACAGTCAGAATTTCATGGTGTGTTATTATGCAACCTGGCACACTTCATTTCTTCTGGCATTGCAATATCACTAAATATTCACAGATACTTTTAAGAATATATGGAAATTAAATACAGATAGCTTTCCCATGTAGACACTATATAATCAGAGGCACAAGTCAAATTCAGTCTTTGAAAAACACTCTTCACCTCAAACCTTATCAATAATATATTCAAAGAATAGGTGATGTTTAAGAAAATAAGTATACATTAGAATTAGGAGACATGGATGCATAACTACAATAGCATAGTAAAAACTCTCTGGAGTTGTTCTATAAAAATTTCAACACTTATAGTGTTTGAAAAGAATAATCCTATAAAACCAGGAAAGTTGCCTTAAATTGTTTCTCTTCAGTCTTTAAAAGTATTTCATTTTAATTTATTCACATTACATCCCAATTGTCATCACCTCACTCCTATCTTCCCATTACAAACCCCTCCTTTTTCTGCCCTATTCTGCTCCTCTAGACCTCTGACAGGGGGCCCTCCTCCCCCACTGTCTGGCCATAGCCAATCAGGTCTCATCAGAATTGCCTGCATGCCCTTCCTCTGTGTGCCCACAAAACCTGCCTGACAAGGGGCAGTGATCCAATGGTGGGCGGAGCACCAGAGTGCATGGTGGGCGGAGCACCAGAGTGCATGTCAGAGGTTCATTGGTGCCTCCCCTCCTCCCCCATCTTTACCACGTGGAGAATGAGCTGCCCGTCTGCTACATCTGAATAAGGCTCTAGGTCCTCTGCTTGCACTGTTCTTGGTGGCTGCATCAGTTTGTACAGGCCCAACTGTGGCCTGATACACTGGCCTTGGTGGTCTCGAGGCCCTGACCACTCTGGGTCCTCCACACCACCCCTGCTTTTCCATAAAATTCTCAGTGCTCTGTTCTGAGTCTGCCTTAAAGTCCTAGTATCTCTCTGATCCCCTGCTGGGCGCAGTCTCTTAGAGAGCATTTATGTTGGGCTAATATCCACTTCTAAGTCAGTATATACCATATGTGTCTTTCTGGGATAGGGTCACCTAATTCAGTATGGCCTTTTCTCATTCCATCCATTTGCCTGCCTGCAAATTTCGAAATTTCCTTGTTTTCAATAGTTGAATAGTATTCCATTGTGTAAATATACCATAGTTTCTTTATCCATTCTTTGGTTGAGAGACATCTAGGTTGTTTCCAGATTCTGTCTCTTAAGAATAAATCTGCAAGGCTGGAAAGATGGCTCAGAGGTTAAGAGTGCTGGCTGCTCTTCCAAAGGTTCTGAGTTCAATTCCCAGAACCACATGGTAGCCCATAACCATCTATGGTGTAATCTGGTGCCTTCTTCTGGCCTGCAGGTGCACATGCAGACAGAGCATTGTTTACATAATAATAAATAAACAATCTTTTTAAAGGTATATCTGCTATGGGAACATAGTTGAGCAAATGTCCTAAACAGAGAATTCTCATCAGAGGAATATCAAATGGACGAGAAACACATAAAGAAACGCTCAACATCCTTAGCCATCAGGGAAATGCAAATCAAAAGGACTCTGAAATTTCATCTTACACCTATCAGAATGACTAAGATCAAAAACTCAAATGACAACACATACTGGTGAGGATATGGAGAAAAGAGAACATTCCTCCATTGCTGGTAGGAGAGCAAACTTATGCAACCACTTTGGATATCAATCTGGGGCTTTCTCAGAAAACTGGGAATAGTGCTACCTCAAGACCCAGCTATATCACTCATGAGCATATACCTGAAAGATGTTCCACCATACAACAAGGATGTTTCTTTTAATTCTTATCCCAGTATCCAATGCTACATCCCACTGTACTGGATGATATTATTTGCATTTGTCTTTTTATTTGTAAGACCTATTTGGCATCAGAAGGAAAGAAGAAAGCAGAAGAAGGAAAAATTCATTCTAAGATACTGAGCCTATGTGAACTTATTCTCATAAGATGAAAGTTACACATTTCCCTTATGAAGCATTTTTGTTTAAATATGAAATGCCTTCTACAAGCTCATATTTTTAATGTGTGCCATCAGGTGAGTGCACTATTTTGGGTGTTGTGAAAACTTTGAGAAGTTGAGCCTAGCTGGAGGTCTATGACTTCAACACTGATATCAAAGATCCTAAATTTTCTCTTCTCTTTCTCCTATTATTCATGTTTTCTCTACTACACAGTACTACTGCTATGATGTCCTACCAAAGCACATGGCACCAAGCAGTTCTAGACTGAATAGTCTAAAACTGAGCCAAGATAATTATTTTATCATTTAAGTGGTTTATGTCACATATTTGGTCTCAGCATATCAAAATGTAACGTTGGTATTTGACTGTATAGTTCATAAGCCTTTTAACCTGATTTGCAAGAACTTGATTAAGTTGTAGAGATGAAAGCTATAGATCTTCTAAGATGCTTAAGAATTGACTGAGTGTGTTTGAAGGTATCTAAGCCAGGATGTTCGTAGGAAAGTAATCAACACAGACCAAACTCTGAAGTTTTGAAATAGAAAAAGATATTATTAATGAGTGACCAGGGTGTACTCGAGCAAGTCCTTACTGTCTTGGAACACATGGATCATGTTTACAGGAAATAATAACTGTTTTCCTAGAGGAAATTTCACAAAAGCACAGAGCTGAGGTTTGTGCTTTTGGCATGATTTACAAAGAAAAGTGGGTAAAAAGAGCAAAATAACACAACTTGAAAACATGTACAACCTGTCCAGTAAACAGTAATAATTTTTTCAAGTTTGTGGATATGGTTATAGCATTATTAGAAGTAATGGCACAACTTTGTATAGGTGCAAAATGAAGCCTTTTTATACCTTAGGAATTAAGCAGCAGCTACTCATTGAAATTTCTGAGTTACAAACTTGTAAACTAATTTAAGATTTTCTCTTGAGAAGTGTAAGTTACCACTTTATCATGGACATTTAGGAAAATTATTTTCCAGGTTCAACTGTTTCAAACATTCAGAGGCTTCTTTAGCTGTGGTCTCAGTAGTCAACATATTCTTTGAGTTGACAGCTAGGTGTGGCATCGTCAAAGTGATGTTGATTTTACAAGTATCAAGGATATGATAAATAGTGGTCATGCAGGATTCAGCCTAGATTTAAAAGGACAGTGTGAGTGCTCAGCCACTCCCCAGAGAAAAAAAGCTGTGTGTGAAGCAAAGAAAAAAGCCTAAGCTGCAGTGGAAACCTCAAGATGATGGAGACGCTAGGATAGTGGACTTACAATTGAAAGTGATAAATATCAACACAAACACTTTAAGGGAGACAATGTGAATGTATGTAGCAAAGCTACTCCCATCAGAGCTCTACAAGCCCTGGCAAGACAGACTGAATACTCTACCTGCTTTGTTTTTGTCTCACTGTATGTTGCTGCCCATAGTTCCAGCACTGTGGAGAGCAGAAGTAGGCAGATTTCTGTGAGTTTGAGGCCAAACAGACTACATAGCAAGTTCTAAGAAAGTCTGAACTTTGTAATATACCTCATACCAAGAAGAAGAAGAAGAAGAAGAAGAAGAAGAAGAAGAAGAAGAAGAAGAAGAAGAAGAAGAAGAAGAAGAAGAAGAAGAAACAAATAGACAAAACCCAAACCAAACAAACAAACTGATCCAGTAAGTATGTCTGTTCCCACCTTGTCTTTTGGAGAGGAAATGAGGGAAATTTTTAGAAACAATTTTTAACTGCATTCTTATAAAAATGTACCATACTTTATTAACTAATCAAACAATGACATGCTCAATACTGGACACATTAACATTTTATTTTCCTAATTTCTCATTCTTAACGAATTAAAAGTTGGGTTTTCTATTACTTATTTAAGAAAATATAAGTGGAGTACTTGTTATAATGACCACAACATTCAGATATCCTGAATTTCCCTTTCTAAGGAGGAAACACATCTACATTACATGTTTGATTTCTTAACCTCTTCGAAAGTCACAGCATGCGATGATTATGAGTTAATAATGGCTTTAATTATTAATCCAGCTTCAATTTTGAAGGAAACGTAAGTTCAAGAGCAGTTTAGGAAGCTGACATTTTTGATAGACTTTTTTTGTTGTTCTTCTTCTGCCTTCTGCACTTACAAGAGGATAATTGAGAGCTGGTGATTTAATATGAAAAATAGATTTATACATGTTGACTTAATTTCACATTCTTATTACTGAGGAGCCACATCAATCTTCCTTTAGTGAAAGGGAATTATATTCTAGGAAATCAAATTTGTTGTGAGACACAGTACACAGAATTAAGTATATTGTTAAGTACTCTTTCTGTGATACGTGGAGGGTGATGCCGCCCTGCAGATCTCTCTAGCTAGATGAAGCACGTACTGAAGGATGGCTTTCTAACAATTAAGAAATTAGCACTAACAATTATGTGTCATCTCTTCTCTGCAGCTAACAGCATGATTAGTTTATGCCTAATTAAGGACTTAAATCTGCAAAGAATGTCTGGCTTCTGCTTTACAGCAAATTCCTGTAGGCTACTTTCTAAGCCTTCTCCGGTAAAGGAGAATGTAGCTAAATTTTAAATGAGGGTATATCTGAAAAGAGCTTTTATTATTTCACATTTCAATGAAAATTTTGATTCTTTTTAAATCTTGCCATTTTAACTCTTGCAAAGCAGAAAAGGAAGCAAGAAAAAGGTCAGCATATGCAACTTGAAGATCTTCCTTCACATCTGTATTTTTTTTCAACTGACCACTCTTCCTTGAGTTCAAATTCTTCAGAAGAGTCTTTGATAATTAAAGACTTATGTTTACCTTTAGAAACCAAACCCCTTCCTCAAGCAAAATAAAAGTAAGCATTTACTTGGACATATTTGAAATGTATTAGTGACTCCTTAACTTTTTTAATTTTATGGCATGACAAAACATGACTGGGGAATCTCATCAGAAAAAAAATTAAAGCTATGAGCAAAATACCACACAAATTACATAGATGCACGTGCACATTGTATGTGTGCATTTGCACATGAGAAATTTATAATAAATTATAGTCTTATATGCATGATATCAAAACGTGTCCTAGTTTTACAACTGAAGAAACCGTAAGCTGGACGTCATCATTACTTTTTAACTTTCAGTCCTACAGCTAGTAAAAGGGCTGATGCACAAAGTAAAGAAAACAAGACAGACTAATGTCAAGTAAAGGTCACAAGAGTGCAAATGCAATCCCTAATTTGGAATTGTCTTTCTGATTAGTTATGCCTTTGCAAAGGCTAAATTAACCCTAAAGGAATGTCTTCATCTGAAATAGAAAACAAATGGCTCTTAACGTTATCAAAAATATGACAGATTCTTAATTCAATTTTGGGTTCTTTAAGATTCTTTGAATGACAAATTCATAAAATATGGTTGAGAGGAAAACTGTTTGTTCTGAAGGAGTACAACGAGGGACATATACAATGTCAATATGGCAAAAGAAACCTCAGTCTTACAGCCTTACAAGCTAGAATGTATGAGAAAAACTGCAAGACATTTTTCATATTTAATTTAAACTAGTTTTTTTCCAGTTTCCAAAGTAGAAATCAACAAAATTAAAGAAATAAAAACACCAAGAAAATTAAAGAAGAAACAAGAAAGAAAAATTTTATATTTCTTTAATTAGAAATACAAGGGGGAAAGCATCATTTTTGTGCACCACACATTAACCTTGGACTCCTCACTTCATTCAAACTCAAGTGTATGGTTTATAGTGAGCTTGCATCAGATTCTTCTCCAGGCATGTAGCTGCTGAGGAAGAAAGTGTTTTGTTCCTTTTTTTATCTGTGAAAGTAGCAAAGTAAAGTACGCCAGGACAAAATCTGGAGAAGCAGTTATGACTTCCAGTTACACAAATAACTTCAAACACTTGTCAAATTTTTGAAAGATTGTCAGCTTCTGATGAATGAAAAGACAGTATTACTGATGACAACTGATGAATAGTTTCAATTTACCTCAGAATTCCAGTGCATTTACTATTTTGAGGAAATAATATTGGAAATCATTTTAATATATTTGAAGACTGAGACATGGGAGCACAGTGGATGTATATGCATCTGTGCATGCATTTTTTATGCAATATGATGAAGTCACAATTGCTCATCAAGTGTTATCATTGGCCAAGATTTGACCCAGAGGCAATATGAAGATGGTAAACAGCACAAAACATATCAAAGGCTTCATAAACCATAGGCAAACTCTCAACCACTAAAGTATATCCTTTCACAAACATAGTCATGTAAAAATTAATTTATAAAGCTAAGCTACCTGATCCTCTACTCCACCGGAGACTTGGAAAGGAATAAACTTGATTATCTGAGTATGCCTGGAGTGCAGGTTAGTAGCTTTCCAATTGAGAAGATGACAGAGACAATTTTCTACCTGATTAGTCACCCAATACTCTCTAAGATGTTGAAGCATCTTCTTCAGCCTTCTTGCTTAGGGGTTAAAATGTTAGATAGGTATTTTAAGTTGATAATGACAAGACACGATGGAGATTGATTTACATTCAAAAATTTAGAAGCACCAAGATAGGAAAGATGTTTTCTTCAAGGCTGTCAAATACAAATAGCCAAAACACTAAGAATGTAACATTTATATAATTCTTGATTGTGTCATGGTTTTTCTTGCTATAAGTAATATATTGTATATATGTATAATAATATAACTATATGTAAAAATTTTTTTAACTAATTTGTTAAAATATGTAGATTTTTTAAAAAAGAGATGGCTCTGTGATTAAGAGGACTCAGTGTTCTCTCCCGACTACTAGAGCACAAATCACAATATCCACATGGGGAGGTTCACAAATACCTGTAAATTCAGCTTCAGGGAATCCAGTGTTCACTCTTGGCCTCTTTAGTGACCTCCACCATACACATCTGTATTTATACATGCACACATAGAGATAGATAGATAGATAGATAGATAGATAGATAGATAGATAGATAGATATAAAATTGTAACTGCCAATTCAGAATGGATTTATCCATTGGCAGTTAAATCTGAAATGATCTATATACTTTTATAACTTAGTTATGCTACCTTGAAAAGGAATTTTAACCTAAGATACAGATTTTCCTTTAAATTATTCCCTTTCTATAATACAGAAAACAAAATCAGTAAAACTGTCCATTTCAGCTTCCAGTGATGCCCTTCTGTAGAAAAAATAAAATTTTTCTTCTGACTTCATATGTTTACTAGATAAATAAAATATAATGCTTATTCATTTTCCATTTAAAATTACTTATTTGGCAATAACATTCCTGTAAAAAATGAATTTCTTGTGTTCATTTTTAACGTATTCACAGGTGAATTGCTGCTTTATACTGGTAACCATAAAATAAATGGATTCTCCTATCTAGGACACAGATGAAAAATATCATATATCAAGTATTCCTACTTACCATTTATATAGTTGGAAAATATTTCCACAATGTCTTGTCATTTTTATAACTTCTTCAGAAAACATCTTGTGTTTTAATACCAGTACTACAAAGCTTATCTTTGTGGCTCACAAGGTCTGTAATTCTAACCTTGCTTTTTGTTTCTCTTCAAAATAACTATATTTCCTTCAAGTTTTGAAGAAGTCTTGGAAACAATGGCTTATTTATCTTAATGGGGACCTTTTGCCTGTTAAACGATCCCATAGAATTGACTCTGTGCATTAAGTTAAAACAGAACTCTTAATATACATTTTAGGGTGAAGTTTTGAAATTCAAATTGTCGCTGGAATTCTTATTTGTATTTCAATTCAAATAGACTGTTTGATGTAATGGTAGTGATAAAAGAGAATGTGGGAGGGATGAAGAAAGAAAAGATGCTGATTCCGGCCGGGAATACTGAATTAAAATGCACCATAAATAATGACCTCTGTTAGTATTTTAAATGTTACACTTTGATCTACTCTTTTTCAGCCTGATTCAGAAGTCCATTGCAGGCATTCAAGTAGAAGGGCATTTAATGACATGCATCTATTCTATGGCAGTATTCAATATTTATTTGATTTAAGAGCATTATCTAGTGAACACAACTACTTCATAATGGGTGAATCAATGATTTATGTTGGACCAAAATGTCCATCAATTAATAATAAGGAATACTGTCTGCGTTTTCAAAAACAAAGTGAACAACAAATAAACACAAGCACACAAACCATCAAAATACTGTCTCCTCATTTGTCTCTGATGGTAGACAAATTATACCAAAAGCTTAAATAGAGATATTAATGCTTAATGAGAAATACATATCTGCAAAATATGAAATTGGTTCTTTCCAGAACTCCTGATGTGTTCATGCAATTAGAAATTATTTATACTTCTTCAAATCTTATTCTAAGTAAAATTAAAATTAACAAAGATGCAACTAATTACTTTTCTTTAACAACTATTGAATATAACAATAAATGTTAACTGAAGCAGGATAGAAAGTTTTTACTAAGTTATACTAGTATAAATTGAGAAGCAAATTATCTGCCCCATGTTTAGGAGAAATGATTAGAAAGCCTGAAAATAATAATCTCACTAAATATACAATAATACTATTCAATTGCAACCAAGTGCTTTTCATAGGGTGAACAATGGTTATTAAAGACCATATCCTAGGACTTGGCTGCAGTAGAGGGCTGTACAATGTTATTACGTAACTTCAGCATTTGACTGTCTTTGTATAGCTCCATGAACGGACACTGGGTTTAGAGGTGTAATGATTTTGCGTTAGATCATGAAATGATCCAATAAATTGTGACCCTTCCACTTTTCTCCAGTATCTAGCAACATGCCTAACATACAACAGACAGGATCAATTACAAGACATCTCAAGGGCCACTAATGACTCTATTCTTCAACATCTACCTACTACCCAAGTGAGGAGTTTGCTGCTACTTGACTGCACATAAAATGTAGGTAAGACTAATGCATGTTTCCTTCTAACTCAATATTGAGATCAGACATGATTTCTCAACACAACATTATAATCCTGTACAGAAAGTCCAGAAGACAAAAGTGTTGGAGGTATTGTTACTGGTGATCTGCGTTTTTGTTCTATTGAAAATAGATTTTTTTTTCTCTCACATAATATATCCTGATTACAGTGTCTCCTCTCTATATACACCTCCTATTTCCTTCCCACCCCCAAACCTATCTGGATTCATATTCCTTCTTTCTCTCATAAGAAAATAATCGGGGGGTGGGGTGGGGAGAGCTAGAGATGGCTCAGCGGTTAAGAACACTGGCTATTCTTCCAGAGGTCCTGAGTTCAGTTCCTAGCAACACATGGTGGCTCACAACCATCTACAATGAGATCTGGTGCCCTCTTCTGGTGTGCAGGTGTACATGCAAGCAGAACACTGTACATGTAATAAATAAATCTTTAAAAAAAGGAAAGAAAACAATCAAGCATCTGATGATTAATAATAATAATAATAATAATAATAATAATAATAATAATAACCCAAAAGAAACAGATTAAAATAGGACAAAACTAACAATTAGAAAGAAAAGAGCTTAGGAAAAAGCACAAAAAACAGGTATAGTGACCCGTTCCTCCCCACATTCAGGAATCTCATAAAAGCACAAACTCAGAAGATATTATATATATGTATAGATAGATATATATACAGGGTAAAAAAGAGAGAGAAATAAAAATAAATTATGTTAAGTTTAAACCAAACCTTTATGCAACATTATGACACAGGGAACCTCCAAAGATGCCACTGAGTTCATTTTCTGTTGACCATATACTGCTGGATGTGTGGCCTACCCTTGATAATAGTTTGTTTCCCCAGTGAGACTAACTTGAAGAAAACTAAATTTTCATTTGCAAGTGGTTATAAGTTGGAGATATCTTCAGGGTTAGGGGTGGGGCATGTGTCCACTTCTCTTTTCAGCTACAGATCCCTATCTGGTGCAAACCTATGTACACCTTATTCATGCTGCCTCACTTTCTGTAAGTTCATATGTGCATTTTCTCTATTGTGTTTAGAATGTCTTGCTTCCCTGGTGTCCTATGTACCTTCTGGAACCTATGTTCTTTCACTCTCCTCTTCCATGTGGTGCCCTAAACCCTGAGGGGAGAGATTTGATATAGAGAACCCATTTAGGGCTGAGTATTCCGAGTCTCACTCTCTGCGTGTTTTCTGGCTTGGGGTGGGTCTCTGTATGTGTCTCATCCATTGCAGGAGGAAGCTTCTGTGGTGATAGCTGAGCAAGGCGTTGAACCATGAGTATAGCAGAATGTCATTAGGAGTCACCCCAATTATCTGGGCTATCTATTCTCAGGTTCATGATCACTCAACCAGGATCAGTATGGGTCCAATGTCTTGGAGCAGGCCCCAATTCAGATCAGTTATTGGTTGGTTCTTGCCACAAACTTTGTGCCACCATTGTGTTAGCAGATCTTTCCTGTAGTGTATCATTGTAGATAGTGTTTGTGGATGGCTTGATGTTTACTCTTTTCTTTTAATAGTATGTTGAATAGCTTCCTATTTTAAAGATGTTCAAACATAGAGATGTTTGAACCTTTATGTAGGTACCAGCTCAAAACCTACATGTTTAGTGAATTGTGTAGGTCTCTTGTTTAGTAATGACTAACTTGCATCAGTTTGTGGAGAGTAACCTATATTCCTGGCAACAGCCAGGATTGCTTTGAAATTCTTATGGGACTCCTTCGGCCAAAAACTACCATATTTTCCAAAGTATAAGATATCTGGGGATAGGAAGGCTACAGCAAACTTCGAACCCCTACACAGATCTAGCCAATGGACAGGATATTCTCCACAATTGAGTGAAGAGTAGGTTCTGACTTTCACAAGACATCTGGTGCCCCATATTTGACCACGTCCCCTGGATGGGGAGACCTGGTGGCACTCAGAAGAAGGATAGTAGGCTACCAAGAAGAGACTTGATACCCTATGAGCATACACAGGGGGAGGAGATCCCCCTCAGTCACAGTCATAGGGGAGGGGAGTAAGGGGAAAATGGGAGGGAGGGAGGAATGGGAGAATACAAGGGATGGGATAACAATTGAGATGTAATATGAATAATTAATAAAATATATTTTTTAAAAAGATAACTGGGGATAAAGGACAACCCCCAACATTTCAGGTTAAAGTACAGAGTTTGAAATATACTTGTATAGGACTCAGGCATGTGTCTATTTGCAGGCAGGGCACAGACAGCCAGGCACTTTATTAAATGCTGTCAGACAGCCAATGCCAACCTACACCGCCCCTTTAAGGCACACTTTACACTCAACCCTCCAATAAGCAGGTTCTGGTGCCAATCTACACTTCTCAAGGTTAAGGAAGGTGTGTGAAGCTTGATCCTCCCTCTTTCAAACTCCTAGCACAGAGCCGGCAATCGGCCGTAGCACTCCCTACTATATTGCCAGACATATGAAGCAAGGGGAAGCAAGCTGGAAATAAGAAACCTGTGTATAAGAGGACTCTCTGACATGGATTTTTTGTGGGGAGGGCAGTTACAAAGTCATTTTACACATTGGAAAATATGGCAAATTAGATGTAATTGATTACTGGTACTGAAAGCTTCCTTTGGTGATGAGTTCCATTTTAGAGGTTATAGCAAACCTTGTCTCTTTGTAAATGTATGCCATGTGTATAAATGTGCCCACAGAAATGAGAGGAGGTTGTTGGAAATGTTAGAACTGGGGCTGCAGATAATTGTGAACCACCATGTGTGTGCTTAGACTAAACTCACGTCCTCTCTCTGCAAAAGCAGTAAGTGTTCTTAACTGCTAAGTTATCTTTCCACTTCTATTCTTTTTTTTTGTTTGTTTGGTTTTTTTGTTTTTGTTTTTTGAGGCAGGGTTTCTCTGTGTAGCCTTGGCCATCCTGGACTCACTTTGTAGACCAGGCTGGCCTCGAACTCACAGCGATCCGCCTGCCTCTGCCTCCTGAGTGCTGGGATTAAGGGCATGCGCCACCACGCCCAGCTTTCCACTTCTATTCTTATTTTAAGTATACACTTGCCTTTGTTTTGTATGGTTTCATTTTTTTATCAAATGGTGACTTATAATGTTTGTATTTGGCTATATACTTATGTCTTTTCTCATTTCATTTTATATGATTGAATATTGTGTGTTATGCGTTCTTAACTAACTTCTTTTTATTAGATTATTAAAAAATTTCCATATCATGATCCCGACTATTACATTATCATGAGGAACTCCACACAAGAATCATTTCCATTGAGTATGAGTTTTTATCAATTCATATTTTGTCATTTTATCAAATTATCAATTTGAATGATTTACAAAAGTTTTAATGCTAATATTTCACATCTAAACAAATTCACAGTGAACTACAAGTAAAATTAACAAAACTAATTATGAGTTCAATATAAAATAAAATAAATAAAATAAAATAAAATAAAGTGAAAAGGATAAATTTCAGCACGTAGACCTAATGCTTGAACAATAGGTGATCCTGCCTTGAATAGAATCTCCAGGTAGCAAGGAAACAAACTACATCATGCCATTGTAGATTCAAAGATTTTATCATATTCCTTTTAGAGAGACATAGAGAAGAAAAATGAAATTGTCTCCAGCTCTTGATGGCTACTCCCATATCAACCCAATTCACTGTAAGATCTGTCTTTGGAGCCAAGCAGAGAGATCTTGGAATGTGTAGGAAAGACAAGAAGAACTGTGACAGGTGGACAAACACAAGAAAAGTTACAAAGAGCGCAGGAAAGAATGAGAGCAGAATTCTGAAGTGGCTTGCACCTGCTTAGAAGAGCAGAAGTAAACCTGCCGAGAGTCTCACTTTGTGGGCACTTACAGTCATCTTCAAAGTCTGTGCACATTGCTGCTCCCACACACACTGATCCTTTTGGATTTGAAAGACAAACATATTTACCTTTTAAAGAAGTCCTCCTACATAATACCTAATCTCTTTGAGATATCAATCCCATAGATGGAAGTAGAAAAAAATTGTTTCTTGGCTGACTGGATATTAAGAAATCAGCAGATTTTTATTTTAAATGAAATATATAACTACTAATAATTTAAATGAAATTTGTAATAATTCATATTTACATAATAATTCACACTCATATTTTAATGACAGATGTTATACAAATGTGAAGTGGGAAAGATGTTATGTTTATTAGATGTATAAGAAATTTCCAGACAGTAGATATTGGTTAGATGTCAGCAAGCATAAATAGACCAAGGTGTAGCACAGACTATCACCCACAAGGACCTGACAAGAAATGGTGAAAGCATGGGAATTTTTTTGAATGCAGCATTGTAGACAACTGCCCTCAATCAAAGCTAGCCTGAGTGACACACAAGTCAAGTTCACATAGGATGGAGTGGAAATGGGATCTATATGAACTGTACAAGTAATATTTGTCTTCACAAGTAATATCTTACATCAATTTCTGTATACATGTTTAGACTATATGTATGTGCATACATGCATGCATATATGGTGAGTAGCGTAAGTTAGATAATGATCTATTTTTTAACAAATAATTAGATATCATGAAGAAATAGTTAAAAACTGTCCTACACAGCTCATATGCAAGGATTTCACTACAGTGCTATTTAGTACTCTGAAAGCACTATCCCGAAAAGTTATCAAAGAGCTTCATAGATTTTATATGTTCTTGTCAAAACAACCATATGGATATTAGCAGTGTTTGTTTAAAGGTAAAAGGATAGAATGTGGATTTTTATTTTAAACATAAAGATTTATCCAAATTTTTAAACTTTATGACTCTCTGATATATAGAATGCATGCGTGTGTGTGTGTGTGTGTGTGTGTGTGTGTGTGTGTGTACTTAAAATATTTTACAAAGGCAATGGCTTAAATTTAGGATTTAGACACCAAGAATGACAGATAGGAGGAAGACTTAGAATGACATCAACTGTCAACTTGAAAAGTCTTATGTGGCACAGGGCTACAAGGATGCCAGCCTGAAAGGCCATCAGCCATTGATACTCAGTGACTAGAGAAGTCTTTACACCTAAGTTCTCTTCAGATTCCTACAATTTCTCATTGTGAACCTGTCCCCTTGGGGTTGGAACTTCGAAGATAGTGTGAAAATGTTGCATTTGCATCTAGCCTGGAAGTAGAATGAAATGTCAGTCTTGAGGCCTGTGGAGGTTAAATGATGTAGATAATCATAGAGATGTGACCTGGGGTGGGGGGCAGAATGACAGGAGGTAAATTAATCCACTTACTATGCTCAAGGTAGTGTGGGTATTTTTATTTTATGTTCTTTATTGTATTTCCAAAATATCCCATATTGCAAAGATGTTTTGTTATTAGAACAAAACATACAAAAAGAAATTGATGAAAATATTTCTTTTAAAAATCTCAGAACATTCTAAAAATTTTGGAGTCATTGACTATTAGCAAACAATTGCAGACTCGGCCATAATTTCTTTTAAAACAAGATTCTCCTATTTAACGAATTGCATAGTGTAAAGAAACATCCTCTGATTTCCCTCTATAATAGCCTCCCTTTTTAAATATTTGGTTGAAAATTTAGCACAGCCACAGATTCTCTTCTCTAGAATTTTCTGCCTTTTATTTGAATAATAAGTTAATATCTTAGTTCTTATTTCCATTGGTCCATGTAGTAGATAAGCTCTACCAGTGTCAAAACACGTTATGATGTATCTCTTTAAATTGTCTTACTGAGATACACAGTATCATAAATGGTTCAAACCTTTGTCTATCTGTGATATTTTCTTTGCAGAAAGACAACTTTCTTTAATAGTTATATTAATGGAATTCTACTGATACTTCACAACTGCAAGAAATGATTAGTTTTGATGGTCCTGAGAACACTTGGAATTTGTGTTTTCCCAAGTTTGTACATTGGCTTTCAGTGAAGTCTATGCCTTTATCAGATTTTGAGCCACCCATGACTGCTGCTAGCATATTCGTCTCGCAGTTCACTGAATGCCATATGGAAGATGTCCTTGGATCTGAAAAGAGTTAATATAAGATAAATCAGGGACGAATGCGCTCAGCATCCCACAAACAGGTTCATTTAGTTTCCTGTTTTGGAGTAATTTGGAAAGCTATTTGGAATGCTAGATCATAAAGACACATTTCCTTTTATGAAATTCTCCTTTCTTTAAACCATCTGGAGTTGGATAGCCAGGTTCTGTTCTATTTTCTGATTTTTCTCTTATCAAATGTTTAACGAGTGCCATTCATTGTGTCTGAACAGAGGTAGAAGCCAGACACTCAGAGGAAAACAACAGATAAAATCAAAGTCCTCATGCTGTGCCATTTTATTGAAACATTGAGGAGTGGATATGAAACAACACTCTTCCAATTTGTATTAATCTTTATTAAAAAATTACAAGCAAAAAATTCAGTATGCCTTATAAATTAATAAGCAGGGGTTAAAGATGTTATTTTCTAGGGAATAAGGGGGCAGTTCGTTTGGAAAGATGATAATGGTTGAAAGGTAAGAATGTGGAAAGTTGATAGCTGCAGGATCCTCAGGGGGTCATTGGTGCTCATAGACTGGAAATGCAATGCCAGTCAGGAGACAAGCCATGTGACTGTGGAAAAAGGAGAATATAATATTTGAACTGTAGAGAAGCATTAGTTTTTGAGCAGAATTTTTCTCTACTGGATACAAGAGGGAAAAAAGACTTTTCTAGTATGGTGTAGTTAAAACTAATACCATATTCTACACAGCAGGCACACAGTTTTTAATTGTTTAAAATATTACTAATAAGAAGCCATTTCCCTAACCTAGGGAATATTTAGCTCATTTTTTGAGAAGGTAAAAAGTCTAATGTAAAAAAATTAATGCAATATTGTGATGAGCTTTAGAAAGTAGGACTTAAACATACAAAAAGTCTAGAAAAATCATGTAAATATAATATAAAAAGAATTGATATAAAATACACAATATTGTCCTAATTTAAACTTTCTTAAATTTGTATGATATATCCTATTAAAAATTCTATAACATAAATTATCTTGTCAATAGCTATAATATTCCTAATATATTTTCTATTTTTTTAAATGGCTCACCACCACTCATTGGTAAACACATTTGATGTCTTTTCTCTGTATTTTTTATCTTACCTTTTCTTTCTTTTCTTTTTTTACTGTTTTCGTTTTACTTAATGAGCAACCTGGTATGGGTCAGGAAACTGAATATGTGCAGAGGTGTGGAACCCGATCCCAAAGGATACATCTACAAAATAACTCCCGCACTTCTACATCTATGGCTCAGGAATCCTGACTAGAAAGACTTTACGACTTTAAGAGCCAGGGAGTTTGCTATGAGAGTGTGTCTCCTAGAAATCTCAGAGGCTGACACACATGTTCTCACCAACATGACTGCCACATCATGATCTGAACAAACACATCAGCAACAGACATCCTAATGGGAATAAACCCAACAGGACTCAACCCTAGACCATGAACTATAGGCAATAAAGGAATGCTGAGAACATTCCTTCTCAAAAACAACTCCCATTCTCCAACTCCACCCAAGCTGACTCTCTTCTCCTTAATCACCAAACTGTGATTTCTTTTATTTTCTTTTGACACCAAGTCCAGTTTGTGTTGTCCCACTACTTTTGAGAACATGGCCTTTGTGGAAGTTGTCAACCTACTGGGGTCACACTGCATTTCCCTCTTTAAGGATCCATCAATTTCAATAACACCTCAGTTGGGAGTTGGATATTACACCTACATATCTCCCTCCATGCTGAAATTCTGTCTGGCTTAACTTTGCACAGATCTTGTGCACAGAGTCATGGCCCTGTGAGTTTATATGTGAAACTGACCTTCTGTGTCCATAAAATACTGTTTCCTTGAAGTAATCCTGGACTCTAACACTCTTTGTGTGCCCTAATCTGCTGTGATCCACAAGGTTTAGAGAAAGAGCTGTGATAATGATGCCTCATGTAGTTCTGAGATCCCACCTCTCTTATTCTCTACTTGTGGACTGATTGAGTGTCTCTGTATTAATTGTCATGCTCTGCAAAAACTGCCATCTTGAACTTACACATCTAAATTAGTGCATTTCTGATTTTAAATTCATTTCTGCAGACAGAGTTGATTTCCCTTCTCACATCATTCCAGAAAAGTATGTAGCTCATCAACAAGGTCAAATTTCAGAAAAACAAACTAATACAAACAAAATAACAAAGATTAAAGTGTACTACTTGCTAGGAGGTCTGCATCATTTTGCAGTGTGCTTATTTCTAGGTACATTAATTACCCACCAAACCATAGCAACCTCAAAGTCACTTCAGCCTATCACCTAAATATACATGACTACATAATAACTAATCTTGACAACAGATTATTTACCCATTAGTTTGAAAAGGCTCAATGACAGCTTTGTTTTTTAACTATGCAGCTCTATATTTTGGCAGTTTTCATCAAGAAAGCTTTTGACCTAAAACACTGCAATGTGGGTTTTTTTTTTTTTTTTTTTTTTGCCACTTATATAAAGAAACATTGACATAATTCTTCTAAGAATAGTTGAAGGTTTACAATAAGTTAACTAATAAAAACAATGAGCAATCTGCTTTCTGCTTCAATTGAAAAAGAATTCTCCAAAGAAATGAGCATTGATTATTTAGGAAGTGAAATTTCTGTTTACACTAAAAATAACAGCATTACTGGGACCCTGGCACGGTCTTATAATTCCAAAACTCAAGTCACAGGGGCAGGAGGGTCATTGCAAGTTCAAAACCAGCTTATTACACACAGTGAATTCCATGACAGCAAATGCTATATTTTAAGACCCTTTCTTTTTCTCCTTCTTCTTCTTCTTCTTCTTCTTCTTCTTCTTCTTCTTCTTCTTCTTCTTCTTCTTCTTCTTCTTCTTCTTCTTCTCTTTTTCTTCTTCTTCTTCTTCTTCTCCTTTTTTTCTCTTCTTCTTCTCCTTCTTCTCTCTGTCTCTCTGTCTGTCTGTCTGTCTGTCTGTTTCTCTCTCTCTCTCTCTCTCTCTCTCTTTCTCTCTCTCTCTCTCTCTCTCACACACACACACACACACACACACACACACACACACACATACACACACACAAAAAAAATAAAAACTGCACTGCAAAAACGAAAACAGTAAAATATGTGTTATATACACATATAGACACAATTCTTAGAAACTTATATACACATATAATATATACACATAAACACACAATTGTTTAGAAATTTATGATGAACCCTGAAACTAAATTTTAGAAATACAGCCTCTTTAAATGATCTTTAATATTCTGGAATATTATATTTGCAGTAGCAGCCAAGTCCTTTATTATAAAAATTGTGTTGAAATAATTAGCACTGAATAATTATTCTGCCTCCCACAAAGGAATTTGTGAACTAATGCTTTCTTGTACATGGAAATGCTTTAGTACATTGTTAAAGTCACTTTATAATATTTGTTAGCAGTAATAAAATTAATAATCACTGTGTGTTGGGGGAAGCATAACACAGACTGAACAACCAGATTTTTGATGTAACATGTCTTTGCTCCGTGAGGAATTCATTTATTAAGGTTAGGATTACAAGTCTCTTTTTCATGTTTCCATCATCATTCAGATACTGAGTCTTGTGCTTATCTACCTAGTGGCTTTGTCTCTGCAAGCCATTAAGGGTGATCTTCCCAAGATGGAATCCCTGATAGATCATGTTTCCCTTTAAAATCTAGCACATCCAATATTCTGAGAACAAAGCTTTGTGTTCTGCTTATTTAATGCTTTCTCTAAAAATATCCCCTCCTCACACACCTAAGAGAAGTCTTAAAATCTGTGACAGGAAGCTGAAGTGTAGATTTCTACAATTGATGGCTTCTGGCTGGGCTGGGAGTGGGGAAGGACTCAGTTTCCTTTAAGGAGCTTGACCATGCTCCAGTGGATATATGATCAACATTACTTAGAGTTGATATTTTTTCTTTTCCTTCTTCTTTTCTTGCGGGGAGGAGTTTACATGTGTAGGGTAATCACACCTGAGAGAACTGGGAAGAGAGTGTGCATAGGGTTCATGATGTAAAATCCCCACTCAATAAAAATACTATGAAAAATTATCCCTGTCTCTTCTCTCCCTATTCTCTAATTACCAAGTTTGTGCAAACATCCAATCTTCTGTAGCCTGCTGGAACTTTTTCTTATAGGCCTGGGACTATGGCAAGATACTGCAGTTCGCATTTTCTTCATTACACTTGCCACACTTACCTGTTTGCTTTTTCTAATTCTCCTGCTTCCTCCTCTTCCTCCTACTCCTTTTACTGTTTTTCTCCACCTCTCTCTCTGTCTCCTATTAGGTGTAGGTGGGTGTTTGAGGGACACAGAGTGATACACATTCTAAGCAAGGTCCCAACCAGTGGAGCTATATCCCCAGGCCACCTTTACCTTGTATATTCTAGTTTTGTATTCTACCTCCTTTTTTTGAATTCTTGAGGGTCAGAATAGTGTCTGGCTTTGTTTAGGATGGTAGCCTTCAGAAAATCACAAATTCTGTTGCACAATTACAACCCATTAACCAGCCCTGCCTTTGAATAAAGACCGATACTACAGCACTTTCTACTTCATTACTCACTATATATTTGAATGCTGTGTGCGTTGACATCACACCACAGCCGAAATAACTCTTATTGGATTATAGGCAAGAACAAGGATCATGTTTTCTTACCATAATTTCAATAAGTACCTTTGAAATAATGTTTGAACCTTGTTATGGAGTCTACATTAGCCCAGTATGCAACTATAACCTCCTGATATCCCGGGATGCCCCAGTTCTTAACAATCAAAAGAAAGTAGAGAAAACCTTGTATAGTGGCACACACCTTTAATCCCAGCACTTGGGAGGCAGAAGTAGGAAGATCTCTGTGAGCTCAAGGTCAATGAGTTCCAGGAAAAGTGGGGCTATATGGAAAGATCCTGAATAAAAGATAAAAGAATGATTTTTAAAAGCAGAAAATATATAATATAAGAAAAAGATATGAAAGCATAGAACAGACTATAGACAAGAAGGAGAGAGTCCCATGGGCCTTTTGTCTCCATATATTTTTTCTCGATTTCTATTTTGCATGCTTAGAAAATGCTCATGCTTATCTGAGCTAGGTGGTATGAGTTTATACTCAATGAAACAGATGCTACTGAGGACACAGAGTTTCTTACACAGTGTGTTATTTTTTACCATGTTATTTGCTAGTGGGTTTAATAATAGACCTGCTGTGAATCTCCTGATGCTATTATGAGACTATAATAAAATGTCACATGTAAAATTCTAATCATTTATAAATTTTAATTGGCTTCTACATAAAATAATTAAATAAAAATTAATTGCTTGGTGACTATGGTCCAAGTGTTTGGTTAATTCAAATTCAAGATTGAATACAATATTTCTGAGAAATTCACTGGTAAAATCTTTAAAGACAGTCGTTTTTATTGTGATATGACATCATCAGTTGTTTTAGTTTATAGGTTTTTGTAGCAAACTGTCTAAAACTTCTGTGTCATTTACTATCTTCGTCAAGGACAAGTGTCATTAACATGTATTTTGTCTAAATCCTGAAGGCTGTTGTTATGGCAGTATGGAATTTTGTACATTAATAAATCAAAAAGATCTAGCTAATCACTAACAGCACAAGGGTTTGGAAACTTTTTTTTTTTTTTTTTTACATAATACACGCACAACAAATATTGTCTTTATTCAGGAACAATGCAGACATAATCCTCCAGCAAGCATAATAATCCCACTTACAGCCTCTCCTAATGCAGCACCATCCTGTATAACGCAATCAGTGTTGTTCAAATCCTCCTGAGGCTGAGCATCCAGAGTGTTCCACGGGCATCCTGTAAAAGCCATTCTGAGTTAAACAAGGAGACTTCATTCTGTCATCCTCTTTTTTTTCTTTCTGATATGTTTATCTTAGAATACTATATTCCCAGATCAGATTCTAGAAACTGTTAGGTCAGAGGTTATCTTGTGTTTTTCTCATTTACCCTTACCATAGAAAGGTGCCAGTCATCAGAAACAGTGAGAAGATCAACGTGCCAATCGCATAAGCTCCATGTGAGACATTAGGGACAGATAAATTGCCAAGCAAAACAAACATTGTTCCTGACTTATTTCTCCAAAGACAAAGATGGGCGTTAAGTAGACTCATGAGGGCAAAAGGGATAGATGCAAGTAAGAAACAAAATATGAAATCACAAGAACACAAGAATAATCAGGAAAAAAAACCAAAGTATTAAAGTCTGTGAGTACGAGACAGAGTCTGCCTTAGGAGAGACAGATAAAGTTGCTAGTGGTCTTCCAGCTTGGAGCTAAAGAAAGGAATGAGGATCATGCCCTGAGCTGCTTTCTCTGAGAAGACTGATGAGCCTATAGTAAGGCAACAACTACAAGGGGAACCAAGCATCCAGACGGGCGGAGGAAAAAGACAGACACATCTACTTAGTGAAAGCCACTGCTATGTCTGCAGTGGTTGCTAAATTCGGAATGGTTCTATGGGCTTGTCTACTATTGGAAGAAAAAGATGAGATGTATATAGTGGTACAGAAAAAAAAATCAATTAGACTTTTAGTCACGAGGTTATATAGAACTGCAGAAGAGAAATGGTGAGAGGCCTCTTTTAGTGCTGAAGCTCACTGCAGGTTATATATGATGAAATGATGTCCATACGTATTCACTGAATTCACAGGAGGGAGATATTAAAAGCAATATCTGAGATCCTGCCTTCCTTAAGTATAAAAAGGTTAAGTGATTGCAAATATACTTATAGACTGATTTTAATCGTGAATCAAGGCCTCTAAGACTGGTGAAAGGCAGGCTGGGGCATTGGATCAATAGACAACCTACTTACGCTATAAGCATTAGGACCTGACCACAATCTACAGAAGTAACTGGAAAGCTTGGTGAGCTGGATGGAGGTCAAACAGGGACTCTCCAGAGCAACAGTAGCCAAAATGCTGACCTCCAAGATCAGGTAGAAAGCAGGTCTCAGTATATAACAATGGAGAGTGACACCTGTTGTCAACATCATGCCTACACATACACACACACACACACACACATACAAACATGTGCAAACAGAGCACACACATGCACATGTTAAAAACATAGGGTGAACATAGATGGATGTAAAGTTGTGTAGATACTAGAGACTAGAAGGAAGTAGTAGTTTAAATTGATTAGAAGACAAATAGTGAGATCTAAGAACAGATTAGTGTGTAGTTGTATTAAAGAGACAAGAAGATGAGCCTGGAGGCTTGACTATTTAGGAGAATTAATTATCAGTTGTATTGGATCCTGATTTATGCCTGCCTGCTAAATTATGTAAAACTCCAGAAATATTTAAAATTGTAACTTTCAAACTGATGTATATTTTGGTGTTGTTAGTACACTAAATGACACCACAGAAAATATTAATTGTGTAGTTTGGAACTGAATCATTGAACGGAAGGGGGTGGTCGCATCCATGTAGATATTAAATCAAAATGCCAAGAAAGACAGATATGAAGAAAATGGCTTAGGCTAATGAATGAAAAAATTTTGGACTTCTATGTTTTTGTTTTAGATAACAACAGGAGCTTAGAAATTGATGATGCCAGGGCTACCATCTCAAATCCTAGTCTTCAAAACACATTACCAAATGTGTGTGTGGTTATAGTTCATCTCTGTTATCTGAAGCAATTTATTATTTGTATGCATTAAAATCACATGGAAAAAGATTTTTTCCTTCCATTTCCCTAAATTACCTCATGACAAAGCATTATTAGTGATTATCACCTATTTAGACAGAAGGAAGACTTTAGCATTCATTATCTTCTCTCAGGTATGTAGCATAGCATAAAACATAGCAATGACTCTAAGACAGCGCAAGCAATGGACAGAAAAGGAAAGGAGGCTCCCAGTCATTTGGCATTCTGCACATCTATGTGCTGTCACATGTGCTTTATGCATTTTAGTTGGGTATACATATGTCATCATTTTTTATGTTCAAAATTAGTGAGCCATGTATGAATCAACTATCTTAAAAAGTGTGAGATCTATATTCAGTCTATATGGTTACTTTGGTCACATCTGAGATCCTGGAGTCAAGAGTAGATATAACCTGATCTATCAGTCACTACCTGGAGCGACTCAAGCAGCAATATGTGAAACAGGGTGCTGTTGGACACAGGACAGAGCTCTCAGGATCCTCTTCTTTAAGAAGAAAGGAAAAGAAAAGAAAAGGAAGTCACCAAAATCTATATGAAAAGAGAAAACCCCTCGTTCACTCTTGCTCTGACAACTTGCAGTCCTGCAAAATTCCTCTTCTAAAGGCTTATCCAAAAAAACAGGTTGCTTTTTTTTCCTTCAAAGTACTCGTTGTGGTATTGCTTCCTGCCCTTTCTCAAGTCAGTTTATCTTTGTAAAGAGAACAGTTCCCTGGATTCAGTGTGGCGATTACGGAACAGTGATTCATTGTTTTCTTCGACCTTATGTACTTTGGACAAATGCAGCCTCAGCCTGAAGCACCTCACTTCCTCAATCCTGTTTGAAACGCTGCTGCTTGAGTAAACTGGAACGGATCACAGCCTCTCTCTGTTTCTAAAGTCCAGAAAATAATCGGCTTCTCTCCAGTTCTCACACACTACTGACTGATCTAAAGAATGGTCGCAGCAGTGCGTACATGAAGAAGCCAGTGGCAATGGAGGGGGAAAAAGAGGAAACAGCAAGGCCAACAAAATCATTTTGGTAACCCCAAGGAGATCATGGAGCATGAATTAGATTTTCACATAACTCATGGCGGAGCCCTCTGACCGAGAGAGTGATGGCAAGCAGGGACAACTGTGGCAGACCCCTATGAGTGACCTTTCAAGGAGACCAAGTGGCCAATTGAGTAGCATCTGGAACCACTTTGCCTGCATTTAACCACACATTTTATCTCTGCTATGTGGTATGCTTTCTAATAAATCGAATAAGCCTCTTGATTAGGGAGACCTTTAATTTGTGCAACCTGGACAGTGTGATATAGACTCCCATTCTTTGAAAGAGAATAGACGGTTGGGGACTCCTAGCCCTCTAACAGGAAGACAACAGTAAGCAGAAATAAGTAAGGAAGCCATGTTTGGACAGAGGCTTAGGAATGGAATAGTGTCTGTGAAGGCGCTGGGAATGAGAAAAACTTTATTCAGTGTTATTCATAGCTCAGCATACACCTCAGCATATGCTCTCCTCCTATGCCATGAATACCACCGTAGGTTTGTACTGTGCCATTGCTTATCTCACGCCTGACTTTCACCTCATTTTTTTCAGAAAGTCAATAACTGCAAGCTTCTCTAGCTCCTTCCTAACACAAAGCAAGATGATTAAATGACAAATCAATATGTATTAACTTGTGCTTAAAGACTCACAAAATATTAACATTTTATAAAGAACATTGGAAGTACACAGTGAAGCCCACCATCACAAACAAGCATATGTAATAGGATTTTTTAAGAATAGAACTTTTTCAATGGCCCTCATGCAAGAACGAATTGTTGGACACATGTTGATTATAAAAGAAATGGGAGACCTACAAATGGAATCTCGTCTATATTATGTATTAATCAGCATCAATGGGAATATAAGTCATTCAGTATAAACAATTTATATACTTACATGTCCATGATGTTAGGTTTATGTCATTGTGTCAACATATAGATATGCTTTGCTCTTCCTAACATTGAATATCAAAGAAGGAACTGAGGATTTTGATCCATATAACAACAGACAAATCAAGTAGACTCAGAAAAGTAATATGTTCACATAGCTATAAAAGAGACAAAGAATTGACTTAGGGGTCAAGTGTACTTCTTTCAACCTAAAGATGGCCTATCTCCCCTCTGTGTAACTTGATAAATTATATTTTAATATGTGACTTAAATGAAACTCAATATTCTTATCTAATAAACTATCTGTAGTTGATTTGTAGAACAAAGCCTATATTATTGGATATAACAGAATTTTTCAAAAAATATACCTCATAAAAAAATATAGATTTCTACTTCCCCTGGAGAGGGAGACCTGGTGGCACTCAGAGGAAGGACAGCAGGTTACCGAGAAGAGTCTTAATACCCTATGAGCATATACAGGGGTAGGTAATCCCCCTCAGGAACAGTCATAGGGGAGAGGAGTAAGGGGAAAATGGGAGGGAGGGAAGAATAGGAGGATACAAGGGATGGGATAACCATTGAGATGTAACAAAAATAAATTAATAAAAAAATTTTTAAAAATAAATAAATAAATAAAGATTTTTCCACATCAGATTCTGTCACTACAAAAATGCCTGCATTTTTTCCCAGAAGCAAATCTCCAGTACTGGTAACTTCTATTAAAATATTAGTGTTCTTTTGTTTTGCTTTGTTTTCATACACAATATCAGCTGATAATCAAATTTTATTGCAAAATTTCTCATAATAAAGAAATTAAACTTTAAAAGTTTTGAAGAAATAAGTTTGAAAAATAAATAGAAATATAAAATAAATAGAAAAATAAAAATAAATAGAAAAATAAAAGTAAATCATTGCTAGTATTAGAAATGGAGCTGTATCCCTGAAATAATAAACACTATAAATTAAGTAGTTAGGAAAAAATAAATAATAGAAATCATTTGTTTAACAAAATATGTAAGAAGAAAGATAAATTTGCATAACAGAATCGGTGCTGGGGAAACACTGTGAAGTAGCTGAATGGTAGTCCTTAAAACTCAACCACACAAGATTATATATTAAAAAATATAAGAAATTTTGAGAGATTTAAGGAGCATATTTTAGGTTTATTTTTGTAACAGTGGTTTTAGAAAAAGAGCAAAGAGAAAAATCAAGCAAAATGTTGACCCTACAGTTGAGAAGACATCAAATTCTGAAGGGCCCACACATTTCTATACAAAATAATGACTAACACTAAAATCTATGAATGAGATTTTGAACTGTCAATAAAAAATGATGTGATAATAGCTTACAGAGAGATAAAAATTGAAGTTTTATTGTATCAAATTAATATTAAGATTAATATTATGGTTCTGATATAGAATCTAAAAAATTAAACTACTGCTCATGGTAAACATGGTCTTGAATCATTTTTCTCCTTAAATTAATTTTCATACAATATATTTTTATCATGTTTTTCCTATCCCTCTCTACCCCAGCACTACACAACTTTAATGATCTTGAATCTTAATTAAATTCAATATAAGTGCAGATTAGCTATCATATATGAAGATAATTGCAGGTGTTTTTGATACAAAGTAATTTAGGTAACACACATCTATAATCCTAGTAATGATAATGAGGAGCTAACGTAAAAGTGTGAGTTTAAGTAGTTTAAGTCCAACTTGGGCCATAGAGTAAGACCCTGTCTCAAAACACATACACACACACACACACACACACACACACATCACACCACACACACACATCACACCACACACATACACACACACACACATCACACCACACACACATCACACCACACACATACACACACACACACCACACACACACCACACCACACACACACACCACACCACATACACACACACACACACATCACACCACATACACACACACACACACACATCACACCACACACACACACACATACATCACACCACACACACACACACATCACACCACACACACACACACACACACACACACACACACACACACACACACACACACACACACACAAACACACACACTTGCATGGCCATAGACAACTAGGCACTAAAGAGACTGTAAAATTGATAAAGGGCCTGACATGCAACCATGAAGACCTGAGTTCAGGCTTTGATATTTTTAAATCAATTCTATTTGGGTTTCCTTAATGCACCTACCTCCTTTCCAACCCACTGATGCTAGGTAGCAGAGAAAGCCAGTTAGTAGGGGTGGGAGTGGTAGACCTTTTAGACTCAGTTGTTTGGAGTGATTTCACTCTTCACCATCAGGAGTCCAGCAGGCTCTTTAAACAGGAAACTAGAAATCAAGCAAAAGCAACAGCAACTGCAGCAGCAGAAACCTTGAAGTGTTCTCTGGAGCATTTCTCTCTAGGAGCATCTCAAATCAGAGTGATGCACATCAAAGTGATGCAAAAGTGATTGATTATTGGTATGAGGGCTATGTATACCCTCTCATAGTCCATAAAGGATGTTTTTCAACTGGCAAAGAGCATACCCCTGCACAAAGAGTTCCCGTTCTAGCAGACAAACATTATACGCCCTCACATCCCACACTTGAGACCAAACATGTGGATACCCAGTACCCATGCAAATTCCAAGCACAGTGCTGCAAGTGTGTAACCCCAGGGATTAGGACAGGCGTATGGGCACAGGAGACCTGCAAGATTAGCCAAGTAGTTGGAGTCTGGGTTCACTCAGAGACTCTATCTCACCAAATAAAATAAAGAGTAATATTACTCTGGCCTTCAAATATACACACATACACTGCCACACAAACATTTATACATACATTTGTTTTAAATAAGCAATTCTAAAAGAATAACACCACCAAACAAACTGAATCTTAGACATGAATGTGAAGAGAATAAGAAGAGAGATTACAAGGAAAAATAGTGATTCTAAGATATAACAAGACTTTATTAACATGAGTAAGTATAAAGTACATGCATTGATCTTGTAACCTGTGCAATAAATATTATGGCTAGGTGTGGTGGTACATGTCTTTAATCCCAGCACTAAGGAGGCAGAGGCAGGCAGATCTCTGTGAGTTCCAGGCCAGCCTGATCTACAGAGTGAGTCCAGGACAGCCAACGCTACACAGAAAAACCTTGTCTTAAAAAACAAACAAAAAAAATTATAGTTAAAATTCCATATAACACAAGGTAGGCTTAGCCAATTAATAGAACATTAGGGAAATATCATATTATACTCATGTAGAAATCTAATTTAAATCTCTAAGAAGGCAATGAACCAAGTATATAAATAAAAATTTTAAAAGAGGAGAACCTCAAGTCATTAGATTAATTAAAATAAAAGTTGAATGAAATGCAAAGGACATAAAAACTTGAGGTATATTTTAATTATTGTTTTTACACATTTGCACTTGGAATAAAATCTCCATACATTATATTAGCATTAATATTTTAAAGTCCATATTTATAATATACACTTTTATTAAACATATTTGAAAACCAAATTAACTGAAGAATATTTCAATTAAAATAAAAGTAATAAAAGTGTATATAGCATAAGGAAAAAAATCTACTTAGACTAATAGCCACAAAAAGAAAGACAAAAACCAGCCATAGATCTATAAAACAAATCATAACAAGGTAGACTTAAAATATGTGAAGTATTATTGATTCATGAATACATTGTATATGGTCAAATCAACTATTTTTAGCATAGAAAGATGAATTAGTCATCTCATTTTACATGGATTCTATAAAACCTTGAAAATGTAGAGAAATCATACACAGTCACACATTTATGCTCAAATATATTCACTCATCTACCTAGACCACATTTTCATGTGAATATCAATGGTGAATGTTGCTATGTAAAATACAGAAAGTTCTACTATAGGAAAATATTTAATGAATAATAGTGACTAAGTCTAGTTCATCTCATGAGAGTAGCATCTCACTAAGGAAACCTGCTCTACTATGAGTAGAAAGGTGAAAACCCATTCACTCAATAAATATAATATACTACATAAAACTTCACCCCTTTTTATGATTTTGAAGAAAAGATCTTTTATTGTACAAGATTGTTTTAGCTATTCTGGGTTTTTTGTTTTTCCATAGGATCAAGAGCTACAAGCACAAAAAACAAATCAGTGACAGGTCCTCAGCATTCCTCATCAGCATTGGCCTGGGCTTCATGAATGCTTTGACAAAAAGGTAACAATTAATAAATGAAAATAATTTCACTTAAATAAAAATTTCCATTATATGCAAAAGAAGGTGAACAGACTATGAATATCTAAATGTGGCATGTTATGGTCAGAACAACTAAATTAAGAACCGGTAGAAACTCTCTGCCTTGTGTGACAGGCAGAAGACCACATTCTGAGCACTGAAAATGCCAAGACACATTCACACAAAACAACTGTCAACAACAAAACCTACCAAAATAACTGCTGCCTCCTATTAGTTTTTCCACAGTTTAGTACCTCAGTCCCCAACTTTGTGTCCACAATTTTGCATGCTTTGTTGAAATGGTATATATGTTCTCTTTAAACTAGTATAAGCTCTTTAAGTCTCAGTCTTGAGTTCCCTGGATCCTCATTTTCCATAGATGAAGTCATCTCAGTACAAATATAAGATGGTAACTTCAAATAAGCATTATATAATTTTTGTTATTAATACAGCATTTGTCAGTGTAATACTCATGTCTAGACAGAGATCATGGGAGGCCAAATAAAAATATTTTCCACACAAAATCCCTGATAAGTAGACACAAATCTTTAAATAATCAACTGCACTTATTTAACTAAATTTTGGGTGAGAACATGTGGCTAGACTAACTGAAAATTGACAAAATGAAAAAATAAACTTGCACCCAGAATTCTGATACCTCTTAATTTAGAACAGGGCCTTCTGTTCGCTGTCTTCATAAACAAATGTATTACTTTCACCCAGGACAAAACAATTATAAAGAAGCAAGAGACAACTACACTACACTGCTCTATACTATACTCTACGTCCACATGCCTGCAGTGCAGTCCTGAAGGACTAAGGTTATTGAAAAGCATTGCAACATTGCTTTATCTTAAAAAAAAGTCAGTTCTCTGAGCCTAAGATGGTTAGAAGCTCATCTGAGCTCTAAAAGATGAATTCAGAACCTAAGAGAATGATTTCAGGCCACTCAATACTTTTTAAAATAATTTTTTTGTATTTTTAAAATTGTGTTCTTTTCTCTTCAGCAAAGAACAACAGAGGTTTATTGTCTGCATTTCTGTGGCTGAAATTCTGCCATCAGTGTTCACAGGGCCAAGCTGCCTCTGACAGCTCCTGCAAGTATTGCTTCCTGCTTTCTCGTACCTTCTGGTGGTATTATCAACCCACTAATTTCTTGGATTCAAATATAATGCTAATTTCTGCCTTCATCATCAATTATCTTTCACATCTGGTCACACGTTTTATTTTTGGTGGAAATTTTCAAAGGCACTTGTCTTCTGAGTTTTAGTATGCATTGTGGATAAACTATATCAAGATTCAACTCCCCAGAAAAAATTTTCCTCAAAGGAATATGTATCATCACATATCATAATATAGCCTTTTAATTTTTTTAATTTGAATTTCTAGATGTCATATATACTGTGTTAGGTGTCAAGTATAAGCAAAACTAAATATATATACTTAACATTGAATTATATATTATGTATCTGGGCTCTATTATTAAAGAATTTTTATTTTTATTTTTATTTTTTATTTTATTTTATTTTATTTTTTGGTTTTTGAGAAAGGGTTTCTCTGTGTAGCCTTGGCTGTCCTGGACTCGATTTTTAGACCAGGCTGGCCTCAAAGTCACAGAGATCCACCTGCCTCTGTCTCCCTGAGTGCTGGGATTACAGGGGTGCTCTACTACACCCAGCTGTAGAAAATATTTTTAAGAGTGTAGAGCATTTAACAGTGCTCCATAATTTATTATAACTTCATAAGAGGCAAAAGTATGTTGAAGAAATAAACATGGGAAGTTAATTTTTTAGTGCAACCTTCAGCCTTCTAATAAATTGGATTATGGGACAAATGGTGGAGATCCCAAAGTGACTGTGTCATGCTCATTTTGCTTAAATTTAATCTATTTTCTTTATAGTAATCTTAGAAATGTTGCTTTGTATTATGCTTTCTATTTTTCTATGAAATCACAAATAAATTGAATATATTTAACTCAGTTCTAAAACTAGTTAAAATTTTATCACCAAGACAAATTACCTTTGCTGGTTAATTTTATGGGAACTTGGCATAGGCTAGAGTCATCTAAGAGGGAATCCCAATTGAAAAAGTACCTCCCTAAGATGGAGCAGTAAGAAGGCCTGTAGATTTTTTTTAAGTTAGTGATTGTTGTAAGAGAGGCCAGCCCATTATGGATGCTGCCGTCACTGGGCTGGTACTCCTGGCTTCTATAACAATGCGGGCTGAGCAAGCCACGGGGGAAAAGCCAGTAAAGAGTACACCTCTGCATCAACTTCTGACCCCAGGTTCCTGCCCTGTTTGACTTCCTGTCTGGAAAACCTTGATGATGAACAATGACTTAGCCAAATAGACCCTTTCCTTCTCAACTTGCCACAGCAATTGTCACACTAACTGGGACAGACTCTTCAGCCAAACATCCAAACTAAAATAAAGAACATTAAAATTTTTATATTTTAAAAGAATTTTAGGAGTTGGAGACTGCTCTGTGTTTAAAAGTGATGGCTGCTTTGTCAGAAGTCCCATGTTCCGTTCCCCGGACTTTGCTTGGCAGACTCACAATTGCCTGTAATACCAGCTCCAGGAATCCGGTATCTACTGCTGGCCTCTGCCATATACAGGTGACATATTCTCACACACACACACATTCACTTAAAGAAGAGTGTTCAAACTTTCTTAAGAGATAGTTTTATTAAGTGTTTTTTTTTTAATTTACTATATTTGAGTATAAAGGCAGGAGAATTTTCTTATAATGTATCAATAAATAAGAAAGAAAATGTGACTTTCTCCTTGATAACTATAAGTAATTTGAGATCAGTTTGTAGAAAGAAATCTGCATTCTGGCATTACAATCTAATTTTTATAGGCAAAATGGCAAATGCTTTTCTCATCTCCTCCAACTTGGACTTTGCTGCAAGCAGACAGGAATTTCTTGGCACACTTATCTTTTGCCCCCAGCAAGCCAGCCTTATCTTAACCTCTCTAAAGCTGCACATTAATAGTCCTTAAGACTTTGGCTCCTGCTCTCACTAATGATCTAAGTACATATCATTTTTCTTCTTCAGTCAATATGCCACTTACAAAGAAAAATCAAAACCTTTTTACCCTACAGCTCAAAAATGCTGAGGAGGAGGAGCAGCCTCTTGGTGGAGACTTTGTTATTTTGGTTCCTGTTGCTTATCTTCCTCGTGGTTAGTGATCACTAGAGTTTTTCATCTTCAAAGTGTCTCACAGGCATGAATTACCCCTTCTGATCTCTGTCTGTATTCCCAGTGTTTTTCAAGAACTAGGATGGATTTTTAGCTCCACATGACCTTTGAACTTTTAGAAAATGTAGTCATTGATGAAGAGTACCCTCTTGGGGTCAATCTTATCTGTTGGTAAGGAGCAACATACATATTGAAGCTCAGCAATAACAAAAAACAAAATGCATTCCAAGTGGAAGTCAAGGACTCTTTAAAACATCTTGCTTCACTCACCTCTCCAATCACCTACTTCAGCTCCTTAGGGAAATACAAACATGCCTGTCGCCACAACATGTGTGGCAACACAGAGGCAAGTGAGCTGCATACTTTCATTCAAAACTCATTACTGAGAGAGTGCAGGGAACCCAATGTAAGGTTCTACAACTAGGAATGAAATACTAAGACAAATACTCAACAGAGTTTAAGATACATTAATGCCTGAAAATAACTGCCTGTGAACACAGCATGTGTACAAATGGAGCATAAAATCAACTGGTCTTGGGACTGGCTATGAGAACTGCTCATACAGAGACTTAAAGACCAGACAAGAGAGATCAGCCTGAAACATATATGAAAAAAAACACAAAATCTTTTTTTTTAATTTTTTATTAATTTATTCTTGTTACATCTCAATGGTTATCCCATCCCTTGTATCCTCCCATTCTTTCCTCCCTTCCATTTTCCCCTTATTCCCTTCCCCTGTGCCTGAGGGGGATTTCCTCCCACTGAACATGATCATAGGGTATCAAGTCTCTTCTTGATAACCTGCTATCATTCCTCTGAGTGCCACCAGGTCTCCCCCTAAATCAAAAACAAAACAAACAAACAAACAAACAAACAAAAAAACTAAAAACAAAAACCAAAAAACAAAAAAAGAAAAAACAAAGAAGAGTAGAAACTGAAAATGTTTAGATGTAAAAGAACACAGAAGAAGCATTCTTAAAATACAGGCACTTTTACTTTCACTGTAAAAGCTATCAAGCCATACCTACCTGGTTATTTACTTAGATATGACCATTCTCTGCTTATGAGTGTGTGTGGCAGGTGGTCTTTTGCAGTGGATACGATGGTCATGGAAGCATGGAATAGGTCTCATTTGAGGTGTCCTGTTTTTTGAATACCCTGCTTTTTGGGGGATTTGCCCTGTATCCCTGTAAGATAGGATCCTCCATTTTGAGAAAAGAGAGCTGAATTTTACATTTTGTTTCTGAACTATTTCAGCATAAAATAGATTAACTAGTAAAATGTTTTCTTTGACCATAAAATGAATATTTAAATGTTTAGAAAACTCATTAATAATCATTTAGCTCTTAGTAAACATCATTCCTAAGAGTTAATATTATAAAAAGCATTATGATTTTCTGAAACATAAATATAGATTTTCATGTCCTTTATTTTGCTTCCAATGTCTGTTTCGTTTTGTTTTTTCAGTTTTCTATCCAAGGGATCAATCTTCAGTCTTTGCTAAAGACCATTGATACAAAGCTATTTCACGCTAAGTAGCTCCACATTTTGAATTGTTTCTCAGAAAAGCCAAAGATTATTAATTTGGTGAAAGCTGCAAATGTTGAGTATTGGACTTTCTAGGGGAATTTTGGTAAGATTTGTTGGAACCATGTGTTAAAGTCTTCAGTATCCTTTGCACTGATAACAAAGTCCAATGCCATTAGGCCTAATTGCCCTGTGGGGATCAAAGGCAAATTACTCATCTTCTGCTACATTTAAGGATCAGAGAAAAAAAAGTACCCTGATCCTCCAGAAAGCTGTTTTGAGGCAAAATGGAGTGTGAGAACTCATCTTTGTGCCAGGAAAGAGAAGAAAGCATGAGCTTCCAGTTCATTCCTTGCAGTGATGACTTAAGAAATATATGATCAGTTGGGAGAAATGGCTGCAGCATATAGCTAACTTGGCAGTTACATTTCCTGGGTTTAGGATGGCAGGGTGAAAGTGGTCTTTTTTTAAGGTGTATGTGTTAACTAAATTCTCATACTGAATCATAAAATAAAAAGGCCTTTGTCTGGATTGCAGTCAGTCAATTGTCACTTGCATACTCACATGTGTGTTGAAAACTGAAATGTAAAAAATAAAATAAAACTAAAAATGATAATCATGTTGTAAAATAATTTTTTAGAATTAAGAAAAATATGTTATGTGGATATGTGTTTTGCCTACATGTTTGTGAACCACTGTCTGGTGCCCAAAGAGATTAAAAGAGGCCAAAAGATTTCCTAGAGCTCAAGTTACAGACAGTTGGGAGCCACTTAGTAGATGCTAGGAATCACATCCAGGTCCTCTGGAAAATCAGCCAGTGCTCTTAACCACTGAGCCAGCTCTCCAGCCCCCCTGAAAAGAATTTTTAAGAGTGACAAGAATGAAATAATGCTTTTTAAAATAAATTAGTTCACAAGATTCATTCCATATTATCTAACTCTCAGAGACTTGCGCGGAATTCTCTCAAATAACAACTTCCAATTCTAAGGGGTTCTATTGTTTCCAATGCTAGAAAGTGAACTTTTTACTGTATATGATTCCAACAATATCTACAGAATAATAGCTGACATTTACCAAACACCTAATAAAGGCCGAGGTTAAGCATTTTATTTATCTTAAACATAAAATATTTGTGGGTTTGTGCCACTTTTGCTTAGGAGCTATGGGGCTTTTCTTTGTATTGTTCTGTTTTAATACATGTGTTGCTAAAGAGAACAAACAGTACATTTCACACAAAATCACCAATCTGCATTTGATTTCTAAGAGCTCGAATTATGGTTGAACTCACATTACTGACGTGAAAGCCGTCACAGGTGGTGACACAGTGACATGATAACAGTCATCCAAGTGGTTAGACTTCAGAATTTGTGCCCTTGATCTTGATTGTGTCATTCATTTCTATGAAATTAGAGCCAATTTTTATTTGTTCCATCTATGAATGACATATCTATGTACATTTATAGGTATAGATACTAGATATGATAGAGATTAAAAACAGATATGGTCTCCAACTTTATGTAAAGCCTTTTTACTTTCATTTCATTTGATTGTTTTCCTGTCAGTATACTCGCCAGCTCTGTCATTTTACCTATGAAGCTTAGGTACCTTTAATATCTTGATAGTTTATGAGAACAAAACGTACTCTATAGTTCAAACCAGATACTATTTGTGAAAACTTCACCGTGTACTAACAAGTATTATAAAAATTAATCCATGGGCAAGAACCTGCTATTTTAGCTCCCAGATATTAGAAAAAAAACAATGTTAGGTGACATAGAGTGATTTTCTTGTTTTTGACACACACACACCATTCTCACAGTGATGATGCTTTCTCATTCTCCGCTGTCTCATCGTGTTCTCCTTTCTTCTTTAGTTTCTCCTGCAAGTTCCTTAGCTGGTGACGCATTCCGAAAAATCAGTTATTTTCCAACATTCTGATCACTTAGAACTTTTATATGGTGACCCACAGTCCAGTTAGCTAAAGAAATCAAAACACATGGGAAAAAAATGATAACAGCATTTCATTGTAAATTTACTATGAGAAGAAAATGTAAAAAGTAAACATTATATGTAATATACAGATGCAATATGTATACATAGATACATACGTATAATACACATATATATAATATACCTTAAGCACACCAATAAGTGTGTGTGCATGTGAATATTGAGATGCTTATGGTATAATTTAAAACTAATCAAGCAGAATCATATTCTAGTGGTCCACTTCTATATCTTGGGCAACAAACTTTGATTTTAGTTTGTATTTAAAATAAAACTCATTATAAGATTCAGCATCTAAATTAATTCCAACTGGCAGTTTGACTTTTATGATTAGACTGCCTTGACTGTGTTTTCATAATCCTGTGGGTAATTTTCCTCTGCAGCTTTCCATCTCTCTTCATTTTCTTAATATATTTAGTGAACCAATTTAACATCTGTTAGATTGTAAATATTTGGAACAATATGTAATTGTGAGAATAGCATAGGGTTTGCCTAATCATAATAAAATGTGTTTGATGATTATAGGGACAACAAAATGCCAATAAGAATCCAAGTTTGGCGATTTAATCTGTATTGTTTTACAATTTGTAAGTGTAAAAGCAAATAGAATGTAAAAAGAAAAATTAAAAAAAAAAACCTCATCCTTGTCACTTTTAACTTTCTACAATCAGGTTTTGGAAATATTTTACTTATGGTTAATTATTTTCAAATCACATCTCTTCTACTTTGCCAATTTAGAATAATTATCCTCTTCTTAGCTTAAAAAAAGAATGCACACTCTGTAAGCCTACTTCAGACAGGAGCCACTTCAAGACTGGGATGCTAGTGGAACTTGTTCCATTCACGCTCTAAGATTCCCAGAACAGTATTTGGGGATAACCATTGAGATGTAACAAGAATAAATTAATAAAAAAATAAATAAAAGCCTTTGGTTCTTAGAATTTTTCTTAAGACCCTTTGCGTTTTTCTTTTCAAAGAGTTTCAATATAGGGACCTGATAAAGAAGGATTAGTGTAGTTTAACAAAGTGAAAAACTAATTGAATCATTAACTCACCATTCAGATTCAAATATCTTCATTCCGAACCTCCTCCTCCTCTGTTTACACTTCTGCTTTGCGCCTCTGTTGGACTCTTTTCTTCTCCCTTATTGCAAAAACTTCTTAGTCTCAGCCCTACCCCTGAAAGGTCATGTGAAAACGCACGTGTGACCTGTCTGGAAAGTCATGGCTCAGAGTGCAAGCTCAGAAGGACCATCAGAATCTCAAATGTCAGGGATTCCTTGGATAGCTTAGAACCCCGTTGCTTCACACAAGTTAACACAAAAATACACTTAGTAGTCACTACTTTTAAAAAATCTGTACTTGGTAATTCTGAGTCATTTTTCCTTGTTGATTTTGCATTTGTTGGTAGTGTCTAAAAAGAAGTTAGACCTGCACAATAAGTTAAGATGCACACAGCATTTAGTGTGACCAGACAATCACTTAGTGTGAAGTTAAAACCATAGGTACACTCCAGCAACGCACAGCGCATTTTCAAAAATCTATTTAAGTAGCTCATCACTAATGAGAGCTTCTCAGCACTCCTTTTTTTTTTTTTTTTTCCATATAGGTCGTTCACTTGTTAGGGTGCCAGTAACAAATTTTCTTCTTTAAATACAAAGCCAATGACGATAAGTATTCATTTCAAGTGCTACACTTAATAGCTTATTTCTGCTAGTCTAATTTATTTTAGGTTTACTGAGTTCTTGTAAACATAAAAATTACCACCAATTGATATATAGATGGCAAAGTACATTCGGCTTCCTAGAAATAACCTATTAACTAAGAACATAGCACATGATCATTTACAAATAAGCAGTGTTCTAAATCATTGCTAGATTTAATACCATGTAGTTATGTCTCTTTGTAATAGCTGTAAATATAAAATGTCCTAAGAATGCCATAGATGTGTTTTGAACCACCAGAAGGAAATGGTCATATTGAACCTATATTTATCATAACGCTTAGAATGTTTAGTCACATGAAGAACAAACAAGTGCTTTCTTAAATAACACCATGTCAGAGAAAAAAATAAGTTGTAATAAAATGTAGTTTTCTTTGTGGAAGCCTAATACTGTGCCTGACCAAAAAGCAGTTCTTATTTAGTTATTGTGGGAACCTAGCCAGACCACCAGACTGACACCTCAGGACTTCTGGTATTCTTTCCTAGACAACCTTCAGGGACCCCCTTGCTGGAATCACACGCAAGCTGATGTTTCCACAGGAAGGAAAGATATCAAGAAGCAGCAATGCTAGGGGGGAGAATGCAGAGTAACCTTTGCACTAGGAGTACCTACACCCCCACACAAGGCCCAGGTACAAAGTATTAGTGTATCAACTACAAATCGTCATTATTTGATTTTATTGCCAAATATCAGAGTCAACATTTACAGGTGAATGTCAGCAACAAAATTTGTTTTTAGGAATGCTTTTATGCTGGAAGCAAGACTTCACATTGTTCCAGACTTGTGGGTGACCAGCACCAAAAACTATGGAAGGAAGTACAGTGTGTTGTGTTTTTATGTCAATGGAGCAAAGCTCCTTTGTAGTTCAAGGAAAAGTGATAAAAGCCAAGTTTTTTCTTTATAAAAAAAAAAGGAAAACTCAATGATAAAATATAGATTTTCACCATAGCATTTAAAATGGTGTTGGGTTTGTTTTTTTGTTTGTTTGTTGGTTTGGTTTGTTAAGTGTGTGTGTGTGTGTGTGTGTGTGTGTGTGTGTGTGTGTGTGTGTGTGTGTTTTCTTCCTCTCGATTCTGTTCCTGTGTAGTGTCCAGCACTAAACAAAAACAAACTTGAGCATGACTGGGAAACCTCAGAGGAGCATTTTAACGGTTCCCCCACACGATGCCAGCTGCTCCAAGTTCAGTGCTGGTGTTGAAATGCAGGAGAGGCAGCCAAGCCATGAAAGGGCCTTGAGAAAGGGCCAGGCGGCTGGAAGTAAGGCTCCAAGGCTTTCTTTCCTCAGTCCACAAGTTTACTCCATCTAAGGATGGTTGTGAGGAGCATCTTTCATCCAAATTGCTCCCTTTCCTCATTTAGACTTGCTTTCCTGAATCCAGACAAGAGGACTGACTGGCAGTTTGGATGTATCACCTTCTTTGCCCAGGCAGATGTCTTACACACTGCTCTTTAAGGATTCAGAGCCCATAATATTACTAATAACTCCACAGACTTGTTTGCATTTCCCATGCTACATATAAATGTCAGAAGCAATGACTTGCAGCACCCTTTAATCTCATGACAGCTTTATTATCATTGGTTGGCTGAGCTTCAAGAAAAGTTATGACAGTGGCGAAGTTCTGCACACTGCAGCACATATTTCTGTAATTAGGTAAAGGCGGAGCGCTACATTTAGAATGCACAGCTAAAATTATTTGCTAAACACTTAAGATTCCTAGGTCTATCTGGTTCCTCCCAAGATAGCTTTTGAAGGATGATTTACAAAGCACTTCTTTTACCATCATACCTACCAGGTTTCCCTCTAGCTGGGCTGTGGAAGCAGCAGCTACAATTTGACAATGGATCTTCTGATAAAGGGAATATGGTACTTGCAGTATGGAAAAGGTGAAAAGAGGCAGTGGAAGAAGTGTGAGTCTCAGTTTCCTGTTTTGAACTCCACAGTCTCAGAGGATTGCATTTCTCTGGTGAAAGCCTTGACATCAAACATTGATTTGTTGTTGTTGCTGCTGCTGCTGCTGCTGCTGCTGTTGCTATTCATATTTTTGGACTCAGGATTTTATAATATTTGAGAAAACACTTAAAATACATTTTTGATGCCACACAAGCAGAAACATTTGTCTTTTAGCTATCAATAAAGTTTGTGCTAATACTTATTAGTAATGAAGTAATTTAGTGTCTTGTTGAAAGGACATATCCTTCAATAATCACTTGAAGGAATTTTTTCTTCTACTATGGTAGTATCTCAGTGAAAAATCACTTTACTTGGTTCAATTGATAGATACAAACCTGTGACTGAAGACAGCTTAGACATTTCTTAAACACGTAATTTTAGACTGCTACTTTGTCTAACATTAACCATCAGTTGCTAGAAACTTCGAAGCTTAGTTTTGATTTGAAACTTATACTTTAAATAACAGTTAATTTGAATAGTATTTCATAAATCAAACAAAATGCCTACAAATCCCTGGGGAAATATTTCATTTTACACTAGAGAACAAATCAACTCTATTTTATTTTTCCTCTCATGACAAGGTTCTATGCCTCATTTTATGAGGAAAACCAAGAAAAATTATCTCATTCTTTTCCTGCTTTTTTTCTCATTTTTGATCTTTTTCCTTCCTCCTTTTCCTCCTTATTCTATCCCCTCTCCTCCTCCTCCTCTTCCATTACTCTCTCCTTCTCCTCTCTTCCATACTGTGTTCTTTGTATTTGATACAAAATAATAATGTATACACTGTATACATTATAACATAAAACTAAATAAAACATAACAAACCAAAGAATTGGGCATGGGGGACTTACAGCGTTCATGTTACAACCCAGTACCATCACTAAAGGCTGACAGTGAACTGACTTTAAACAGGGTGCAAATGACCAGTTCAGTTTTGTTACCAAATTCTAAGTCTTAAGAAAAACAAAACAAAACCAACACTTAGGAGGAGAGCAGATATTCCTGATCATAACATATATCTTTCTAGCATATGCTTAAAGAGACATCTTACAGAGCAGAGCAGTGTTCCAAGCAGTTCCTTTTTTTCATTCCTGCTGCGAGCAGCACAAACCACAAATTCCTGTTGCCTGTCTTTTTCTCAGCTGTAGATTCCTGACCCAGTTAGTTAGGTCATTCCACAAGAGGGCTGGTATGTTTTAGTTTTTTTAGCTGTCTGGCTAAATTCAAGAATATATGGTTTCCTTCTAAAGTTACGTGTGCACTGTATACTCTTCAAATGGTCTTGTAATAGTATTATTTCTTTCCATTGTTTTAACAACTGAATGCATGATTATATTTCTAATTCCATGACTAAGGGACTTGAAATAAGTTTGAGAGACTTTATCTTACCCATGCTTCATTCAAAGTATCTTCTAGAAAACTTAAAGTTCCTTTTTGTTCCTTTTCAAGTTCACCATCTACAAAATCATCAGTGGTTTCAATCTTTGTAAGACTTCTCCTTAATACAGTTCCTCATGTTGTGGTGATTCCCCTCTCCTCAACTATAAAATTATTTTGTTGCTCCTTCATAACTGTAATTTTGATACAGTTGATGAGTCATAATGTAGAAATCTGATGTGCAGGATATCTGACATATGACTCCTGTCAGAGTTGTGGCATACAGGTTGAGAATGACTGAGTTAAATGAAAAGTAAAACAGAAATTTGTGGATAAATGGATTGAGCTAGAAATGATCATAATGAGTGAGTTAACCCAGAAGCAGAAAGAATCAAATGGTATATACTCACTTATATCTGCATACTAGCACAAGGGGCATGTCCCACAAAAGCCTTCACTTACCAGGAAACTGGGACAGAGGGGAAGGCATCCTATTGGGACTCTAAATGAGAGACGCATGGGAGAACAGCAAAATAAAAGGATACAGAAGGTCCTAGAAATCTACAAGTAGAACAATATGATAGGCAGATTTGGGCCCAGGGGTCCCGCTCAAACTAAGGCACCAGCCAAGGACAATACAGGAGGTAAACTTTAAACCCCTTCCCAGATCTAGCCAATGGTCAGAATATTCTCCACAGTTGAGTGGAGAGTGTGATATGACTTTCTCACGTACTCTGGTGCCTCACATTTGACCATGTCCCCTGGAGGGGGAGACCTGGTGGCACTCAGAGGAAGGACAGCAAGTAGCCAAGAAGAGACTTGATACCCTATGAGAATATATAGGGGGACATAGTCCCCCTCAGGAACAGTCATAGGGGAGGGGAATAATGGGAAAATGGCGGGGGGGGGGGAATGGGAGGATACAAGGGATGGGATAAACATTGAGATGTAACAAGAATAAATTAATAAAAAAAAAAAAAAAGAAAAGAAACGTAAAACAGAAAGAAAAAGAACTATATGAGGTGTAGTTCATCTAGAATTTAAGCCAACAGAACATGTTACATGTTGATTCTACTTTAAGAATGAATATTGGGTATCTAATGTAATTTTAGTAAGCTAATAATATTTTAGATAAAAGACACAGGTAACAGTTTTATTTCCTTCCACTTTATAAAATATGCTTAAAATGCCTCAAAACTCTAAGTAAAATAAGGGTCTGATAGCTATTTTTATTGTTTCATTATTTGGGTTTCAAAATAAATCCTAACACAACTCAACTGTAATAAATATTGATTTTAACTTTATATCAAAAGCAAATAAGGTACAACCACTGCACAGATAAGCATTTGATTTCTCTGAAATTAATTTATCTAAAGCTTAATCTGGTATTTGTTTTGTTATTCAAACTCATTAGCTATCAAGTATTTTTTTAAATGAACAGTCAGAATTAACATAAAAATGCCTCTTGAAAGGTAAGAGTCCTGAGAAATTATAAATACAAGTATGGTAACTAATTTAAGTGCCCAGATGTAACCCTGAAACAAGGCATGCATGTTAATGAACTCTTTCTTTCTCTCTCTCTCTGTCCCTCTGTCTCTCTGTCCCATGTCAAGAATGGGCAGAATTCAGAACTAAGAATCTAATATGAATGAGGAATGTGTAACCCATGCATTTGACAAAGAGTAATAAAAATAACTGTACTTATTCAATTAAGAATTTATCAGCTACTACTTGGATGAGAAGCTGTGGTTAACTGGATTTCAATACATTGGCAGGGATTTTTTTTTCCAGATTTTCTTTTAATTCTATGGTCAAAAACTCAGAAGGCACTACATTATTATGTGTGATAGCACTAATTTATAATCTGCTTTCTTCACCACCCTTGCTTTTCTTTCCTTTTCCTACCCATTGGAGTGTTGCTTCTCTTCTAGCACGGGTTTTATGTGAACCTGTTTCTTGAGGCCTTGCCCAGGTAAAATGAAGGATATTGTCTGAATGAAGCTGGTAACTGAAAATTTTATTGTTGGATGAAATGTAATAGAAACCAAGCCACATAGAGAATGGGAACAGACTTTTTAAATGTCACATCTAAAAGCATACAAAATGAGTACTTACCCAAACCTGAATGTTCATGCTTCACGTTCAGAGAGCTGACCTTGATGCAGTGGTCAGTCCTAAGAAGCTGTCCAACGAAAAGTTCATGTCAAAGGCAGTTCTTGTTACACACACACCCACACACACACACACACACACACACACACACACACACACATACATACACACACACACCCACACACACACACACACACATACACACACCCACACACACACATACACACACCCACACATACACACATACATACACACACACACACACACACACACACACACACACACACACACCATGGCAAATATTTGTAATGGAAATAATTCACTCTGACTTGACTCAAGAATAGTTTGCTTTTATGGACGCGTAATTAATGAAATTACTATATTTGATAACTTGTAGTCAATTGAGGAAATATTCAAGTGATTTGGTATCCATATACAGTTGATCATCTCATGCACATAGTTCTAAGAATCCTTTTGCTTACATTAAATAACATTCTTTTACTTCCTTTCCAACTCTACATTTTTGTAACCTTTTTCATATTTTAGATTGTATTCCCATGCCATTTTCTTTGCATATGGATATGGATATGGATCAAATACCATAAACTTTTGTGTTTCAAAATGGGATTATATATTTGGTGCTTTAGAGCTTGCCTTTCTATATTAATGTGTAATTTAAGGAATCATATACCCAAAACTAAAACTTTAATCATGCAATGACTATTAATAATTTGTTCTGTGAGTTTCTTTTTGTTGAGTATTGAGAATGTAGTTTCTCTCTTCTCTTATAAGGCTGTTCACATATAATTGTATATACACAGAATTGCTAAATAATTTTACATGCATCCATACATGTATTTACACAAACAAAATACTTACATGGTCACAAATATATTTTATTAGGCTCCTACAAAGAGACTGCTATCTTTTGGGGTGACACTTTGAAGTTTCATTTTACTATTTTATCTGCAGAGTGATTAAAAATACAAGAGAAAAAAGAATAGAAAGAAAACATAAGCATCAGAAACTGTGCTTCTATTTGCTATTTCTGAGGTAGCAGTTTGAAAGGACTGTTACTTTGCAGCAGTGAACCCATGGCTAGTAGATCAATTTCTCCATTATCACTTGATCTAAAAACAAGATGACTGTAATCCTTATGGGCACTAAATTTAAATAATTGCTTCCATTGTTCAAAAGAGACAAAAGGAGGTGCTCACTGATGATAGAATAGACACTTTTGTCTCTACATTTAAGTTCAGCCTTCAGACTAACACTGTTCTCTTATGACGTGTCTATTTTTCTAAAGACACAAGTGTGTACTATAGGCCTTCAGACTTCAGACGGATTTGACAGTATTGTTAAGATGAGTGGGCTGGGTAAAATGGGAGACTTTAGGTATAGTTAGACTAGAGCCCAGAGAAGCTCTTTATTAGTTTGTTCCTTCTGTTAATCTAGGATCTTAAGCTTAGCAGACACATAATTACGCTTGGCACTCGCCAAGACACAGCTGGGAAAGCAGTGTACATGGCAGGATGCTTTCTGCTGTCTTGTCAAAGCAGACATACTGGCAGGCAACCACAAAGTGTGGTCAGCCTCAACTCCTTGCAGTACCGAGAACTGAGTTTCACTTGTTCATCTGCTCCCTTTCCCAAGAACACTAGCTTCCATGAAATTCAGAGATTAAGAAGAATCTCCTTGGTGCATGAAGGTAGTAGTAACTGGAGCAGGAGACCTTTAGAAAAGACAGTAGCATTGTGTGAGAACTGAAGCAACTTGCACGCTCAGGGCACTGGTTGCTAATGGTGAACTGCCTCTGCCCCTCTGAAGTGTGAAGCAAGAGAAGAAGAAAGAACAGTTAGGAAAATCAGAAGGAGTGCCTGAATCCTCGCACTGAGAGGTATGGACTGGGTATCTTTACAGCACATACATCTTAATGAAGACTAAAGCTGTCTGCTGTCAGAATATCATGGACTATGAACGTAGAATTAGCCACTATAAATGCCCTACTGAGCATAATAAGAAAAGGAATATTCACTCTGACATCTTTAATATTGGCTTAGCTGTCAGGGAGGCCTGATTTATAGGAGATACCGTGCACTTGGCAGTTCAAAATTGTAGAAATTGACACCATTAAGTTCTTTTCCCCCTAAACCTATGCAATTCCAACACTCTTTAAAATTATACATATGTGAAATAATGAGTCATCTAATCTCCATGTTATATTTCCCAGTAAACCACATTTATTTCCATATATTTATGGAGTGAAACATGTGGGCTATTAAAAACCCTGCTTTAAACATTGCTTTTATTTTTATTTTGATGTGTGTGTCTGTCTGTCTGTCTATACATAGGGAAATCAGAGGACAATATTATAGAGTCAATGCTCATCTTCCACCTTTACTTGCATTCTGGTAATCAAACTTGGGTTGTCAGACTTGCATGAAAAACATTTTTACATCCTAGAAAGCCATCTCTCACCAACCTCAAGTCACACGGTTTTATTTTAAAATTTGGCTTTTTAAAAAATATTGTTTGAGAATTTGATACAGGAATATGAAGTATTTTGATCGAATCTATCCCCAAGCTCTCCTCTCCAATTCATCCTATACTCCTCCTCCACCTACAATTTTCTTTCCCAACTACTTGTCCTCTTTGTTAAGCCCACTGAATGGACTTAGTATATTCACCAGTAGAGGACCAGCTGTAGGAACAGGCTAATCGGGGCCCATCAGAAGAAAACTGACTCTCCCTCCCCAACAGTCAACCCAGGAGTGCAAATAGTTCCCCAATTAGGAAAGGTACTCAGGAGGCCCTCCTCCAATTCTTTAACTTTTTAAAAACAGTATGCAAAGTGTGCTGTCCAGGAGACAGTGCAAAGCACCCGCTCAGATTTCAGACTCGGGAGTACATCAATCTTGGAGTTTAGTTGCTTAATTCATTTTTTTGTGCAATGCACTTCCTTACCTGTATAACACAGTTGAGAAGAACTGCAGTACCAATAGTATAAACTGTTTTGAGGCCGTCAGATATAGTGATTGTTGGGTCTTAGAATAATAAGATGCAAAGCATAGGAGGTACCTGAAAAACATGATCAAGAAGGGTTAGACAATACTTAATTCATTTTGCTGAGTCTCCCTCAAACCTTCCACCTCTCCTTGCATTACTATTTGATCACAAGGCACATCTGTGATGAAGAGGGACCCAGGGTTTGTAAAAGTGACCTCTCCCAGAATCTCTGTCTCTTCCTCTCTGTCTCTGTTTCTCCCTCCCTCCCCCTCTCTTTTTCTCAGTGTCATTTAGTTCTCTCTCACACATTTAGCTTTCATTCCCTCTTTTACTTGCATAGTTAAAGGGATTTCCATCTGTGACAGCCACAGCTGCTCTATAAGAACGGCAAAGTTAGAAGATACTTCTATTGCAGACCAGAAGGCCCCTCTGTGGCAAACCCATTGGTGATAACAGCATGTCTTGTATAAAAACTTTCAAGAAGATAAAGTGGACATGAAAGTCTTATAAATAAAGTTATGACCTTTCCTAAAAACTTTTGAAATGCACGAAAATATGTGACTTTTATTTATGCTCCATTGTATAAAGCATTTAAAAAATGTATGTAGAGGCACTCCACATGTTCTACTTCTGTTTTCCTCTAATTCTTGAGCTATAGGGGAAAAACATAGTTCACAAATACATTACAAACAAGAAACTTCTTGCAAAATGTAAGTGAAATCCTTTTCTGTTTTAATTAAATTTATTCATTTTTTTCTATCTATATATCCATGTGTCCAGATACAGTAGCCACCTAAGAAAATGGGACCCCTCCCCCCAATTTACGGACATACAGGTAGGTAAAACTGAGGTTTAGGTGGGGAAAAAGGTCTTTTAAAAATGAAATGAGCACATTGCTTATGAACATGCTGCCTTATAAGTTACAATCACACCTTAGTAAGTCAAGGAAAAACTGCATTGTTTTGGATAAGGATCATGAAACACACCAGAAAATGCCTCATTAACATCCAGGTTAGGTAGGTCTTATAGGAGGAATGCATAGGAAACTTGGAGTGTGGAGTTGACTGACAGAATAAAGTCATTTGGCTAAAAAAAAAAAAGAAAGAAAGAAATGAATTTCAGATTTACATGTTCCTCTTCCTCTTATTAAGAACAACCAGAAAAACATGATTTATTATAAATATTTGAAACTAAGAAAAAACATTCTGTTTAAACCTGCTCACCCAAGGCATTCTTAAGAAAACAGAATTCTGATAACAAGGCCAGTGTAGAGAGATGAGTTGAAATTAAAGAGTCAGAAAATCCAAGGCCCGGGAAAGGGACAAAGGGTCCACCATAGTTTCTGATAACTGACAGCAATGGACAGGAAGTAACTAGACTGTGTGGCTTCCAGACGGCTATGCCTTGAAATTCAAGATCTTGCAGAAGGAAATGTGACAAGGAAATGAGACTGACAATAGTGGATTTCTATGTGAGATGTCATCTTAAATCACAAACTGTTCAAGCACAGAAGGTAAGAAGTTAAGCAAAATCTCCTGGCACCCTTGGGATTACAGAAGGAGTAAATCCCAGCAGAGAGAAGCAGCACTGGAGGCCCCATTCCCCTATCTGTTTATGGAATGTAAATTCTATGGAACTATATAGATTAAACGTTTATGAAATAGTTATTATAAGTTAGAGATTACAAAACTCTTCTAGAAATGGGAGAAAGTCAGGGAAAGACACTGCAAGTTCTCAAATAGCAAAATGATGGAAAATATGCAAATATATTACAGACATATGAGTCTTAATAACATGTTCCGTTAAGAAATAACACAAATTGCACTACAAAGATGTGTCCATGGTTAAAAGTGCTCACTGCTCTGGGAGAGGAGTTTCATTCAGTTTCCAGCATCCACATGGCAAGTCGTAACCATCTGTAAATCTCATTTGTTCCTTTGTTTTCTGTGAATTCTTTCATACATCGTGCTCATAAACTTATTCATGCTCACAACCTTAAGATAAACAAGGAGAGAGAGAGAGAGAGAGAGAGAGAGGTGAGAGGGTGGCGGGGGGGGGTGGGAAGGGAGGAGGAGGCAAGGCATTTGATTTCTCCTCTCAGAAGCCATACAATATCAAACAAAAATCCCAGTGTCTGATATGGGCTACTTTGCCTCTATTTGTTGTTGTAGGAATACCAGAGAGATCTCAAACAATATAAGTTATTAGTTACCCCCAGAACTTAAAGGTAAAAATCTTATTGTTGGAGACATACTTTAGTCATAGGATATGAAGAAATCAAGTTGGTACTGATCAAAAATCTCCCTCCTTACTGGAGAGTTTTCATAATTAACTGCAAGTTTCCATGTGGGTTACTGGGGGAAAAGGAACTTTAAGTAGTTGTGGACCTTGTATACAATAATAATGGCTAATGAGGTAACATATGTCCATGGAAATAACAGGGTAAACATCACTTTCTGTTTGGATTTAAAATCAACTCTACAGGAAGAAAGACATATGGGATACTATAAATCTGACAGAGAACAAATGGCTAGGGAACTCCTAGGCACAGGAGTAAGGCTACTACCATCATTCTGCCAGTGTCACTAGTATTAATTAGTCTTTGTGTATTTCTCTATAACTATAGATTATTGTAGCTCTCATATTACATCACAGAAGTACAGAAGATGGTAGTTAGCACAGAATATCACAACTGGTCGAAGCACAGAGAACCCTCAGGTATAAAGGGTACATCTGGTACGTTTGTATCACTCCTTTCATCCTACCCCTCAAAGCTGATGGACCATTACTGAAGAGAGGTTGTAAAACCACTGTATGAGTCAGAAGTCAGAGATGAGCAAAGCCAAATAGTATGTATCTTCAGGAAATGACAGAATGTCTGCATTCATGAACTTACATTAGCTGTGTTTGTCTGCATATGAACTACACAAGATTAAGTCAGTCAAGATTCTGTCATAGAGAGGGAAAGGAGTCCAGAAGGCTCCCCCATCCCTAACTGAGGAGCTTTTGTCAGTTGATAGCTTTAGGGGAAAGAGAGTCAGTTTTCTTTAAGGATATGGCCCCTGGTAGGTCAAACATGCTCCAGGTGATGGCTAGGCATCCATGTGTACATAGGCAGGACAAATTTTACTTGGTAAATTAAGAAATAAAAAGAGTATACAAAGTTGAGAGGTGGGGGAAAGTAGGAAGAGTTAAAGGGTGAAAAAGGGTTGAATATAATCTAAATACATTATGAAATTCTCAAATAATTAATAAAATGCATTTAAACAACGGAAGTAACACTGGAGTCCTAGAAGGAAGAATGAGCATTTATGAAGAGAGAATTTTCCCAAATGTAAAAGATATCATACTTCACTGTCAAGACACCCTACATATGTGACATGGATACACATTAAGAATTTAACTAGGTACCTATCAAAACATAGAAAAAGAAAGAAAAAAAAAAACCTAAGACCACAGAATAATCTTAAAAGCATGGTGATTCCTGGATGAGGTGTAGAAATAAGATTACTCATGATCTACAAGAGGAAATAGAACAATTTTTCAAATTGTGAGCCTGGATGAAATTAGTCTTCAGAAGTGGTCAGCAAATCTCTTAATTCTCTGTCTTTGGAAAGCCGCTTCAGATCAACATATACCTCCTACAACCCACAGCTTAATCCACAGAGGGAGATAGTGTGATCACTGTAACAAATTATAGTCATTACATGGGTGTACTGAGTTAAGTAGGAGGACAATAACTACCAAAGGGAAAGAGCAATAATAAGTGGGCAGTTAGAAAGATAGGTAACTGCGGATCCAATTTAGTCATCTTTAAAACTGCCCCTAATTTTGGCTTATGTTACCAGTGGATAATGCTGGAAAATCCCTTTGAGAGTTGCAAGAGGGAATCAGTACAGCAATTAGAATGATAAGCCTTTATTTCCTGCCTACCTAAGGGTAAGGAACAAGTTATATCAGCCTTACCTCCCTCCCCCCAAAAAAAATCAAAACCTAAATACTTTGGAAACTGTATAAAATTCTTGTACCAGATTTCCTCCTTGTCTTCCTGTTTTCTTTCTTTCTTTCTTTTTTAATGGATTCCTACAAAATAATTTTATTTTATTCAAAGTAATATATATTGCACTTATGGATCTTTTATAATGCCATTTGTTAGTCTCTATCTTTTTGTTTTGTTTTCTTTGGAGATTGATTTACATTCAGAATTTTAGATGCACCGAGATAGAAAAGATGTTTTCCTCAAGGCTATCAAATACAAAAAGCCAAAACACTAAGAATGTAACATTTTGTTATGGTGGTGGTTGTTTTTGTTTTGTTGTTGTTGTTGTTTTGGAGACAGGCTTTCTCTGTGTAGCCTTGGTTGTCCTTGACTCACTTGTAGACCAGGCTGGCCTCGAACTCTCAGCAATCCACCTGCCTCTGCCTCCCAAGTGCTGGGATTGCAGGTGTGCAACACCATGCCTGGTTAAGAATGAAACATTTATATAATTCCCAATTGTGTCATGGCTCTTCTTGCTATAGGTTATCTATTGGATATATGTGTGTAATAATATAAATGCATATGTAAAAAATAAAAATGTTTAATTAATAAAAAAATAAAAAATAAATGTCTTCCTGTTTTCAAGGCCCTGCCACACTTCTCTTTCTCTAGCGGCAGTACTGGAGAAAAGAACGGCTCTTTGCTGCAGTCAGTATTTACATATAAACATCATCAACAACAAATAAAGCAGAAAATCATCTTTACCAAGTGTCACCAAGAAATGCCTGTGACAGGAGGCAAACTGTAAATTCCTGTATATGAATACCAATTATTATACCTTGGAAAAGTATTGTCTCCCTGTCTGGTGCCCTGGGAACCTCGACCATGAGGGAATTCAGTCTTCAAGATGGTAACCCCCTTTGGATTTAAGTACCCTCTGATGCCCCTCGATTTACTGTTGACCACTTATTTATTTGTTCTAAAGTTCTGTGTTGAGCATTGACTGTTGATGGATGCCATTTATATATATTGCCTGAATTAAAGAGATGGGGAAGCAAATAGTATTCAGTAGATAAAATAGTTAGAAAAAAGAGATTAGAAACAAATGACTTAGTGTAGAATGGCATAGTGTAGATAAAAAATAAAACAAACAGTAAGAAGGAAAGGCATGGACATGAGTAGAAGAGAGAAGAGAACTGAATGATGAAGCAGGAACATGATAAGGCTGGTAAGGTCAGCAAAGGATGCCCATGTTAATAGAGCAGAGAGATCTGAGAGAGATAATGGAAAATGAAACCAGAAGGCAGACCAGGCAAAAGGTCGTCAAAGACGTTGCCAGAACACTAAAGAAACTTTATTTTAAATGAGATGGAAAGCTATAAAAGAATCCAGCAAAAACAAGTATATTTCTGTAGGTGTTTTTTTTTAATATAATTTAATTTTTTTTATTTTTTAGTTTTTTTTTTAAATTTATTCTTGTTACATCTCAATGTTTATCCCATCCCTTGTATCCTCCCATTCCTCCCTCCCCCCCCCCCATTTTCCCATTATTCCCCTCCCCTATGACTGTTCCGGAGGGGGATTACCTCCCCCTGTATATGCTCATAGGGTATTAAGTCTCTTCTTGGCAACCTGCTGTCCTTCCTCTGAGTGCCACCAGGTCTCCCCCTCCAGGGGACATGGTCAAATGTGAGGCACCACAGTACGTGAGAAAGTGAGTTAACCCAGAAGCAGAAAGAATCAAATGGTATATACTCACTTATATCTGCATACTAGCCCAAGGGGCATGTCCCACGAAAGCCTTCACTTACCAGGAAACTGGGACAGAGGGGAGGACATCCTATTGGGACTCTAAATGAGAGACGCATGGGAAAATAGCAAAATAAAAGGATCCAGAAGGTCCTAGAAACCTACAAGTAGAACATTATGATAGGCATATTTGGGCCCAGGGGTCCCGCTCAAACTAAGGCACCAACCAAGGACAATACAGGCAGTAAACTTTAAACCCCTTCCCAGATTTAGCCAATGGTCAGAACATTCTCCACAGTTGAGTGGAGAGTGTGATATGTAGGTGTTTTCTTGATCTACAAGGAAGGAGGTCAATAACAAGGGCCTGAAGGCAGTTAAGAGATTATTTTAGAGGACTGTGGGACTAATGGTGAGAGATGCTGGAGTCTGGATAATAACCACTGGATTGTCTCTGGCAGTTCATCTACGAGCTTCATCCTGGGAATTTGTAAACACTGGAGTCAATATGTTCCATTTTATAAAACTGAACTGTTTTCACTTTAGCTTCTTTTATGTGTAACCAAGACAAATCTCTTCAGAAAAACAATGCTAGCAACAACCAACAAACAGGTCCTGATATACCACATTCAAAAATCTATGACACATAAAGCTAATTATATTTACTTTGTCATTTTTTTTAGCATTTCTTTGGGGTGCAATCACTGAAGAGATGCAGTATAAAAAACAGGTCATATTTTTATATTAAAGTTTGTTAATGAGCCAGAAGCAATGGTGGACACCTGTAATTCTAGCATTCTGAACACAGAGAGAAGAAATTGAGCATTCAAAACCAGTCTAGGCTATATGGCAAGACCCTATATCAACAGAGATAATAGGGCCATACTTTGAAGAGGAAAACAAAAAACTATTATTGATAAAATGAAAATTATGTTAAAATTCCTATTGAATAAACTAATCAATTACTTTCATTCTCTAACCTGAATAACTTTTGTAAAAATTCCCTTAGGAGTTAGCTGTACTTTCAAACTCAACAAATTCCATGTACCCTTCTTTCCCTCTTAGAAAGACCAAATTAAAATGGAGACAATTATAGGCAGAAAACACATAGTCGTAAACTGTCTTAGTTAGGCTTACTGTTGCTGTGATTAGACACCAGGATGAAACCAACTTGAGAAGAAAAGGTTTTTTTGGCTTATACCTCCACATCACTGTCCACTAAAGGATGAAGTCAGGAAGAGAATTCAAAACAGAACAAAATCTGGAGGCAGTAGCTGATGTAGCAGCCTCAAAGAGGTATTGCCTACTGGCTTAGTCCTGATGACTAAGGCCAGGGGGTGGTACCTGCCACGATAGGCTGGGCCCTCCCCTATCAGTCTCCAATTTTAAAAGTCCTTACAGGTTTACAGAATAATCTTTTTGAGGCATTTTTCTTCTTTTTAAAACATATATGTATTTATACATATATAAAATAAACTACATCCAGGAAGAAGAACCACAGAACAATCAGGAATTATATTTATGTTACATTCGTAGTGTTTTGGCTGTTTGTATTTGGCAACCTTGAAGAAAATATTTTCCTATCTTGATGAGTCTAAAATTCTGAATGTAACTCAATATCTATCATATCTAATCTTTATCAGCTTAAAACATCTATCTAGACCTAAAAACATCTTAACTCCTAAAGAACTAAGCTTAATTGTGAAACTAAACTATCTGGTCTTCAATTCCATCAGAGACTTGAGAAGGAGTAAAATTAATTACCTGAGTAAACAGGAACTGCAGGTTCGAAGCTTCCAACTCTTGTCCTCCCCTTCCAGGGCCGCTCCCGAGGCTGTGGTTATTGGCATGGGAGCTTCTCCTTTGGGAGACCGTGGGGCAAACAAAAAGAAAGAAAGAAAAGAAGAAGAAAAAAACGAAAAGAAAAAAGAAAAAAAACAAAAAAGAAAGAAAGAAAGAAAAGCAAGAAAAGAAAGAAAGAAAGAAGAAAGAAAGAAAGAAAGAAAGAAAGAAAGAAAGAAAGAAAGAAAGAAAGAAAGAAAGAAAGAAAGAAAGAAAAAATGACAGAGACAGTTTGCTACCTGGAGAATCACCCACAACTCTCTAAAACGTTGGAGCATCATCTTCAGCCTTCTGCCCCAGTATATCTGACCAACATATTAGTGAGGCCGGAACTATTGAGGACTCACTTTCCCTGTCTTGGCAGAGTTTGGCCATTGACTCTGCCTGTATCCAAGCTTGCCAAGTTTTGGCAGAATCTGTCAGTGATTGAAGTGAGGTCATTTTGCCCAGTGGCTAGTTTGAGGTTTTTTGTTTTTTATTTGTTTGTTTGTTTGTTTTTTGATTTTTCTTAAGACAGAGTTTCTCTGTGTATCCTTGGTTGTCCTGGAATCACTTTGTAGACCAGGCTGGCTTCAAACTCACAGCAATCCTCTTTAGTCTGAATTTCTATTCTCAGTCACAATGTTGTCCATTGTAGCTGGAATGATTATTTTCTGTTCGCCAGTTGATTGCTTATCTTAAAATTCAACCACCAAGGACACACTGGAAATTTTTGTCAATGTATTGGATCATTATAAATTCAACAGTGGTTTAGGCTTTGACCCAAGTGCTGTGAGTTTCATATCATGTTCTTTCTAAGCTGTCAAATGGTTTACATTTATTTTGGTCAGTAAATTCGGTAGTCACTAAACAAAAGTCATTAAAGTGAAGTATAAAAGATTTCTTTGAAAATGCCATCTCATCTTTTGTTGGGCAAACCTTTATTTTTAGTTAAAATATAAAAACTAACTTTCCTCTTTCTCAAAGAGAACATTTACCAGACGAGGATCAATTAAGAGTAAAACCTTTCAGATAGTGTCTGACAGAATAAACAGGACTCAAGAGGAGGGTGGCAGCCTCTCTGTGCCCCTTCCAGGATTCCAAATGAAGATAAGTCACAGAGTAATAGAGCAGCATCCCGTGGCTTGGAGACACAAACATTTTCTTCTTAGTTTAATTCTTGGGTAATGCTATGGATTAAAATGCCAGAAAGAAAATGTGAGGAGCCTTAAGCTAGAGAGGGCTCTGGTCTAAGCTGGGAGGCCAGGCATTATCTTCCTTGAATAGCCCCACAGGCTAACGCCATAGGTCTAGTGGGAAAGAAGCTTTGCACACACCACCCATTGTTCAAGCTTTGTTGAACCAAAATGAGTATAGAGTTTCTTTTCAGGCCTTTCAGGGAGGAATGGAGAAGGGAATGCGGTTGATTCCCAGCAGAGCATTCGATGTCTTCATCTTCCAGCATCCTTTTCCTTTAAGAGGAATCTGGTGAGTAATAGGTGGGCCAACAAGGGGAAGGGAAATCATGAACAATGTTATTTCTCTTGTCATGCACAAGACAAGATTTCTACTATGCAAATGGGTTTTATTGGTCATGGTGGAGCTAAGAGAGCTATGATGTCACCACACATTTTAGATTGAAAATACTGGAAGACAAGGAAAAGGAAATTTTTCCGGAAACCATGATACCCTCCAGAGACCTGCAACTAAAATTTTCAATAGCCCAAAAGTAGATATGTGACCAACAGTGTCATTTTGTATTAAGGCAAGAATGAAGAAATTACTAAAACTTCCAAGCCCTCCTTTCCAACTTCCATCCAACTGGCCCATCTCCCAGAAGGCTAGGAAAAGAGAAATAAACAGATGAAAACTAAATCTTGTATGTGTTCTGGACTGGCTATCTGTTGCAGATTAGCACTTTCCTTGCATGCATGATTTTGGCATAGTTTGTCATTTATAAGGCTATTCATGTATATTCATTTTTGTTTAAGAAATATGACCATACTGTAATTTGAACTATATTCCAGGGATGCGCTTCTCAAAGCTTCAAGATTGTGTCAAACAGCTATTTTACAGCTCTCTGGGTTTCCAAGAATCAGCAAAAGTTACTGGCCTTAGAAAAAGCCAAGTTCATTGTCTTGTAAAATACTATGGGTATTTATATCACAGCGTGATAAATCTGAGAGAGAAAAGAAAGCTGGTAAGAGATTTTTAGATCTATTACACCATTTAACTCAAAGAATGTTTATATGACCCACTGCACAAAGTTTAAATACATGAGGCGGTTTTGATTGTTAACTCCCTGAACTTGCTGGCAGAGCAGACTGAGAGGAGACCTTTCTAAGCACTGTGTTACAGTGCTGTTATCTGCTGTGCTGGGCTTTGTGTCTTGTCAGCCGCTTCAGACATCTGCTCAGCCCCATAAAACCCACACAAAATCAGACCATTTTGTTTGTTTAGAGTTGGAAAGTATTAAGTATTATCTGGTTATTAGTTAAGTTTGTTGCCCAAGGTTAGATAAGAGAAATTTACTGGTAAGGCCAGTTTCTAAGGAAGGAGGTTTGCTTAAGCCACTTAGTGTATTGCTTTGATAGTTTTTCATTTAAAAACCACACACACACACACACACACACACACACTAAATCAAATATATTATTTTTAATTTTAAGTGCAGGCCTGATAAAAACAAATGAATGAAAGATAAATATTGATATTAAAAATAAGGCAGTTGTGGTCGAGGCCTCTGCTGGTGCCATACACACCCAGAGGCACTCAGAAGATTTTTCTCCCAGAAGAATGCCTGCCAAACAAGGAAACTAATACTGTTTGATAAGGAAGATGCAAGAAGACAGCCAGGTGCTTCTCCCCCAACCCCACAACTGAAAAAGAGACGACCTAATCATGCCATAGTTCAAGGGAGAATTTTCACATATGAGGATTCCATGCTTATATAAAATACAGAACTGGTTCTTAAAGATGGCAAGTAGATGCCAGCATTTATCTCTTGGCCTGCTCTAGGCTTCTCCCTCAGTGTCTTCCTCTTCCATTCTCTCACTGGCCACTTTCCATCTGTTGAGTCCTTGGCTCAGTTCTCAATGTTCTGAGGGAAATCGAAGCTTGGCAGAGGTGAGTTCCCACTCAGCCAGGATCCCACCACTGCTAGGCCTGGTTCCAACTCCCTCTCTATTGAGGCAAGTCTAAATTTAGCCTGTTGTTGCTCTTGCTGTTTGTTCCAAAGTGGCTTGCCACCATAAATCTTGGTAACAGAGCCAGTGTGAACGGAGGTGTTATTCTACAGGTGATCAGCAGAGGCACATGACCATGCTTCCCAAATCCAATGATACAACCCACAATGCCACCATGTTGAGATACCTTGGACCTCACAGACTTTAGACTATGGTGCAGACAAAAGCTTTGAAAAGTTTTAGTGAAGTCCAACTCAAAGTATTTTGATTTTAAAAACATATTTATTTAAAATAATCATAAAAGCCAAAATACTCTAACATAAATTAGTTTTATAGGATCAGGGGAACTTCTTACAATGGACTAAAATGGTATTCTGCAGCCCAAGTTGTTCCTGAGGTATTAACATATGACCACTATGTGAGCACAGTGAGCCCCAATAAGACATGCCCTCTGCATTGTAATTAGAGGACAGAAAATGGATTATAAATCATTTCCAAGAAAAACAATAATCTCATCACGCTTGACCAAATTTCTCCTCCAGTTACTAAAATAATTTTTTTCTCTTTTCAACAAAAATTCTTGCTGTAGTTGTTTATCATTTCTTTCTTGAATTCTTCTCTCATTTTGGCCTAGGTATACTTTAACCCCAGCCTTACTCAGAACCGGCTTTTCTCAAGATACTGGTCTTTGTTTTCTGTGCTGCAAAGGAATAGCGGAAGGTGGGTAATATACGAAGGAATGGCATTCTTTTACCTCGCTGTGCTATAAGCTGGAAGTCAGAGATGTGCTGCTGTGTCTGGCAAGGGCTGCGTGTTGCATAATGAGGTGGTAGACAGACTTACCTGGCAACACAGTGCGTGTGAAGGTGACAGGCAGCGGGCAGGTGTATGTAAAAGAGACCAAACACATAGAGAACTCTCAGTCATAACAACACGCTCTCCTGGAAAGGAACCTATGCCTAGCCAAAATCTCAATGCCTCAAAAACTGACCCTGTTCTCCAAGAAAGTCAGTATCTCCACTTAACCACTTCATCCCTTTTTTGTTTTGTTTTATATTTTATTTTATTTTTCTTTTCTTGATTTTTATTTATTTGTTTTGATGGCAATTTTTTTGTTGGTGGTTGTGTGTGTGTGTGTGTGTGTGTGTGTGTGTGTGTCTGTGTGTCTGTGTAAAGACAGAGGAAGAACACAAATTTGGATGAGTAGGAATGTAAGGAGGATCTGGGAAGAGTTAGGAAGGAAAAACAATATGATGAAACTATATTGAATGAAAAAAACTAATTAAATAAGAAAAGCAAAAAATGAAGAGGCACAAAACTGTAAAAACCTCACTTTATAGCTGTAGTGTAACACCAGTGTCTATTCCCAGATCCACAGATCTTATACCCCTGTACTTGCCCAGCAGCTGTGTTAGAGTTAGTTTTCTATTCTCTTTCAGGATGGGCTTTTTTTCAGTACGAAGTCTTGTTGGCTTTCTCCATCTTTCAAGGCTCTGACATTAGAGGACCACAGCGTCTCACTGACCCCATAGTCCCTTCTGCTCACACAACCTCCTCATCCTAGTTAGTGTATGGGCTTAAAATGTCATCTCTCCAAAGACAATTCCCATCAGCATCTGGAGCTCAGTCCTATTTTGTTTGCCATGTTCCACCTTTTCACTTGAGAGAAAATACATATATAATAACTAATATATCACAAACCAGACTCCACCTATTTCCCTCAAATTCTCCACTCTTCTCTCAGTCTTGTTTTAGTAAGTCAGACTTCTATCTTCCCAAGTCCAGAAAATCCCTGCAAATCACCTATGATTCCTCTTTTTTACTCAGTCTTTTACTTCCTATCTTCCTGTCAAAAAAATGGTTGTATCTTTAAAATTTATCCAGAAACATTCTCCTCATCAACATCAGCATCACTCCCTAGTTCAGCCATCAATTGTCTACTTGGATGACTATAATCATCTTCAGATATTTCATCAGCAATGATCCATGCAAAACTATCTGGAAAAGTAAAATCATGTAGGTCAGATAGGATCCCAACTTTATTAAACACCCATAGTGGTTTCCTCTTTACTTGACACCCAAATCCCTAGTAATGATTTAAAATATACTCCTATACTTTCTTATTTTTTTTTTCACTTTATGCTGGACTCCAAATTCTTTCTAGCCAGAATGTTTAATTTGGTTTTGACCCTGTTGTTTATGTAACCTGCAGTATTTTTCTCCTAGTGAACCACATGTTTGTCTTTTTGCATTCCAACTTTACACAAACCTGGGCATATCTGGGAACAGGGAACCTCCATTGTCTCCATCAGATTGACCTATAAGTAAGCCTGTGGGCATTTTCTTGACTACTCATTGAGATGGAAGGGTCTAGCCTATTGTAGGTGGTATCACCCTGGTCAGGTGTTCCTGGGACTGTAAGACTCCTGTCAGGAGAGTATTGTCCTTGAAACCCCAATGAGAAATGGAGTCTGAGATCAATGCAAATGCAAGAAGCTTTAATTGATCAGTCACGACGGGGTCTACCTGCCTTCAAGAAAGAGGAGACCCTGAGCAGCAAAAGCAGTGGGTTTTTATACCCTTTACAGAAGCAGACTTCAGCAACAGTGACTAGTGCAAACTTGATTGGCTAACAGGGCGACCTTTAAGATGATTGTCTGGGTTACCAGGGCTAAGCAAGGAGAACAGGGCCAGACTGCAGGAGGGAATTTTTAGTTTGTTTTGGTCACTGTGACATGTAGTTCTGATTGGTAGGCCAGAGGTGCAAGCTTCTAGGAACAGTTGCTATCTGTGTGTTTGTGGCTCTCCCTGGAAATGCCAGTGGGCTCAGGTGCTCAGTCCCTGAACACAAAATGGTGATGATTTGGTCTCTACAGGATGCATAAGAAAGCAACCACCTGAGCAAACCATGGGGAGAAAGCTATAAGCAGAGTCTTCAAAGACCTCTGCTTTGGTTCCTATCTCCAGGTTCCTGCCTGATGGAGTGTGATCAGGAAGTATAAGCCAAATAAACCCTTTCATCCCAAACTCACTCTTGGTATTGATGCCTTTATCACAGTAATAGAAAACCTTATTGAAGTCACCTCTCAGAAACACCGTCACTTGTTGCTATTTGAAGAGCATGAATCCCACAGCACATTCTTGCTGGTTTTGATGTACTTCTTCACCATTTGATATTGCATATATTTTACCAATTTGCTTCCTCATCACAATCACTTAAAAAGAGCTTTCTATGAGTGAATGGGGCCCTCTTTTATTTTATTTTTTACTGGAACTTCACAGGAGGAAATGTTGCCAGGCACTTAGCAGGGACTTGGTAAATATTTGTCCAAGGGATACTTAAGTACATTAAATATAAAGAATGTAAAATAGCTCAAACTGAGATGTAATTATTTGAGCCAGAATGGTTACAGTGGACAGTGTAGCAAACGGTAGGAATAAATCCAATGTATTTTTGAAACTACTGGAATTATTGTTGCTATTTATTTTCTGATACAAATCTTTACATTATACAAATAAATATATTATAATTGAATGCATCAACATGCAGGGATTACAAGTATGAGTTCCACCTTCCAATAATTTGATCTTTTTTCAATGTATAAACAAGTTTATCTAAACCCAGTGTGCTGATAATAAGAACATGGAGTGGAGATGCAAAAACAAAATATCATAAAACACCTTGATAAATTTGAATTTCCAGTAAACACAGAATAAAACAATGACTCAAGGGCAATGTATATCCTAAACCTTATCTGAGATAAAAATGCATTCATGTCTAAATATATTAAGTATATATGTATGAATTTCCATATTTGTTGTCACAATTCTAAGTGGTATGTGTGTAAACTAATTATTTTTGGTATTTTTAACTAAAGATATAAACCCACACTTGACTACTGCATACATACTGAATTGGTATGTATTGCTTGCAAGTCTCCATTGTGAAAAGGTACCCTCTCTATTGATAATAAGCCATGAGAGTCCTGACTTGTTCTGTAAATTTATCTCACTTTGTAGTACTAAGAGTTAAAAACACTAGAACCACAGCTCATCAATCTTCACATTCACTCTCAGTTATTTTTACACCAAAGAATAGTTTTCAGTCAATAGCAATATCAAAGGATAAAAATAACTATCTCTATAGGTAAAACAATTAACATTGCACTGCATCTAGTGGGGTTCAATTTATTTAAAAAAGCTATCTACTAAACATTATGAGTGTAGAGTGTGTCTATCTAAGGGAGTACCCAATATTGACTGACCTAGGTTGAAATTTCTTGCCAACAATAGCTAAGCTTCAGCTATTCCTTTCTTAGTGTGTAAACCTTTAACTGTGTCACAATATGTCACCTTCATGGAAACAGCAATGTTGGTAACTTCTCTGGACTACTGCATATGGGGTAGTTTTATTTTATTTTCCACTTGAGTTCATTTAAGATGTATTCAATAGCTAGATTACAAAAACACAACAGAAGACAACTTACTGCACCCCTCCAATATTGAGCCTCTTGATCTGGCCTTGCCTGTTGATAGCATCATTCTCATAGAAGGAGTAGCCTTTTTCTTCATTCCACCTGATTAATGTAATTAGAGGAGTCTCAAGAAGGTATTTGATTCTTTGAAGAGTTTTACAATAGTGTAGAGTGCATGAATCTGTTCTCTACACAAGTGGTTACCATATTTAACGAGAGTATAAACTTCCAGTCTCAGCCATCAAGGCATTTTGCTTTTCGTTGATTTTGCCATGACCATGTTTATAGCTATGTTCCAGTTCCCCCATGCGAGCTATAACACTACAGTTTTCAGCAAGTTAAGTAAAGCCTGCCTGAGTTTACCCAAGCCACTGTGAAGGCCTGTGGACTTCTCTCACTGCTCCCTATGGTCATAATAACAAGGTCCTTATTGAGTTCTGTAGCTACATGGTGATTGCCAGCCTTTCTTGCCACCCTCCAGTCTGGTTTTGTTTACTTGTCTACAATCCAGGCATTGTGCTTAGCTTTTGCATAGGCCAGTATTCCTCTTGCCTTTCTAATCCACTATCTTTTCCACAGGCACTTGATCTCTATCTATGTGAGGCTTCTTTGCTTTCCCTCAAGAATGTCTGTGACAACCAGAACATTTTTTTCTAGGCACATTCCATAGTTTCAGGAAAAAGGCTTCTCTGTTCCTCTAACTCCTAAATTATAACACGACAGAACAAGGGATTAGTTTGCAAGTAATAACTAGTATTGGAGGAGAGACAGAACAGTTTAAGTAAAAGAATAAACATAGAGAAAAAGGATTCAGAGTAAAGTGTTTTGGACAGATTTGACAGCATATATATATATATATATATATATATATATATATATATATATATATATATATATATATATATATATATGAGAATGTGCTTTAGAGATGAAAGGGCCCGGTCCTGTATGTCACCTCTTTCCCACTCTATAGTGTTAGAAATATAGACTTGAAGTTCCATGTTTAGAAGGAGTAACTCAACAGATGGCATGGCCGCTGCAGAGATAGTGATAATCCCGAAGTGTTTCCCTTTATCAGCAGCATATCACCAAGGACACTCAGGCACTGACTGAGAAGGAAAACTGAACAAAGCAGAAGCTTAAAACAACCACATATCCCTCCAGGGATTAAATCCAGAGAAATTCCAAACTTTTCTATACCTTAAGGCTCACAATTTCTCACAAAATCACACTAGAGGAGTCAAATGAAGGATACATTTGGAGGCCAATGGACTTTATAATATGTTCCTGTCCTATATATTTGGGCTACAGTTTTCTCTCCAAGCCTACCTAATTTTTATTATTTAATCTACCATTCATCTACCACAACATTACTTTCACTTTTTTAAAAAGAGAATTTTAAACATGAATATTTCATCCTCAGGAATCCCCACTGTTTATTAAACATTTATCAAGATCTGTATCTCAGAAAATTTCATACACAACTTTGCTCCCCATGAGTGCTCTAAACAACCCTCTAATTGATGAGTATATTAGGGAAATAACAATGCCACTAGAAGAAGCCTTCTCTCTGGACAAAGTATTGTCTCAGGTCCTTACACAGATGTGAACTCTTTTTCAACTCTTTTTAATTGTATATGTTGGCTCCATCTGAAATACACTCTCAATGCTTTCCTTCCTGCCCAAATCCTATCCACCTTTGAATACTTGCCCAAATTGTTTTGCTTCTGTGAAAATTTCACTAATGCTTTTAATGTGTGATGTTTAATCCCACCTATAAACTTTTATATCAACTTCTAAATTTAGCACTTAATGATATATCTTCTCCTTTTTAAAAACTTATAACAAGAGCAACAGAGGAATTCAGAACATCTAGTTCAGTCATGTGACTTATCTCAAAAAATTTCCTATCATCAAATATTTGTTAGTTATTGATGAGGAAACTATCCATGATGCAGTAAATGGTGCAGGCAGTGAGGAGCAAAGGGATTCAGTAGCTGGTAATGCATGAGGAATGACCTTAATGACTCAGTATCATTCCTTGACCAGATAATAAAAGAGGTAATAGCTTGGTGATAAGCATATTACAGTATCCAATAGATGTTTATGGATTGGCAAAGCTTATCCCCATGCATACTAATAATAGTTATGTCTGTCTTAGCCTTGTAAACAAACATTAAACAAAGGATGGTACGCATCAAGTTTGTTATCAACATTATATCAAATGTCACAAAATTGTTTCTATTTAATAATTCTTGTATGTTTGCAATGCTATAAGTACATTAAAATATATGTAAAAGTGCAAAATAACCCAAAAATATGGTGAGATATAAAAGAAATGTCTTAACTATTCTTTGGACTTTCAGTAATAACTTGGAATGTCTTAGTCAACAGGAATCATAATGACTACTGTGTGTCAGAGATGCAACTGCAGATTCAAGAAAAGATAGAGCACTTGGAATTAAATGGGGCATCTAACTATACCACACACACACAATTAGTTCCTTCATATGCTCTGAATGGTCGACCTTCCTGAATCTTTTTCAAAGAAAAATGTGTAAATTTGATTTTTTTCTCTAGTGAATCAATGTGGCAAATTCTACACATAGAGAAACAAAAATTAACATAACCGTTCAGTGGAACCTCACCCTAGAAAACTTTCTTACTACTCATTATTGCTATGCTGTTTTCCCACTCATCATAGGATCTTCAATAGCAGATCTCCTAACTGTGCAGTTATCTGTACAGGTGAAAGGCACAGAGCTAGTCTTTCACTACAGCTAAGTCCTAGGAGTTTGGTGAAACATTCAAACAACAAACATCAAGTGTCTATACTAGACAATGACATCTGCACTATTGGAAAACATGATGAGAATTTGTTCTGAGTTCTTCATGTTCATTTCTTAAAGGAACCACATCAAGAGATGTTTACAAACTATCCTTAATAATATAGCAAAGTGTAAAACCCTTTGAAGTCCTGACTTGTCCCACCTTTCACTCTCCAAACAGTATTAGAACTACAAGGAGTAGCAAGAAATGAAAAATTTTCCCAACATGCCTGGTACCTACGCAGACTAATGTGTTGTCTGTAGAGAAGTAGCAATCCTAAGAGTTGGCTACGTTTTCAAACATGAGCCACTTGCATGAGCACACACCATCATTATTCAGCTGAGACCAGTATCCTAAGATGCTTTTTGCCAGAAGTGTGGAATGATTCCAGGGCAATTCAGTAGCCAGAAAGCACTGTGCTGGTCCAGGTGAACTGTCCATGACAGAGTCCGTGTAGATGTTACTAGATGAGAACACTGCCAGAATTATCTCTGAGGCAGAAAAAAAAATTAGAAAATCTTGCTCCCCCACTCCAGATTTCTGAAGTTCTGTTCTGCACGGGCAGATGACAAAGGATTAACTTCTCATAATACTACATTTTTGTTTGCTTGATTAAAATTGTCATTAGTTGATTTATAGTAAGAGTTTGATGAGGATCTGTTGTTATTTGTAAATTTTTATGTTATAAAACCCTTTATATTAAAATATTTAAACTTCCATCAAGCTGATTGATATTACTATTAGCACAGAAACTAAGAAATAGATAGAATAGAAGAGAAAGTGGGGAATAGGCTTGACCTAATTGGTAAAGGAAAAGACTTTCTGGCTAGAACACCATTATCAGAGACACTAAGATCATTTAGACAAAGCAGCAGCCTACAGAATGGAAAAATATTTTTACCAATCCCCACATCTGATAGAGGACCAATATTCAATATATATAAAGAACTCTAAAAATTATATATAAAGAAAAGGAATAACCCAATTAAAAATAGGTTACAAATCTAAACAGAGAATGCTAAAAAGAGGAACCTCAAATGGCCGAGAAGCACTTAAAAATGTTCAGTTGTTATCCATCAGGGAAATGTACATCAAAACTACTTTGATATTTCATTTTACTGCAGTGAGAATGGCTAAAATTAGGAACACAAGTGACAGCTCATGCTTTCAAAGCTGTATAAGATGGGAACATTCACCTATCTGCTGGGAGTAAAAACTTGTACAGCCGCTGTGGAAATCAGTGTGGTGGTTCCTTCAGGAAAATAGGAAATGATCTACTTTTAGATGTAGCTATACTACTCTTAGGCATATTTCCAACAAATGCTTCATCTTGCCACAGAGATAATTGTTGGAACATGTTCATTTCTGCTCTATTCATATTAGCCAGAAAGTAGAAACAATCTAGATAATTCCTTAACAGAAGAATGGGTAAAGAAAATGTAGTACGTCTACACAATGAAATATTCCTCAATATTTAAAAAAAAAAAAATGAATTTGAAATTCACAGGTAAATGGAGGGAAATAGAAAACTCTTTCTGATTGAGGTATGCCAGATGCAGAAAAGTATAGTGTATATTAACTTTAGTGTATTCATTAGCTATTCACTCAGCCATACTTAAGCTACAAGCCATAGAATCATGTAGGTTAGGTACAGTGTTAGAGATTTGGGGGAGGAGCAGATAAATCTCCTTAAGAAAGAACTGATAGGTAATGGAAAGATGGGGGGTGTAGTCTGTAACATGAGGATCAATGTTTGAGGAGATGGATAGATGAGGATGAATGAAGGGATATGGAGAGAGAGAGAGAGAGAGAGAGAGAGAGAGAGAGAGAGAGAGAGAGAGAGAACTAAAATCAGAGACCATTTCAGGGTCTAGCACAGTAGAAGCATTCTAAAATATATACTCATATGAAGGTCATATAATAGAAAATGTCAAATAATGGAGTAGGCAGAACCTTAACTGGTCATGTCTTTTCACCAAATAAAGCTTCTAGTCCTGGAATTCAGTTGTATCTAATTCAGTTTTTAGCCAAAGGGGTCCTATGAGAATCCTCAAAGAACACCAACTGTTGTCCAGACTACCGAAAATTCTCCACAGTTTGTGCTACACAAACTAACAGCAAGGTCCCATTGCTGAAGATAGCACTTACACAACTCATTGAACATGGAGAAGTTGAGCTGCTGGCTGCATAGAGTCTTCACTCCTACATTCTAGCATCTTTGGTAAGGGAAGTTAGATTACATGCTATCAAAAGAAAAGCATAAAAATCAAGCCTGACACAAACCATTGAACTGACAATGGTGCCCTGCCTGCAAAATCGGCTAGTGAAATAGTAGCACAAAGCTTGTGGGAATAACCAAGCAATGTTTGATTTGATTTGACTTAAGACCTACTCTTTAAAAAGGAATCTATACCTGACTGTTTAGGTAACCAAAAACCTGAGACTAGATAACCTAGGGACACAGGGTAAAACCAAATTCTACTATTCTAACAAACAAACAACATCAAAAAAAAAAAAAAAAGCAACAAAATAACTTCTAATGAGATTCTAAAACATTCATAGATCAGTACCTTCCTTAGCCATGATTAGAGATGCTTCATCATGCAGCAAATGGGAAAAAATACAGACACTCACAGCCAGACATTTTGCAGAGAGACACTTTGGAACACTCAGCACTAAATGGTGTGTCTCCATCAAATCCCCCTGAGGGAGCTCCACTGCAGAGGAGGCAGAAAGAATGCAGGAGCTGGAGGGGGATGGAATGCACCAAGAAAAAAGGCCTTCTAAATCAACATGATCAAAGCACATATGACCTCCCAAGAACTGAGGCAGCATGCACAGGACTGCATGGGTCTGCAATTCTGAATTTATTGAAATAAGTAGACATGAAATATTGAAAATACTATCATTTTAGGTCTCTGGTTTCCAAAAGTACTTACTGAAAACTATGTTGATAGTACTAAAGGAAAAGGCTCTATGGTTTGTTTGTAACTGAGAGTAAAACAAGTTCCATCTGCTGTACAGAACAGTGTCACTAACTGAGCTCAATGAAAAAAAAAAAGGCCTGCAATGCAAGGATATGGAATCATCTTGCACATCTGCCCTACTTGCTTCCAGGCTTATGGTCAGCCACCTTTCTTTGTACTGTGTACTGTCTGCCCAGAAATGGCCTTGTCCATAGAGGTCTAGGATCCTCATCAGTTAACAATCAATGCCACATAGCAATAAGACTTTCTTTGCACTGTGCAGGATTATCTACCTTTTTGATGGAGGTGTTTCCTCAGTGGATCACGTTGAAAACCAAATTAGCCATCAAAATGTCCATCGACAAACTAGTGGATAGTAAAAATGTGGTCCATATATACAAACTGCATTCACCTAGGAAGAAAAAAATAAATTATAAAATTGAAGGACAATGTATGGAACTGGAGGTAACCCAGATTTAGAAAGACAAATATTAATGTTCTCTCTCATTTGCAGATCCCAGCTTCTAATGTGTATGATTAAGTAATGTATACTCATGTGAGCGTAAGTAGGTATAGAGGCAAAGAAATAGAAAGGGACCCAGAAGAGGGTGAAAAGAAGCTTTAAGAAAGTGAATAGGGACAGTAACAGGACATATGTGATAGGAAAGTAGACAAGGAATTAATGGGGCAGATTAATATACAGAGAAAAGGGGACAATAGACAACAGTAGGGGAGGTATTAACCAAAACCACATATCAATGAAAATAGCATAAACAAATATGTTGCTTATCTTATTAAAATGCTTTTTAAAAGGGCTTTACTACAGTAATAAAATTAAGCTAAAATTATTTATTACACATTAGTAATGATATGGTGTTGAAGACAATTATTTGAAATGTTGAGTTGAAGATGAAAAGATTAAGAAAATATGTTATATGTCAAGCAATGTAGGAAAGATGAGGTATGTTTTCAAAGGTTTTTACAATGTAAAAATACACCAATGGATTATTATATCACAAAAAATAGCAAGGCCTTAAATAATATCCCTACTCTGGTTCATGTGGGTAGATGTAGCTACTGCAATCTATACATAGAAATGTTGTGTCTATGGAGTGGGTGTTTTATGCCCATAAAGTGTTTCTGCAAATGTGAAAGATTTGGCTTCCTCACCAGAGATCCTGGTAGATGGAAGGCAGAAATGCAATTTACATCCATTTTCGACTTTGTAAACTTTTGATTTACTCCTTACATTAATTCAAAATATAAACTCATTTCTGACTACTGTAACCATAATCTCATTTTCTAAATATTTTGCTATTTCCCAAAAGGATTATGTAATAAGAGCTTTTACATTATTTTAGGTCACTTAATATAGTAGTATGGTTAAGGAGATAACATATAATGTGAAACAGATTTTTTTCATTAATTTAAATTTACATCTAGGAAGGCAACCCTGGGACCATTTTATCTGGAGCTTAGAAACTTATAGGCAATGTTGTTTTCTTATAGGACTTATTTTGTATCTGGTTTCTATATCTCCCACAAAACAATTAAAACTCTTTGGCTCATATATAAAGTTGGATAATAAGAAGTTTTTATATTATTATTTAGATACAAATGATACGTCAGTAAGAATAGTATAGTGTATTTAGCTCTTATTTAAATTTTTGTCAAAACCGGAAAGCTGTGTTTCTTTGAGGTCCAGGCACAAGTACCCAATTTCCCTTAGGCACCCACAATAATAAACACCTCGCTATCAGCAGCCCAGTCCCGATGGCCTCAGAATTAAGTCTGATTAAACATTTTGATCTTATAATCTAACAGGTAGGGTCAAGGTGAATGAACCCTCTTAATGGCAGAGCAGATGTTTACTCGTCAAAGGCAATGATTGCCTTTTTTCTTTCTTTCTTTCTTTCTTTTTTTCTTTTCTCTACTGGTAAGAATGGATTCTGATTTCTGAGAATGGATTCTGCTTTCTGAGAGCAACACCGACTATACTACCTAGCAATCTGTATAGACCCTAATCTCCCTGAAGTAAGGAAAATTGCTATGTCCATACACTTGTGTTGGCCAACAACTTCCATTTTCCTTCTTGAATGTTTTTGGGAGCAACAAGCCATGTCCTGAAAGCCAGCTTCTGCCTTTTGCCTTCTCTCCTGTGTTCCAGCTACTAGACTATGAAAAGTTCACATAGAGAAGGGAGAAAACTACTTGATTTCATGTCTGAATGTGAAAAGTTAGTTCCACTTGAGAAAGAAGTACCCATGGTTCCTTTTCCCTCAGTCAAAGCTAAGAGGTGCTGAAGATGCTGTGTGAAGAAATGAGTGCAATGTTTGTTGAACTCATCGAATGGACCTGAAAGCCAGCTTAGGTTCTAAGCATCCTTACTGAGCCTATCCTAGCAGAAGGCCAACACCACAAAATAGTATGCCTTCTGTATACTTTGTTGTTATTCTATATTACAGGAACAAAATAATTTCTAATTGAAGTGTTTAATTTATATTCCTGTAGAGATAATATACAGTTCCTCCCATTCATCCCCCCATAATCATGTCTATACACTGCTGGAACATCTAATCAGTTACAATTTGTATAATTTTTTTAAACCCAAAGTTAATTGAATTTACATCATCAATCTGATACATATCAATGTGAGCTACAAATCTCTTGGAGCTGATTCACTAGGTGGAAGTTCTTGATTTTCCCCCCTTGCAAAGTTCAATAAACATTTTGGAATTTAGGTATAGAATTAAGCTTAGTTAAAGTAGCATAGAAAACGAAAGTACCTAAAAGGAGTTATTTTAAGATGCCTAGATTTCTGTAAGCCACCATACCAAGTCATTATGAAAGCTACAGGAATTTTGCAACTTTAACGTTTGCTTGGTTTCTTCATTCTTTCCCTACTCTGTCTTATTCCAAGTCTAAAGCTCTTTCGGAAATCTGTAAGGTTTGTGGTTTTACTTAGTTACCCACTTGGGTTTGTTAAACTAACTTTTCCCTTTAAGGATCAAAGGAGAAGCAGACATAACTAATTATTCCCAGCATTTAGTCTCCTACTCACTCTCTCTATCATGTGATGTCCTGCACAAATGCTTATGCATTCAGAAGTTAGGCTTCTCAGTTAATCCCACAATGAGGTTTGGCTGTATGCTATTGTTAGCATTCTGCTTCTGTCGGCCTACTTGTGATATTGTGGTTTAACTGCCACGGGGGTGTGACCCTGCCATATAAAAGGATTGACTCTCCTCCTGGTCTCTCTCTCTACCCCTCCCTCTCTCTCTTCCTCTTACCTTCCTCTCGCCCTCTCTTTCTTCTTCTTATTCTTCTTGTTCTTCTTCTTGTTCTTGTTCTTGTTCTTCTTCTTCTTTTCTTCTTCTTCTTCTTTTCTTCTTCTTCTTCTTCTTCTTCTTCTTCTTCTTCTTCTTCTTCTTCTTCTTCTTCCTCTTCTTCTTCATCTTTCTTCTTTCTATAACTGTCTCTGTCTCTCCCTCTGAGGTACCCTTCCCTCTTTTCCTTCTGTCCCCATGCTCACTAAATAAACTCCTCTACAGTAATTAAACAGCACGATACTGGCACAGCAATAGGCTGGTTGATTAATGGAATCGAATCGAAGACACAGATATGAATCCACACACGTACGGTCACTTGATTTTTGACAAAGAAGCCAAATCTGTTCTTTGAAAAAAGGATAGCACCTTCAACAAATGGTGCTCGTCTAACTGGATGTCTACATGTAAAAAAATACAATTGGACCTATATTTGTCACCATACACAAAACTCAAGTCCAAGTGGATCAAAGGCCTTAACATAAAACTAGAGACACTAAGTCACTTAGAAGAAAAAGTGGGGAAGAGCCTGGAATACATTGGCACAGGAGAAAACTTCCTGAACAGAACATCATCAGGCCGGGCTTTAAGGTCAACAATTAATAAATGGGACCTCATGAGGCTGAGAAGCTTCTGGAAGGCAGGAGACACTGTCAACAGAACAAAGCGACAGCCTACAGACTACAGATGTTCACTAACCCTACATTTGACAAAGGTCTAATATCCAAAACATATAAAGAATTCAAGAAATTAAAGACCACCAAACCAAATAACGCAACTGAGAAATGGGGCTCAGAACTAAACAGAGAATTCTCAACAGAGGAATATCGAATGGCTGAGAAACACTTGAAGACATACTCAACCTCCTTAGTTATCAGGGAAATGCAAATCAAAACAATTTTGAGATTCTATCTTACACCTATCAGAATGGCTAAGATAAAAACTTCAAGTGACACCACATGCTGGCGAGGATGTGGGGAGAAAGGAACACTCCTTCATTGCCAGTGGGAATGTAGACTAGTACAGCCACTTTGGAAATCTATCTGGTGCTATCTCAGAAAACTGGGACTAGGGCTTCCTCAAGACCCACCTATTCCACTCCTTGGAATATACCCAGAAGATGCTCCAGCACACAACAAGAACATTTGCTCAACTATGTTCATAGCAGCCTTATTCATAATAATAGCCAGAACATGGAAACAGCCTAAGTGTCCCTCAGTAGAAGAATGGATAAAGAAACTGTGGTACATTTACACTATGGAATACTACTCAGCTATTAAAAACAAGGAATTTTCAAAATTTGTGGACAAAAGGATTGGACTAGAAATGATCACAATGAGTGAGTTAACCCAGAAGCAGAAAGAGTCAAGTGGTATATACTCACTTATATCTGGACACTAGCCAAAGGGGCATGTCCCATGAAAGTCTTCACTTCCCAGGAAGTGGGACAGAGGGGAGAACATCCTACTCTAGGTGAGAGAAGCATGGGAGAATGGGGAAATAGAAGGATTCAGAGGGTCCTAGAAACTTACAAGAAGAACATTATAATGGACGGATCTGGGCCCTGGGGTCCTGCTTAAACTATGGCACCAGCCAAGGACAATATGTGCAGTAAAGTTTGAACCCCTACCCAGATCCAGCCAATGGACTGGACATTCTCAACAGTTGAGTAGACAGTGGGGTTTGACTTTCACGTGCACTCTGGTGCCCCATATTTGACCATGTCCCCTGGATGGGGAGTCCTGGTGGCACTCAGAGGATGGATAGCAGGCTACCAAGAAGAGACTTGATACCCTATGAGCATAGGGGACTGAAGTCCCCTTCAGTCACAGTCATAGGGGAGGGGAGTAAGGGGAAAATGGGAGGGAGGGAGGAATGGGAGGATACAAGGGATGGGCTAACAATTGAGATGTAATATGAATAAATTAATAAAATATATTAAAAAATAAAATAAACTCCTCTACAACAAAATATCTGCTGCCTGGTATCTTACTACTTATACCTTATCTAACCTCATATACCTTATCTATATCTTACTGTGTTTAATTTTTAAATAAAAAAGAGATAAGGGAACTCTGGTGCCTCATATTTGACCATGTCCCCTGGAGGGGGGAGACCTCTTGGCCCTCAGAGGAAGGGTAGCAGGTTACCAAGAAGAGACTTGATACCCTATGAGCATATACAGGGGGAGGAAGTCCCCCTCAGGAACAGTCATAGGGGAGGGGAGTAAGGGGAAATGGGAGGGAGGGAAGAAGGGGAGGATACAAAGGATGGGATAACCATTGAGATGTAACAAGAATAAATTAATAAAAAATTTAAAACAAATAAAAGAGATAAGGGACCTTCTTTTGCCACTGTGTTTGCTTGATGTATTGCTTTACATCAGCTCTAAAAGGCAATAGACACAAGAAGACATGGACTAAAATCTTGGAAACCTTGGGCTAAATAATTATTTCTCCTTTAAGTTGATTCTTTTATGCATTTTGTTACTATGACAAAAAACTAATACATTATTGTTGTTTATTTTGTTTTCAATGAAAATTTTAGATTTTTTAATGAACTTTGAGATTTTAATGGCTTATAGTTCAAAGCAAATCCTGTATTTTTCAAAGGACAGTAACATTGTCTTCTCTTAATAAAGTTTTCAGACTCTTTATCATCATAATTTCATATTCTGGATCACAAGACAAACTCAGTGCCGCACAAGCAACTACTACTAAATCACTCTATATAAAGTTTGATTTGCTAGGAATCTTCTGCACACTTCCAGTCACTCACATATTTGAAATAAACTTTCTGGGAGATACCATTGCATCTCTTTTTTGGTCTCTCACTGGGCCATCTAAGGAAGTGATTTTGCATCCCTTTTCTCTCCCACTGGGACTTTCCACACTGTTCAATACAACTTGGCTCACTGCAAAACTTTGCCACAGGATCTCAAGCCTTAACCCTACTAGGAATTGGTTTCCTTTTAATTTAATTAAGCCTTTTAAGGTCTTTTCTGTCTTCTGATTGTGCTAAAGGCATTTTTGTGTTTTTGTTTGTTCTGATGCTCTTTTTAGATTTTGTAAGATGCACGAAGAGATGTAGCCTTAAACGACTTGTGTACTTTCTCTACTCAAAACAAAAGAGTTAATTGTCAGGTTAGACATGACTCAATCACAGTCTGTACAAAAGGATGTATGTTGCAAAATCTTCCTGTAATTAAATAATTCAACACAGCTTGAGCTAGTTCTCCAGGCAAGTTTAGAGTTTTCTTTTCATCAGTCTCTGATTTGTAACATACTGTTTCCTTTCTAGAAGAGAGGAATTCTGTTAACCTTTCTCATTTGATTCGAGTTTAAATGAGTTAACCTCAGGTTACCAGTGTAAATATTTCTCTTTATCATCCAAGGCGCAGTACTCTCAAGTTTGTGTGTGTGTGTGTGTGTGTGTGTGTGTGTGTGTGTGTGTGTGTGTGTGTGTGTCTGTGTGTGTGTCTGTGTGTCTGTGTGTGGTGTAATATGAAAGGCTCTGTAGAGGAGAGCAAAGATTAGACTTCTGGGCTAGCCATATACCGCCTCATAAACAAAAACAAAAACAGCTGTTTTCAATGAGTCTGTGTTTGGAAGTAGCCATAAATTATCATAACAATACATGGTTCAGCTGATAAAAATTTAAATGCAAAGCAAGAAAACACAGTTTCCAATAAGGTTTGGGCTTTAGTTTTCTTTTGCACTTCTGTAATTGTCTTAGTAAACTACATCTAATCTCACTCAGAAAAGTTCCACAGAAATAGGCTATACGGATAAACGTTATAACCACTCTGCATTTCACTGTTCTGACCCCGCTGTCTCAATGAAATGCTGTTTTTTGGCTATAGGCTGCCAAAGGGATACAAATCTAATATTCAAGGACTGAAAACATCCACATTATTCACAGTTACGTGTCACAGTTGGGGAAGTACATTGAGGTCATCCAGGCTCTTTCCTGTGACTTTCATTTGGGACATGATGGGTGGCATTAAGACCTCCCTCAGTTCTGGATGCTGTCATATGGAGATGTGCCTGGAATGCTTAGATGTCTGGGCCAGTCTCTCTTTCTCTCCATATTTAGGTTCAGGGCCTCTCTCCTCAGGATATTTTTGCAGTGTGGTAAAAGTCTGTATGTGGATGGAGCTGAAGGTTCCCAGCAGCACAAGAGTGAAAGCTGACGGAACAGAGAGTGGTACTTCCTCCATGTCCTATCAGTTAAGCCTAGTCACAGGCCACAGCTGACTGAAGCAGAGGAAACAGGTATGGGCATGGGTATGATGAGGTCTGGTTACACCACCAACCATCTTGGTTGTAATCCTTGACATTTCAGTGACTTTAGAAAGCACCAGATGAGGACAACATAACATCCCACACTTCTGCATTGGCAGAAGAAAACCATCTTCAGATGGATGTTCCCCACCATTTTATATGAGTGTTGGCTAGAGATGGACTTTGATACATGTCTGTCTTTGTTCAGAAGGATTTCTCAGACAACTGACACTGATAGCCAAATCTTAAGCATTTACTATGATTATTTTCCCATATACATATATATTAATTTTTTCTTTATTATGAGAAGGATCAAAAGTACTGACATCTGAGAATCTTTCTTTTAATTTTGTAGCACTTGTCTTATGCACCCGGCTTCCTATACTGAAAAGTAAATGTATTCAAAAGAGATATCCTCAGTCTCAGATATCTACTAACTCTGATGGAAAACTTGTCTTATGTAGCATATCATTTTCTCCATAATTTTATTCTCCTCTCACATTGCAGCAAACCCTTTTTTTTTTTTAATAGGAAGCTTACCACCCCATACAAGTTGATGGACCAGAACTGGAATAAGATTTCCTCTTTCACTAGAATGTCCATAGCCCTGAGGTCTCAGACTGAGAACATTCGTATGTTCCCAGTAATTACAATTATAACTGTGGCAGTATAGAAAACACTAGAACTTGAAACACATCCGACTTCTGAGCTGATTTCCCTAAATTTCGTTTTCTGATGATTACTTAATCAACATAAAACACATTCCAAAAGAATCAGTTTAGATCTTAGCTGACAGATATTTCAAATATTATTTTTTTAAGTCCACCATGATATTAAGTGGTGAGTGATTTGAAAAAATATTTGTTCTTAAGCAGTTTCATGCCTACATAAGAATGTAGATCATATTCGCTCTTTTCCCCTCTCTTATCTTCTTTTTCCTTCTTCTGGACCCTGTTTCCCAACACTTCTTCCTCCTACATATACAGGCCTTCCCTTGGCAGTCAGTAAAGACTTTAACTCCTCATCTAAGGCCTTCTGTGAGCCTCCCTCATCCCTAAGAAATAAATCCTTGAAATGTCAGATTTACATTTTGTTTTCAAACTCAAATTGCTTTCCAGAGATGAAGAAAGTGTATATATGTCAAGATTTCTTCTGATGGCCAAGGTTGTTGGATTATCCTAAGGACCTGTGCTCTGTGGTTGATGCATCTGTACCAGTGGGGTGCCTGAAGAAACAAACCAGGAAAATTCCTGATAAACTTATCTCTGTGGGACCTTTCTCTATTGACCATTTCACAGCAGCCTGTTTCTGATGTGTGTGGCCCTGCGTCTATCTCAGCAATTAGGGACTCGTGGTATATAAGAATACAGATGTCATTTTAAAGTACTACTAACTCATATTGCCAGCCATAAATAATTTTTTTCCTTCGAGAATTTCTCTGTGAATACAAATAAGAAAGTATCTGGACACACTGCTCCCCAGTCCCAGTTTTTCCTCAGCAGCATGCCGAGGCTGCAGTTAGCTCACCACAGGCCTGAAGAGCATTGTCAATCCCAGAATATGCCACTAAATGGGGCAGAAGCAAGAATTAAAAACTTCACACTAGGGTTTTGGTGTGTGTTTCTTGTCTGTCTTACTTATTTTTGTTTCTAGGTGTTTGCTGAAAAAAAGAGAGAGAGAGGAAGAACAGGAAGTCAGGTAGGTAGGGAGGTGGCAAAGATCTGGGTGGACCTGGGGAGAGAGAGAGACAGCATGGTCAAAACATAATTGTATGAAAAGTTTTCAATTAGAAAAATGATAGCAGAATCACACTGGGAAGTAGAAATTAATGTCCTTATACTTAAACAATTGCATTATTCACAACTTTAAAGATATCATATTTTGTAGCTAATCAGAGTGAAATTTTACGATATTTTAAGTACCAAGTCCTATAATGCAGAGCCATGTGCAGAGTTAAGAGTAGTGTAGAAATCATCAGGGGAGACCTGTTGGCACTCAGAGGAAGGATAGCAGGCTACCAAGAAGAGACTTGATACCCTCTGAGCATATAAAGGGGGAGGAAGTCCCCCTCAGTCACAGTCATAGCGGAGGGGAGTAAGGGGAAAATGGGAGGGAGGGAAGAATGGGAAGATACAAGGGATGGGATAACCATTGAGATGTAACAAGAATAAATTAATTAAAAAATTATTAAAAAAAAAAAGAGTAGTGTAGAAAAGGAAAAAAGTTTTATGCAATCTGAAGAAAAACCAGAGACCGAAGCACAAACCAAAGAGCTCACATGAACTGGACCTAGGGCCTTATGCTTAAGTAACCGATGGGCCATTTGATCTTCATGTGGGTCCCCTAGCAAGTGGAGTGGGTGCTGTCTATGACATGGACTCTGTTGCCTACTTGTGATCACTTTGCCCTAATCAGGCTGCCTTGCCTGGCCTCAGTGGACCAGAAGCTCAGTGCTAATACAGCTTGATGGTTGTATGCATTAGTTGGAGGAGAGGCTCCCCTTTTCTGAGAATAAGGGAAAGGTGGAGAGAGAAGTAGATAGGAGGGAGAGGCCAGGAGAAGAGGAAGGACGAGGCTATGATTGGGATGTAAAGTGAACATATAATTAAAAATAAATTTTAAAGTAGACAAAAAAAGGGTAGTGTGGAAAAGTTTTAGGATACCAAACCAAATCAGAAAACTTTAGTTCAAATAAGTGTGCAACACACTCATATACTCTTTGTAATTCATTTGGAGCATTCCTCCTATTGACCTTGATGTTTCTATTCTGAAACAAATATAGGCTAATTCAATCTTCAGAGTCTCCCAAGAATTTTGTCCTGTCTGTGACAATGAGTAGACACCTTGGCTAACTCAATTGATCACAATAGAGAAATAAATTCCTTTTGGGTCAGCAAAATTCTGTTTCACATTAACATTTCCCTAGCTAACATTTCCATAGTTGACTCACTTCTAAGTTTACCTCTTAACAATTAAAAATAGAAAAAAAATAATGAAGATTGGAAGTAGAAGCTTTTGATACTTTTTATAATTTTAAAATGCTCCAGATTTCCTTCTCAGATTATTTTACTCTATATAACTTATGTTAATTTACACCAAGGCAAGTTAGTAAAACACTAGACATGAAAAACTACACTTGAAAGGTAAAGGGTTATGCTCTTACAATATAGACAATTTTATATACTATTTTCTATACGTTATACATTTTGCTTCTAGTTAGTCACTTGATTCCTGAACCATTCCTCTGAAGTGAATTTCATTACTATTCCCCTGGGTTGAGATAGGGAAAAAAACAAAAACAAAACTTCAAGCTGCCCTGCTGAGAACATGTAGAAAGAGCTGAGTTGAAGTGTCCCAACACGTATCACGGTCATGTCTGGCATGAGCTCATTACTCTCAGTTGTAGGGAAGATAACTAGCAATTGTTAAATGACACTAGATACCCTCACAGGAACTTTATACACATCTGATTTATTCCCCAAAAGGACTGTATTGCAGAACTCTTAATGTAGTTACTTTACAAATAAAAACCACATTTTGAAGCTTGAGAAATTTGACTAAATCCAAGAATTTTAATGCTGCAAAATAATGCTTAAGATTCAGTTGTTTTCAGTCAGGAGTTCTTTTCTATCGCATCTTATAATGGTGTTGGGTTTTGCTGTCAGTAATAAAGTTGGTTTTACTCAGTCTTTTCTTCTCTTTTGTTTTTGGATGGATAATGGGTAGAAGAACTCTAAGGACAGAATAATGTGCTAAGGCAGCATCAAGGTGCAAGTCACAGCATAAATGGCATTCTCTGTGTACTCTGTCTGGAGGGCAGTGAGTAACTGAACAGTATGGGAAGCACAGGATAGCTTTATGAGATCAAAAGTCTTTGTAGAAGGTAGAGTGATGGCACAGTGGTTAAAAACACTGGTTGCTGTTACAGAGGATCCAGACACAATTTTCAACACACTCACTGTAGCTTAAAACCATTGAATTCCAATCCTCTGCCATCATTGCTTCTCCTGGGCTCCATAGGCACCAGACATGAAAATGCTGCACAGGCCCATGTGGAAGAAAAACAGCCATATATATATATATAATGAAATAAACGAAAACACATATTTGAAAAGACACCTTTGGCATCAGCTCAGTACACTGATATCCTCTTAGACATTGTAATATGCCATGTCCACAGGACCTGAGGTGTAAGTAGATGTGGAGAACAGGAGAAAATAAATCATCAAGTCGAAGGCTCAATTTTCTGACTAAGTGTACAGAAAAATTGCTGTTTACAAACAAAGAAAGGCTGTTTGGGATGTGAAGATAGCTCAGCTAGATTTCTTGCCACTCAAGCACAAGGGCATCTGAGAACCTGAGTCTGCTCCCAAAATACATGTTATTAAAAAGAAAGAAAGAAAGAAAGAAAGAAAGAAAGAAAGAAAGAAAGAAAAAAGGAGGTGTGATGGCACACACTTTCAATTCCAGACTACGCAGGTGGAGCCAATCAGGTCCCGTTTGGTGGCTTTGAGCATGCCCAGCAAATCTAGCGAAACCCAAAGAGAGATCTGCTCTCCAAACAAAGGTGGACCGTTCCAGAGGAAGAGCACTCAAGTCGGCTGTCTGATCATATGCACACACGTGTGTACACAAGGAGGGGTGCACAAGAGCATAGACATACACAAAATAATGTTGTTGACCAATGTGAAGAACCGAATGAGTTTGGATGCAAGATGATGATGAGTTATATTCTGTAGATACATAATTCGGAAACATTCTTAGTAACACAGTCGGAGACATTTATGTGCTGTTGGCTACGTACAGCTGACTGTACGAGTAAGGTTTTCTAGCATTATTGGTGTATAGAAAGTAGATGAAATTTTAGAAAGGTATGAGATGGTTAATAAAACAATACAAGGAAATAGAAAGATTCTCTGGGCTAGAGGGGACAAATTATCTCAAGTAAAGTAAAAGTGGTACAAGCCAATTAGAGACAGGTCAAGATTGATGACAATAAGGAACTATAGAGGTGGAGAGGAGATGCATACGAGGTTGCAATGAGGTCACTGTAAAGGGCAGACGTTCCTACTTTATTGTGTGTGCTTTGTTTTGTTTTTACATTTTGATGCTTATTGTGTTAGTTTTTCCTTGCTTAATGTCATTTGAAGTGAAGGTACAATTGAAATTGTATATAGTATTTGGAAAATAGAAACTACAGAGTGGGGAGAGGAGGAAAGGAGAAACTGGAATCTGTAAAACTAGTGACTAAGTCATGAAATGGAAAGATTGACATGGCTGGAGGATTGAGTTATGACACAGAGGCACATAGGAGCCTAACAGGGAAAATCTGAGATAAAGAACCAATAGTAGTAACATCTGTTGAGTATCCATATAAGAAGAATCATTATCACTCAAACTGCATGCATGTGATTCTTTATGAAGAATTAGAAGCAACATTTTCTGCTGCGTAGAGCTAGTTAAGCATATTTAATATGAGTAAACCAGTAAAGACAGGCCAAGGCCCCACAGCATGTGTAGTTTTGGTCACCAACAAGAACAGACTGACAAGGTGTATGTTCATGGTAAAGTAGAATTAGATACCCTTTTGCCCCCAGAAGTATTTCAAACCTTTATGACCTGACATGAGTTTGCAGTATGAAATATAAGGAACTTGGAGCATTTAAAGGAATGGTTGCGTTAGTAACAGCAAGTGTCCACCATCTATGATACCTTACAGGGAAAATTACATGAAACAATCTGACTTTCATGTTTGTCTGTCTATGACTGAAATGGATAAAGCAACCACAGCATTTTTGGTCCTCAAAAATCCTGTGAGTTATTCCTTGACAATGGGAATAGAGACACCTTGTTGGTGTTGGTGTTCTCATATCAGTCAGGACACAATTGATGGCAGTACTTTGTTTATCCTAACTTGATGCCTGGCTTTGTGGCCAAAGCTGTTTTATGTGCCTAGGACAAATAACAATCAAATAAAATCCAAGCAGTCCAGCAAAGGAGGAGGAAGACAGATGAAGACCTTCAGTTTGCTTGCTGCCTACAGACCTGCTCTCCAGTGAAAGGCAAGGCGAGCCTTAGGCATCTACTTGCTCCCATGCCAAGTAGAGCAGAGCAAGGATGTCACAAAGGGGCCTGCCAGTCACATGGGCAGCATGCAGCAGGAGACACTACAATCTGCAAGCCTGTGATGGACAGATGGAAGAGAAAGAAATTGGTGCAGCTTGAGCATCATGAAAAGAGATGGAACTGGAGATATCTAAGTGTAGAGAGGAGCAGCCTTTTGTGAGTGGATAGTCAGACTGCCTGAGGCCATCATGATGTCCAAGCCAGAGCTGCCTGCTGAAAGCTATGTCTGGCTCTGGTGGCAGAGGTGTGGGTGATCTGGCCCTGCAGGCATGAAATGGGAGGTCTGACCTAGCCACTTGTCTGCCATGGGGTGGCATGGGCACAGAAGTGATGCTCTCCTCCTCCCTGCACCCTCCCAAAGTTGGGAAAGTTGCCCACAGGGTCATGAGTGTTGGAGAGCTATCCTTGACTCTTACTGAGAGCAGCACTCAGAAGAGTAGGCTCCATACTTTTCCTGTATAACACAGTAGAGCTTACCCTGGGGGTGGGGGCAGAGGTGAGCTAGCTTCAAGGGTGAGCTGGCCCAGATACTACTCTGCCCTGAGCACCTTTCCCCTCACCACTCAGAGTCATGAAAATAAGAAAGATTTCCCTGTCCCTTCCCCAGTTGCAGTGCTTAGGAAAGCAGGACCTACAATTTGCCTGGGCAGCTCAGTAGAGATGACCCTAGTAGAAGGAATGGAAGTGAGGTAGCTACATCATTTGTCTGCCATGATGTGACATGGGAGTGGTGCCCTTCCTTTCTCCCCCTGCACCACCTTCAGTAGTATGGAGAGCTGGCTCTGAAGGAATGAGAGTAGGAAGTTATCCATGCCTCCTCATTGGCTATAGCACTCTGGAGAGTGAGCCCTGCATCTTGCCTTGGCAACACAGTGTGGTTGGCCCTGATGGCAAAGGCAAGGATAAGAGATTGGGGGAGCTGGCCCAGCCTCTCTCCGGCCACAGCACTAGGGAAAGTGGGCACTGTGCTTTTACTGGACAACACAGTAAAGACTCTGGAGGCATGAGTGTGGAAGCCAGCCCTGAGGGCATGAGAACCTAGTGGCTACCCCTGCCTACTGCAGATGATGACATTGGGTAGACATAGCAGTGCTGGAGAGCTCACCCTAGTGGTATGGATAAAGGAGATCTGGCAGGCTGACCAGCTTAGCGATTGCCCAGACACAGAAACAGGGCTTTGAATTGGCCCACTCCCCAAATCTATATCATATGTTAATGGCTAGGACACATGAAAGGGACAGTTCTGCCTAACTAAATCTGCAGGACTTCCATGACATAGGACAACAACAGGGAGGATGCCTGGTGAGGATCCAGTATTCATGGTACCATAGAACCAATGACTCATTGTAATGAACATATGCAAATGAAGATGTCTGGACAGAGGGACATACTGTGGGTCACATTGTGACACACTACAGTGTGGGAAAGAATAAGCCTTATCACAGGTGAAAACAGTCTTGGCGGGCTTTACCCTTGGGTCACCCCATAAACACCTTGTGACAGACTGAGTGGAGCCATCCTGGGTCTGGAATTCAAGAAACAGACCTGGAAACCCCACCTGGACTATTGTCTTTCTAATGGACCCTCACCGGGAGAAGGAGAGGGTCCTTCCCACGTGACTCAGGCAGTTGGGGAAAAGAGAACAACAAAGTCAGCTGGGCGAGAGATCATGAGAACAGTGGACCAGCTGGACCAACACGCGGGCCAGAGAGACACCTAAGGACCCGTCCCATGGAACGGCTACCGGAAGGTTCACTCTTTTGTCCCTTTAACCTTTTTCCTTCTTGTATAAGCTAGTTGGGTTGTATAATAAAGTTTATTGTAAAGAAACAGATCCAACACTACAGCTACCATTATGAGATATTTTCTATGTTTTTATGTTTGTTGAATGACTAGTTGGTGTGTGTGTGTGTGTGTGTGTATTTTAGGGAGAATACAGACTCCTGTGAGCTGTTCTCCACTACATCCTTGATCCTTGAGAAATGGGTACCTGGTGCATCTGTCCCTGTTGAGAATTAGCCTACCTGTTGTGGAAGTGAGTTTGATGAATTATATTTTCAGACTAGGTTAGAAATAGAAATTTTTATAGCCTTTATGATTTGTATCAACAAATTTATGCTATTATATAAGTTTGTGGAAGTTTCTATCTATACATCATCAATATATAACCCAATTCTATTTTGGTGTGTTATTATTTAGTCAGCAAGATAATTTGAGGCAAATGTGAAAATTTTCTGACATTTCCACTACATTGGCACATTATTTTAATTTCAAGACTGTTTGTTCAAAAGGCTTCCCAGTAAGCCCAAGGTAATTCATGATGGTGTTGTATTTCATGTGCGAAGACAGAACTTATTGGGATAGCTATTCTGTGTCTACTGAAAATAGTAGGATGCTTATTTCAGTTCTCCACAATTCTCCCTTAGGCTAGGTTTGAAGTATCCTTATCCTCTATCTTCAAAATAACTACAAGCATCAGACACAAAGTACACTGATATCACAGATGCTTGTGCGATGACTTTCTACGTCAGGGAATATGCCAGGCAGAAGACAAAATGCATTTGTATGGTGGGGAGAGTGATATGAGGAACACAGAGTTGATACTTTCACTAGAATAGGAAATAGTGTTTTATTATTTTACTATACATTATATTATCTCTTACCAAGTACAACTGAAAATAATGAATCATGGGCCAGCTGGGTCATTGGTGATATATATCCCTAAGTTTAATTATATTATCCCTGTATTAGTGTTAGAAGAGTTTGATTCACCATTTATTCACTTTTTTTGTTGTCATCTGTAATTGATTTTATTACATTTTTCTTGCAAATAGATAATTCTATCTGCAGCGGCCTCTTCAGCAATAGAAACACCGTCTCTTCAAAACACACCGAGATGGACAACTCTACCAGAATCACTGTGTAACTGTTGCTTACAATCACCTTGAAGCAAGCCATGTGCTATCACCTGTCTTTTATAGCATTTGTCATATCTACACATAGCTTGCCAGAGTCCCTTTCTTACACACCCAATAGGAGAAAATCAAAACATTTTTTCCAGTTGGGGGTTATCTAAAAGAAAACAGAAGTTTTCTTTGGTATCAAGCTAGTCTGCCTCTCTTCTCTACAACAGGCCTTTAACACAAGCCTCTTTTAGTCTGCAATCAAATGTTCAAGTGACCCTTCAAAAATGTACAGACTTCCTTCCTTTGTTAGAACTCTTGGCCTAAAGTGGAAGTTGCTGTTGACAGTGTGCATACTGTGACATTCCTCTGACTGTTTTTGATTGGTTAGAAATTACTCTGCACAGGGCTTATAATATGCAGGGATGTGGTAGCCAGCAGTTCACATGCCAGCGGAAATGCGATCCATAGCTAGAAGGAAGTACTTATGAGCTGGCAAAGAACAAATGGCCACCATCATGAATAAGTGCTTATCATATCAAAGCTTTGGCACACATCCATGCTTAGAAGACTTATTCTAATGAGTTTCATCTACACCTAGCAGATGTGATATCTAGAAAATTGCCAGCTGTTTACACAACTATGTATTGCTGGAAAAGTCTTAGCAATAAATGACATTTTAATTTTGAGTTGATTAAAATTTCATTTTAATGAATAGGACTGGTTTTAAAAATGATCTGAAAACTTATTTATCCATTATGCATGTTTACCAAGTTGTCACCCATGTTTTAAAACCTAACATAATTCATCTGTGAGGAATTTTATGTCACAAGATTCTAATATGTCTACAACACCATGAATTAAATACAAAATAGACAAATGAACAATGACATTCAGAAGCTATTTGCTAACAAGCTCAATGTTTTCAAAACCATCAGAGAGTTAGGATAACTTCTAGATTGTCTTTCTGAGTTTCCTTTTTAAGAAAGGTCAGAAGATAAGTTAGTTTGCCCTTGAATTATTCAATTGACTTCCTGGGTGCAGCTTAACAATATATCTGATAATTGCATCATGAAAGGGAAAGGAGACAGTGTTTTCAGGTGTTAGTACCACAGAAATTTCAGCAACCAATAAAAGACAAGAGGATGTCTAGAAAAGGCTTAAGTTGAATTACCTGTTGCCAATAGTTCAAAGAGACCAAAGCAGGATTACTTGTAATGACAAAACAAACACTACGCATTGTTTTAAATATACACAAGTGCAGAGTAGTTGGACTCACTGAAGATCAAAGAATACCTTCTCAATGCCAGTGCAGCATGCTTTCCTAAATGAACACACAAGTCTTGAGAGGAGGAGTTCCCATTTCCTTTTTTCTAATGAGACTCTATACCAGGGGATCAAAATTCTTCTCTAATGTGTCACATTCAGGTGTTGAAATGTATAATCTCATCATTACAGACTGCAGCAGGGAAGCATCCTTCTGAGTGTGTGCTCTGACTTGTTAGCATTTGAATAGGCATTGGAAGTAGAGCTGTTTAAAGCTTAGGAGTAGAAATGTAGGAAAAAACAAAGGCCAGCAGACACTGTTGGCTTTTCATTTTACTTTTCCATCGTGTGAGAAATGATTTTCTTTTTACATATTTGTTCAATTGCTGCATAATGGTCGTGCAATTACAATGTGGTGCTAAATATGAAATATTTTGCATTAATAACTGTATGGTTACATAGTTATAAAATATCTTCCCTCTTAAGTTTTTTTCTAGCATAAACTAGTACTATTTCAATAGAGTTAATATTATTTTAGGCCTTACCAGTTTAGTTCTGTGTATAGTGAATAGTAATCTAACATAGTGGGGCATAGGATAGAACAACAGGGCCTGCACATGACAGAATCACGCAGCTCCCAGGGAGATGATTTGAACTGAAAGCATAATAGGAATCTAGTGAAGGTTTTCTGTCTACAAGAAATTAACCTTATTCGCACTGTAAGGGCACATTCCACTAAGTAGCTATAGCATGGGGACAGTGGAGGGCACTGCTATCAGGTTCCATTATTTCAGGAGAACACTGTGGTATGGTGAACAAAATTGCAAGAAGCTAGAAAAGGGCCATGAGTGGCTTACTGAGTGGCTATGTAGGAGTAAGGAAGAACACAAGTCAGAGTTTCTGTCTTTATCATGAGGCATGCTTAGGCCATTTTATGATGAGGGAAAGACTAATGAGAATTTAAGGGAATAAAAGTTGCTTATTGTAAATACTGTTTTTGAAATATAAGCAATGAAAATGATGATATTCAATAGTACTTGGCAGATCCAACACCTCCAACTACTTCCCTTCATCCAGTCTCTGCTATTATCTTTATCTCAGTCACCACCATCTCCCACCTGTGATCACTCTTGCCTCCTACAACCTATATTCTACAAAAGCTGACATTGGTGCCCTCAGCATTTGTCCTTGCAGCTTCTATGAAATCCTGCATGCTTTAACATAAACAGCCCTGCTCTGTATGTCACTAATACTTGAACTCACTCACAGATATGCTCATGCCTCAGGGTCTACTGCATCACTCTGGAATGTTCTTTTCCTATGGAGCTTTGTGATCTCTGCTCAAATGCTACTTCTGTGATTGCTGCAACTCCAGCTGTTAGAATGCCTGTGTGGCTATAGAACAAACGCTTAAACGCAACAGCCCTTATTTTAATGCTATGCCATTGTTGTCTTCAAATTCTTAAACATCCAAACAAGATACCTCACCTTTTTATTTTTCAATAGGCTTCACAAATTAGAAATTCATTGACCAGCCAAACCTTCTTACCTCCCTTTATCCTGAATTTTTTTTCTCCATAACCTATCAATTCTTTTTTTTTTTAATTTTTTTTATTAATTTATTCTTGTTACATCTCAATGTTTATCCCATCCCTTGTATCCTCCCATTCCTCCCCCCCCCCCATTTTCCCATTATTCCCCTCCCCTATGATTGTTCCTGAGGGGGATTACGTCCCCCTATATATTCTCATAGGGTATCAAGTCTCTTCTTGGCTACTTGCTGTCCTTCCTCTGAGTGCCACCAGGTCTCCCCCTCCAGGGGACATGGTCAAATGTGAGGCACCAGAGTACGTGAGAAAGTCGTATCACACTCTCCACTCAACTGTGGATAAATGGATTGAGCTAGAAATGATCATAATGAGTGAGTTAACCCAGAAGCAGAAAGAATCAAATGGTATATACTCACTTATATCTGCATACTAGCCCAAGGGGCATGTCCCACCAAAGCCTTCACTTACCAGGAAACTGGGACAGAGGGGAAGGCATCCTATTGGGACTCTAAATGAGAGACGCATGGGAGAACAGCAAAATAAAAGGATCCAGAGGGTCCTAGAAATCTACAAGTAGAACATTATGATAGGCAGATTTGGGCCCAGGGGTCCCGCTCAAACTAAGGCACCAGCCAAGGACAATACAGGAGGTAAACTTTAAACCCCTTCCCAGATCTAACCTATCAATTCTTAACCCACGACATTTTGTTATTAGATTATGGCATGCTACCATAAAAGTCTTTAAGGGCTTATGTCTATGTTTTCTTTTATCATTGTGATAAACACCTGGTAAAAAGCAGTTTGAGGAAGAGGGTTAATTTCATCTTAGAGATTGCAGTTGATCATGAAACGAAGCCAACGCAGGAACCTAAAGGCAGAAAGTGAAATAGAGAACATGGAGGAACACTACTAAAGTCTTGCTCTCCAAGGCTTCTAAAGCTTGCTTTCTTAGACAACACCGTCCACATAGGCTATACCTTCTCATCCCAAGCATTAGTTAAAACTTCCTACAGGCTTACCTATAGGCCAATCTGAAGGGAGCATTTTATCAACTGAGATGACCCTACCTCGTACAAGTCGACAAACAAACAAACAAACAGCACAGTTTCTCAACTTGGGACAAAAGAGAAGAGTCATCTGAAAGGTGGGGACTTCATTAAGAAAAAAATGGGGAGATAGAAGGTCTCAGGGGGTCCAGCAGCCCCACAAGAAGGTCATTAAGACTGGCAGATCTAGACTCAGGGGGCCTGCACAAACTCCTGTATCAAGGACAATACACGCAGTAAACCTAGACCCCCTGTTCAGATCTAGCCAATAGACAGTCATTCTCCACAGTTGTGGGGAGAGCAGGGACTGACTCTGACATGAATTCTGGTGCCCCCTATTTCATCATGCCCCCTTGGTGGGGAGGTCTGGTACCACTCAGAGGAAGGGGAAGCAGGCTATCCAGATGAGACCTGATAGGCAGTGATTACATGGTTGGGAAGGAGGTTCACTTTTGTCACAGGTCTAGAGGAGGGGAAAAGTGTGAAAGAGGGAGGGAGGGGATAATAATCTGAATGTAATCTGAATAAATTATTTTTAAAAATTAAAAAAAAAATCCATGTCATTGTATCTACTCACAAAAAAAGGAAAAAAGAAAATGACTTAATAAAAACATGCTATATGCACACCTTTAGCCTTTTAAAAAAATTAATGATTGATGTGGGAGGGCCCAGACCACTGTGGGTGAGTCCTCTCCTGAACTTGTAGTCCTGAATTCCATAAAGCAGACTGGATGAGCCATGACAAACAAGCCAGAAAGCAGCACCCCTCTATGGCCTCTACAGCAGCTCCAGCCTTCAGGTACCTGCCCTGTTTGAGTTCCTCTACTGACTGTTTTCAGTGATGAACAGTGATATGGAAATGTAAGCAAAATAGACGCTTTTGTCCCTAACTTTCTTTTGGTCACAATATTTTCTCACAGCACAGTGTGTATTAAAAGGGGTTGAAAATTGTATGTCTTACGAATTATAAGGCTGTGAGATATGTTCCTGAATAAAAGAAGCCCATATAAAAGGGCCATATTCTGTTTGATTCCAATTGCACAACATTTTTGAAAAAGTAAAACCATAAAGACAGTAAAAAGATCAATGGTGTCTAAGGCTCACAGAAAGGGTAGAGACAGAAGCATTTCAGGCAGGGATGCTCTGCAGGATACTGTAATCGTGCTTACATCCCTGTCCATTTTTTAAAAACTCATTGTTCTACCCAGAAATAAGCCTTAATGTGAATGAAGGACTTGGTGTTATTACTGATCCACACAGAAGCCCAGTTTCTCACTTAGAACAAATGTGTCCCTCTGTAAGGTGAGCCTGAGCTGCTGGTATTCTGTTTTGGAAGTTGTGTGAGGTAACTAAGACCCAGAAAGACGCACTTGGCATATACTCACTTATAAACAGGCTACAATGCACAGACCCAAAGAAGATAAGTAACAAGGAGGATCCAAGGGAGGACGCTTCAATCTCATTCAGAAGGGGAAATAGAGTAGACAGTGGTTGTGGTTGAAGAGAGGGAACAAGGTAGAGGAGAAACACAGAGAGATATGAAGGTGGAGATCAGCCCTGGGGAGAACAGGGCCAGGAGGACAGAAGGCCTGTAAAGGAAAGAGAAACTATGGAAAGGGACATCCCTGTAACAAGCTGGAGACCTAAGTTAGGATAGGCTCCTGGGAGGATATGAGAGGAATTCTAGCAGAGACTTCTAGTAGCAGGGGTCATAGAGACTGGAGAGGTCACCATATAACTACACAAGTCTCCTATTAGAGGGACAGGAACACCGACCTACCCACAAAAACTTCAACCCAAAATTCACTCTGTCTACAAAATGTGTAGGGATAAAGATAGAGCAGATAGAACAGAGACTGAGGGAATGTTCAACAAATGCCTGGTCCAACCCAAGACCCAACCCATGGGTGAGAACCAACTCCTGACACTGTTAATGATACTCTGCTATGCTTACAGAGAGGAGCCTACCAGAGTTTTTCTCTGAGAGGCTCCATCCAACAGGGGTTCGAAAGAGATGCTGAGATTCACAGCCAAACATTTGACAATGTGTAGAGAGTCTTGTGGGACATAGGAGAAAAGGACCTGGAGGTGACGGGGATTCACAAGAAACTAAACAGAGCCAATTAATCAGGGCCCTGAGGGGCCTGCTGAGATTGAAGCACCAACCAAGGACCATGCTTGGACTGGGCCTAGGTCCCCTATAAAGATATAGCTGATGGGAAGCTCAGCCTTCATGTGGGTCCTTTAGTAAGGGGAGCAGGGGCTTCTCTGATATGGACTTTCTTGCCAGCTTTTTTTTTTTTAATCACTTCCCTCTGCAAGGACTGCCTTCCGCACAGGGGAAGGGGACAAGTTCAATCCTGATATGACTTGATGAGCTTGGGTGGGTGAGAAGGGGGTGCTTTCCTTTTCTAAGGAATAGAGGAGGGGGAGGAAGGGAGGGTATGACAGACAGGTAAAGAGAGATGGTGCTATGACCAGACAATGGAGCTATCAAGATTTCAGAAGGCAGAGCATTAAATGTGGGGAAAACTTTAAGGTACCAAGTAAGATGGTGGGCAGTGTGCTGTGGTGTGCAATGATACAAGGAGCAGAATAGATACAGACTAAAGGGAAAGTAACTAAGATGGGCAGTGGGGACACATGCTTTTAATCCCAGCACTTGAGAGGCAGAGGCAAGCAGATCCCTCTGAGTTCAAGGCCAGCCTGGTCTACAGAGCTCCAGGAGAGACAGGGCTGCTACACAGAGAAACCCTGTCTCAAAAAACCAGATAGACAGATAGATAGATAGATAGATAGATAGATAGATAGATAGATAGATAGATAGATAACTCTACATTATCATCCTGTTCATCAACTATGCTCATCCACCATTAATGTGTAAATTTTTATGCATGTAATTAATCTCACAAGCATAATTTTTACCTTAAATATATCAAATAATAGATACAGTATTCTAGACCCAGGAACCTTAAGCTAAGGTAAAAGGCTGCTACCTCAGAGAGGCAGAGACTATACCCAGCCATCTTTCTGATACTTTCTTCGAGTAATAACCAGCTCTTCTCCAAAGGGAAATTACTGCATAGTGATGAGTCATCAGAATTATTTAGATAAAATCACACATCACTTGTTGTTTTTAGTATCTGGCTCCATTCACTTCATGCCACTCCATGAGATATCGCTGCACAGCTGTGTGTTGCTTGATGTTCCTTGCTGCATACTGTTCCATTGCGAGATCAATATCACAATCCGTTTCATCTTCACTAAGTGATTCCTTCCAATTCTGTCCATTATTTGAAAAGAAAAAAACCAAACTCCTCCATAAACTTTCTTTTTGGAATTAAATTAAAAATTTTATCTGATTCACAAAAATATAGAATTGTGTATATTTATGAAGTGGCAGGTGATGTTTCCACACACATGTGTACCAAATTCATCCAGGTTACATATGTATATCTTGTTTAACACATTTTTTTCTCTTTACTTTCAAGTGAAAATATTCAAAATCTTTCCAATTAATAATACGTTGTGATTAGTATGCTTCACACCAGGACTTCTCTTATTATTATTTAAGAGTAATTAAGAGTAATGGTATGGTGGCACATACCATTAATCCCAGAATTTGGTGTATTTCTGTGATTTTAAGGCCAGCCTGGTCTACATAGCTAATTTCAGTCCAGCCAAAGCTACACAGGTACACCTTGTCTCATAGCAAAGGAATGAATGAATGAGTGAGTGAATAAATAAAACTAAGTACCCATTGATAAGCCTCTTCTCATTCTTGTCTCCCCATAATTCTGCCCAGCTTCAAACAAGCACAAATGCATTCTCATGTCCAATAAGATAAGCTCTTAGAAGATTCTACATACAAATTACTTGTCTTTCTGTCTTCTGGCTTATTTCAATTAACATAAGTCTTCAATTCCATCCATGTCCTTGTTTTTGCAAAAAAAAAAAAAAAAAAAAAAGAGAGAGAGAGATTTCAGTGATTTCTATGGTTGAATACTATTCCTTTGTGAATATGTACTGTTTTGTGTTGTTTTAGTCTGCTACTCAGGTGAACATTTAGCTTATTGTGTGTGTGTGTGTGTGTGTGTGTGTGTGTGTGTGTGTGTGTGTGTGTATCCACTGCTAGTATTGTAAGATAGCATTATATTTTTACATTGAAGAATCTCTCCCATACTTTCTGTGATTGTCGTATTAATTTACATTTTCATAAAACAGGGTCATAGTGTTACCTTTCCTATAAATGCATCACTTAATCCACAGATACAGGTGTACCTACTGTGAATGCACATACTCCTTGAAATATAATTACTGAGCAAAAGTACGTATGTTCAGAGTTATGTAATATCTTAATCTAGAAGCTTCACAGACAAAACTTTTACAGAAAAGGAAGCACATTTTATCTTTGGCAATAAATACCACTTAAAGAATAATTTTCAATACTAACTGACCGAGGGAAAGTTATATATTAACCTTTCACTAAACTTCAGAGTTCTTAATTTATTAAATCATTATCAAAAGAGACAAGCCAGAATATGATGATATAACTTTCCTTGAATTTATTTACCCGAGACAAAATTTATACATGAGAATCCAAAGCACACTTTTGCTTATCAACCCCAAAGAAAAAGCAGATCAGTGCTCAAATAAATCAAAAATATCCTTTTTGTCCAGAAATTACTGCTGCCTCGCAAAATAGGTTATCTGAATAACAGAAAAACACACAAAAAGGTACTTAGTGAACCAAACACAAATGTGCTCTGAAATGTGGCTGTCCTCAGTAAATAAGTCTGCTAATATCATGTACTGGTGAGGAAACAGGAAGAAGTAACACTAGTGTTGATGTGGTGGTATTGATATAGGCTTTTCCATTCCTCCTTTTTCTTTTTCCCCAAAAAAGTTGACATGAGTCAAACAATACACATTTTCTGCCTGTATCTATCTGGTTGCCACTTTACAATGCCTGACAACTTTTAATTTTTCTTGTAACAGATATTGACCCTAAGACACAAAGAACTTAAGTGAAGCTAAATTCAAGGCCCAAAAACTCAGTATACTGACTGCCCCGTTGTTTTGCACCATGCATACGTGCGTGTGTGTGTGTGTGTGTGTGTGTGTGTGTGTGTGTGTCTATGTGTTTGTGTGTTTGTGTGTATTTGTGCATGCTTGCACATGGGTGCACGCATGCTAGCATGCACATTTTTCTGACATACATAGTGTGTTTTTCTCTAAATGAATAGTCAGGAAGTGAAGGATAAAGTATAAAGCTTTGAAATTTAACATATCTTATATTGTGCAAGTAAAATTCATTTCGGCCAATTTTAAATGAATAAAAGAAATTTAAATCAAACTTACTTCAATTCTACCAAGGAAGTTTTAAGCTTAAAATAATAATAATAGTAAGCCCAGAACCACCCACTAGAGATTAGAATTTAGAGGGTTCAAATACAAAAGCCTTTTATAAAGAGATTTCTGGGTATTAGTCACTGTTGTTTTCATACATTTGAAAGAACTTAATAGTCTACTTTATTATTTTTCTAGAGTACAAATGAACTGTTCCAAAGAGATCAATTAAATAATAAGACTGAGAGGCATCTTTCTATTGCCAGAATTTCTTGTGAATTCAGTGCATTAAAATTAATTCCCATGCTATTATTGAAGAAATAGTTTGGTCCTGTTGCAGTTTTAAAGTTTCTACTCATGTAAGCATAGAAGTTGGGGTAGAGAAGTTGAACAATCAGAGTCATTGGAAACACCAAAGTGGTGTTTTAAAAGATTGTCTTCTTTGTTCTGGTTTTATCTGGAAAGAAAATAAAGTTTTGCTTGACTGTTGAAAGCTTTTAATTTCACATTGAGGAAAATGAATTGTTTTAGGGTTTTTGGTGTGGTGGTAGTGGTGTGTGCGTGTGAATGTATGTAACAATGTCAAGTGTAATACTTTGGATAACATAGTAATGTTTTAAATAAATAAAGATAAATTCTGTATACTTAGAAACAACTAATTTTTAAGAGATTTTCTATCTGGTCCTTTTCACCCAGTGAGTAAAACATTCATTTGCTTTTTATTTCATTAAATTATCTGAAGCTAGTAAATCAGGCCACAGGGAGTTCTCAAAATATCTTGCAAGAACCCCAGTGTTTCTCAGTGGATGTCTGAATATCTCAATGATACTGAAGGTTTCCAGGTTTTCATGAGCCCCTGTCACTTAGGAAAACTGTAAATGCAGACAACGCATGCTTAGCTGTCTCCACCAAGTTCACAAAGAAAAAATGCCCATAGACTGTTCTTATTGTGGGACTCAAAAGAGTACACTTAAAGAAAAATACTAATTCACATATAAGATGATCTATTGTACTTCCACCAAGAGACAGAACAGAGTGTGTTAGCATTATAACACACCCAAAGCACCAGTCAGCAGAAAGGGAAATTGATGGAACTGAGTGCTCACAGCCTATGGAGTGAGTGAGCTGATGACAGTTACTCACTGCTACTAATTCTTCATTGTGATGAGCAATATTTTCAGTCAGTGTTCCCTGTTTTTTAAAAAAAATATCCTTGATTTTTTTGTACAGCAATTGAAATGCTTTTTGTAGACTTAAGTATCTACGTTAAAGTGTACTCAGAACAACTAACTGCATTTATGTAGAATCTGCCTAATGTCAAAGACTTGAAGAGAAGAATAAATGGCCTTATAGCATTAGAGTAAACAATCTATTTCTTCAAAATATTTAACAAGTATGCAAGACAGGTGCAGCTACAGAGTAGACCATTTGTTTCTTGACAGTATCATTAAAGTTTTACCGCTGTGTTAGATGCCATGGATGGTCTCGCATCCTGTGCAACCATCAGCCTGTTAAAGGGACATTTTAGTTTCATTGTGATCTAAAGTTGATGCATTCACTCCCCTCCCTGTGTCTTACCTTTACTTTGTTCCTGCCTCTTTCTCTTTCTTTCTCTCTTTACTTTCCTGCCTTTTTCTCCTGCATCCATTAACAAATGGTCACATACACAGCTAGAAATACAGTCATGTCCTCAAGGCAGGACTCAGCATGTTATTGTGATGACATATCATTTTCCCCATTTCCCTCTGAGAGGACAGATGTGTCCTTTTCATTAGTGCTTCCTGGTTTGCTCACCCAGGCTTACACCCTGGTTTTTAGACAAAACTCAGTGACTAAAACTAAGTAGACTAAAAACGATTTTGCCATTCTCTTTGTTGTTTTAAAGCTCTAAGAATTTTAAAGACATGACTCATATATATTATATATAATAATAGAACTGAAAATTCAACGGGGTGTGACTTATTTAAAACAATCATAACAAAGAGCACAGACTAAGGGAGAAAAATGTTGTTTGCTTGTTCATACAACCTTCCATAATGCTCAGAGTTAATTCTGAGAGGCAGAGTGAGGTCAAACCCTAATGTCACATTGAAAATACACAATGTACACCTTGTGTCACATAAACATACAATTATAATTTGTTAATGAAATATAAAACGAAACTCTTTTGAAAAGAACTCCAAAGGAATTCAGTATTTTGCTGCCATTCAACCATGAAAGGTTCTAAAGGGAAAGGCATGGGGAGAGCATGCTTTCACTTGCAGGTGAAGTTTGAAGTGTTTTGGGCCTCTTGCATGTGGGTGACTGAACTCTACAAGTAAATGCAGGTGAGAGATTCTCAGGCTCATCCCATCCCAAGCTTACCTCCTGATGTCAATCAAGTCCTTCCCAATCTCCATTTTCCAGAAGTATGCCTGCTTGCCTATTTTCCAACAGCAGTGTGACATATTCTCCATCCTATGTTCTCTCTAGAGATTTCTTCCAGTAGCTGGGAAGAAAGGAGCACAAAGAGATGGAGCCCATCCTTCTATTTTTTTATATTTTGCTGAAAATATTTTTGTAAATTCAGTCCTTTATATTCTTGCTCATCATCATGGGTAGTAATGTTTAAAAGTGGTGCTGTCGACACATACTTTAGTTCTCTTCACTTAAAAGGTGGGCAATCTGACTAGCCTACCATTTCCTCACTGACTCTTTTCAAGAGAGAGGCAATAAAAATTTTGGAATTTCTCTAAACTGCTCTTCTATGACCTAGTAAAAGACTGGATTGCAGTGCATCTATTGACATTCAAAACACATTTGCTACTACTGGGTTATTGTGTGTGAGTGGACTTGTGTTTTAGTAACAAGTATATATGCAACTGAGAGCTACCTCCTGCAACCCTGTACAGTGAGTGTTCCTTTTCTCACTGCAACTAGGTGGGCTTGGAAGAACCTTCCAACCCACCTCTTCTGCCAAACCTATGAAGTATGAACATTAGCCATTTTCTAAGGAACTCTTAATACCATCTGTAAATTTATATCTATTCATGCATAATCATTTTAGAAACAAGTAACGTCAATGGAAGAGAGCAGTGATGATGAGTGGTTTTCAATTTAAATGAACGATGGTATAAGTTTAGACAGATGGGAAATCTAGAGGGGAGATTCCAGATCTCTGTGGAGCACCAGCTCATGTTGTGGTAAGATATCAGTATGTGGCCTCCACTGCCAGGTACTTCTTCCCATTAGTTGGAATGCAGTGCCTTTGTCCCATCAGCTTCTAAAAGTAGTACACTGCATGTTGGCTGAATGGGGATGACTACTTTATCAGACCTGCAGTTTTCAGTCCCTTCCTGGAGGTCTCCTAAGTCAGCGCAGCCTGCACTGTCTTCTTCCTAAAAACATTTCCCCCATTTTAATTACTCTTTTCCATTGGCTTTTAAAAATTGCTATCAACTTATTCTATAAGGGTTTATTATTTCTCCAAGGTATTATGTGCTATAAACAAAGTGCCAACAAGTCTACATTGTTAGTCAAAAAGTCAGTGCTGTCTATCAATAGATGAAAGAGGATACAATAGAGATGGAGAGAAAATATCACTGCCCTTCATGTTTCCAATAGAAGGTCAATGCTGATCAGATAAACAATGAATAAATCACCAGTTGTAGGACAGCAGATAGACATGCAATAGAATTTTAAAATTTAAGCCATGTAGTATCTTCACATGAATATTACTGTGCTCTGATGAATAGTATTTGAAATCTTGGGAAGGATATAAGTATAGTTGGGCTAGAAGAAGTGGCTAGATCCTAATCAATTTGTCTTATTACGTAAATATGATTTCCTATCAATAGTTATTCTTCTTTAATGAAAAAAATGTATACTATTTTATTATTAAAAATAATTTGTGGCAATTTCTCCACACGTTTTTTTCCTGTTTAATGCAGTGCTACACAGTATTCTGAGGGCAAGAAAACTTTGGTAATCTGTCAGAGCACAGTCCACCAATGGAGCCATATGAGAATTCTTAGTGCGTGTGTGGAAACTATAAGAAGAGAAGAATAGATTCTTGTAACTCAGTTTAGTTTTCTTCTTTTCAAAACTTAGAATTGTTATTGGAATGTGTTTTTATGCTCCTCCTAGGCAGAGCAGATAGGAGTGAGCTTATGTGGGCTATTGTTATTTGAATGCCTCTATGGAAAAACATGTTTTGGCCATGAGTGTTCTCCCACGTATGATTGAACACCTTATTCATGTAATTCTTCTTAATCCTCAGAGTATACATTGTCTGATGCTCTGAATAAAGTTGGCTATTGCATCAGACTTTAATGTGCCTCATTTTAAAGCCCTCCTCTCCTGGGTTCACACTGCCAACTAGAGCAGTAAACAGTAGCTCACTGTTTGTAAAATCAATAGCAGAACATGAAGTCTGTAAAGACCATGGAGGAGAGACAATCACAATTTCTCTCTCCCTCCTTGGTGTCTCCTTTCTTTGATGCCACTATAATTCTATAACTCCTCACAGAACATTCTCAATAGCTGTGTGTTTAGTCCTGGGATGTCAGCTGTGGAGGAAGATAAAGATACTGAACTCAAATGCAAGTCTATGGCTCTATGTGATGGTCAGACCAGGTGGCTTGTTCTCTAAGCATCCAACAGTTGTTCCCTTGGAGCCTTTGAACTTGTTCAGTTACCAGAAGCTCCACAAGGCATACTGGAGAATGTGAAATCTTCTGCTTCCATCTGGCATCTTCTCTATGGTGCAGAAGGTGACTGTTTTCATGTGAAATAGTCTAACATTGTGTCCATTATCATAGATTTTTAATTATTTATTTAGTACTATGCACACATATATAGAATGTGTGATAGTGTTTGAAAGGTAATAATAGACCTAGAAAATGCATATGGTTACAGTTTCACATATTTCTTCATTTTAAATATCCCTACCTTATACTCCTAAGAGGTGACATGTCTGCCAGATGGGAAGAAATTTCAGAGAGGGATGACAGCATAAGAAAACTGATCAAAGCCATTTATAACAAAGTTTAATTGGAGGCATTTTTCTCAATAATAATTTCTTCATGATTGTTGTTCTGTATGTAGGCATGTGAAGGACATACCATGGTTATTATCCACCTACTTTGTTTGTCCATCATCACTAATGCTAAAGCTGAGTGTAGACTACACAACATCTGACTCACTTGCATTTATCTCTTTAAGTACGATTGCCTGTATATAGCAGATTGCATTTAAGATCAAGTGTTTTGCCACCTCACTCTCTTAGACCCTTGCTCAGAGCAATTGCAATTCTCTTTCTTAAAGTTAATATCAGGAATTGGGTATTTCTTTATGTAAGACTCATGTTTCTCATTATTTCTTCTATGGATTGAATATATCCTACTCAGTGAATACAGAATAATAGCCGTTAAATAAATGGTAGGTAATTGGTAACTAGTTTTTAAACCGAAATATAGCTCTTTTATCTTAAAAATATGATATGTTTTAAGAATAGAAAGACAAAATTCCATAAAAAAGAACAAAGAAATCAGGAAACCTATTAATGGATTTAAAACATTCTAATTTAGGTTAGTTAATAATAGCCTTTAATATTTCCATAAAAACCTAAGGATTTCAATCATGATGTTGTATTAAAGGAAATTTCTGATTAAAAATTTCTGTGAAATATAAAATTTAATTATTTGAACTTCTTTTTGAGATTTGAAGTAATTCATAGTCTTCAGTTTTCTATTGATGCTAGTAATATTTTTTTTAGGATTTTTATATAAAAGTGTGTGTCATCTGAAATTCCAAGAAGCAAGCACAGAAACACCTGTTATATTAGATAATGAAGTCAGTTGCTACTTTAGGCTTCAGGAAATGTAATAATTTGCCGGCTACTTAATACCCCTGTTAGCTATAGTTTGACCCAAACCTGAAATAGACACAGAAGCTACATATTATGGCTTTTCTGATTATTCTTAATTAAAATCATTGAAAAATTCCATGAATTTATTTACCATTATGATGACTACTACTATTTTAACTGCTATTTTTTTAACTGCTATTTTTAAACTGGGAAAATTTAAAGTGTAAAACATGGGAAAATAGTATTTTAAAATTAAATCAGCAATGAGATAGGAGAGAATACTGAGAAAAATTCTATTAAAAATTTATTTGTTAAATACACTGGATAATAACAGTATTTAAATTTAACCTGAGTTCTTATTATAAAAATGATCAACAAAATTTAGCTATACATCCAGTATGCTGCCACAGATTTAAGTGATTTAAATGTTTTTTAAAGCTTAAAACATGTTCTTCTGCATATATTGAGTTGTATGTCACATAGATTATTGGATGTTGCTGATATATGTTATTTATACATGTATAATACACGTACATACACACACACTCACACATGTCATCAAAGTTAAAGGATCGAAAAACTCTGTCTTACTTACGTATCAGTGATTTCTCATGAGAGTTTTTTTGTAATTTTGTAATTTTAAAATTTAATATGTAATTTTATAAACAGAAGCCTTCGCTGGAAATGGCATCATAGGAATTATATAGCAAAATGAAAGAAACAAAGTCTTTAACTGACCAAAGAAAGAGTAATATCTGATTTACCCAACTGTGATGCTAACCTGCTCCCTAAACTTTCTGCAGTATGTGGCCTCATCTTCACACAGAATTTTTCTCTCTGTTTCTTCATAGGTAAGATTCTGTTTGCAGTGGGTAGATTCTAGTTATGCTGCCTTCTGGGGGAAGAGTAAATTATGTTCTAATTTTGGTCTCATCAAGTCAACTAGTTCTAAATGGCAATATACACCATAAGCCAATAAGATATTGTCACTAGTATTAAACTGTAAAATATTTGTTATTCTCATATTTCTGTAGTTTATACTAAATGGAGACAAAAGTTAAGAAAATTTGCTAATACATGTGCATGGTTCTCTACAGTTAAAAGGCAGTAAATATTTCCTCATCGTATTTTTTTAGCAGGTAGTCAAGATTATCAGAGTTAATGACAGACTCAGACAGCTGTTAAATGATTAGCTTTTTTATCACATGACAAACCATTAGCTTACATTAAATTACAACTACTTTCTATGCATACTTATCTTATAGTATGGTTTCTTATTTTTTATGTACTGCTCCTTTTCTTTAAATAGTCAAATAATTGGAACACAAATTTCATACCTTGGAAACACACAGCTCAACCCTTAGCTTGGAATTTCTGGCCTTGGGATCCCAGCTACATGGATCTCACACAAGTTAGTCTTCCTGGCATCTCCTTCTAGAATTGTATTTCAATAATCAGCAACCCCAGTGAAAACTTTAACAGAAAGATTTTTTATTATTCAAAGAGTTGAATAAGACATAACTTTGAGTTTAAATATATATATATAAACACTCCAATTTTTGCCATTCATTTGATCCACAACCACCGACTCCAATATAGTCAGGTTGTTGAAAGTCAAGCATTAAAGCAGCAGATAAGTTACAACCCATAAATTGTTTACTTATAATTAAAGCTGCAAGCATCTTTTGGCTTCTTAGAATTCAAGATTGTAAATGATGCCACTGTTAAACTGTTTGCTAAGGTAGGATATTTCATAGTGCTTGTAACTACGCTGCTGATTTTATTTTTGTTACAAATGCACATTCAGCATATTTCCAGTAAGTTAGCAGGCAGACTGCTGGGTGCAGAGCATTGGACTGAACACAGTACCTCTGCAGACAATTCATATTGGAAACATTAGTCTCTCGTAAGAGTGACTTGTGACCCTCATGGATGGCTCTACTCTGTTCAAAATCTTTCTAACCTGGATTTGCCTTGTTGCTCATATGCACTAATGGAATGGTCATTCTCTTTCTTTACTCCCTGTGTATTAGTGATGAAAACTACAGGACAAAGTTAGAGTAAAAAGAATAATTGTTTAGTGGATTGTGTGGAATAATGCTCTTCCAGATATGCACATTATGCCTCTGAAAATATGTAGAGTTTGTGTGTATGTGTGAGGGGGTGAGAGCTTTGCTTTATAATTTATAAATTAATTGAGAAGAAAATTTTAATGACATAGATTTTATTTCCTGTTACTTTAAGGCATGTATTTTGCTGAAGTCTTGCAGCACAGGATGAGTGCCTTGTCTTTGTTGCATTCTATGATGTATGTTGACATCCATATGGATACAATCAAGGATTCATGGCCATAAACTTGTTCACTTGACAATGGAACATTTGTTAATTAAAAAGCATACACATGTATCTAAAATTCTAAGTTTGTCTCCAGGAAGCTAACCATATGATCATAAAGAAATCTTTTTTCTCCAAATTACATGTGTCAATGGTCTGATCATCCATAATATTTAAACTACTAAAAATAAAGATAATAAGAAAATTAACACTTTCACTGTTCTATCATCTCTTATCACTCTTTTTGTTTGTTTGTTTGTTTGTTTTTGTTTTGTTTTGTTTTTGTTTTTCGAAACAGGCTTTCTCTGTGGG